>NC_073695.1:172922126-173522126 GCF_029784165.1 Wyeomyia smithii | reverse complement strand
CACTTACGAAAAAATGTAATGTGTCTTCTATATGCATTCAAAACACTACATCGTAGCAGTTACGGTAGCCCTTTAAGTGCATATTTTGCTCTCAGTAATGCTAGTTTAGCATGATGCCCTAAACATTGAAAAACATGATAAAAAGCTATTTAGCATTAACAAGGCTGAATTAGTGCTAATAAAATGCTTTTCTTCTAATGCTTATGGTTACTTGGGTATGTTCACCTTTCGAATCAATTTACGTACGCCATCAGCAATTCAGTTTTTCTAAATATTTCTATTGTCGTTTCTCTACAAAATTTAGCGAATTAGCGATTAGCGTTTCGAAGGCCAAAATTTTAACGACGTTAACAGTTTCGCTAACCAGCTCAAAAATTAGCGAAATTGCTAAATCGCTAACTGAATTTTAGCGTCGCTAATTAGCGAATTAGCGGAATGGTGCCCACCACTGAGTGTTTGTTATATATGTTCTGAGCGCATGGCGAGTCGGTCCCGTTAGTATTTTGAGCAAGCCGAGAAAAATTTCATTCAATGTATAATTTCATATCATTGCTCATTACGATACGGGACTATATTATTATTATTATTATTATTATTATTCATTTATTTCACATGACGTAAGACAATGTCTTTTTTGTGCCATTATAGATATTTACAATGCAGGTACATAAATTCTGGCAAACAATGCTCATTCTAAACGTTAATATTCTATTCTCTATTGAAGTAATCTAGTGCAGCTTTTTTGTACAATGTTTCCGACTGTATTCGTTTAAGCTCCATGGGTTGCGCGTTCCAATAAACCACTCCTCTCACAAAAAATGATTTGCCATACAAAGAGGAACGATGTGATGGAACCACAAAGTTGAAAGAACGACGTCCTTGGAGCAGCCTTATCTTCTGGATAAGACTTAAGGGTTCATTTCGATGGAAAATTCTCCACAACTGCAGACATGCTCTCATCTCATAAAAACGACGGAAGGGACATCCGAGAAGATTTCTTTGAAGATACCGGACCGATGTGAAGCGATTAAGATTATACACGTAGCGGCAACAATCATTTATGGCAACTTCCAATTTCGACATCATAGCCATGCTTATTCCAAGGTGGATGACGTCACCAAAGATGAAGTGCGGCAATATCAAGGATTTGAACAACTGGAGTTTAATGTGCTGAGGTAGATCTGACGTAGTTGCGCGTAAAGTGCGAAGGCCAGCATATACTTTACCGCATTGAGTGGATATAGCTTTATCCCAGCTGAGGTTATTTTGGAAGATAATGCCCAAGTTGTTCACGTGATCTACGAACTGGATGTGATTTCCTTCAATGGCAAGAGGTGGGAGAGCTGGATTTAGATACTGATTGGTTCCGAAGAGAATAGCTTTGGTTTTTGTGTGGTTTATCCGTAGCGCATTTCTTGAGGCCCAATCTACTACTCTTTGAAGATCTTCATTTAGACGAGCCACTGCAGTTGAAGCGTCAGGGTGGGAGCAGTAGAGTTGCACGTCATCTGCGAACATTTGAACGCTACAATGTCTTAGTATTCCGGGTAGGTCATCGATATATGTAGAAACCACGAACCTAGGGCCCAGCCAAGTACTGAGCCTTGCGGGACACCAGAGGTGACGTAGACTGCTGCTGACGATACATCTTTACAATATACCACTTGAGTTCTACCAGTCAAATACGACTCAATGAGACTGACAGCAGATGACGAGAAGCAGAAGCGTACACGAAGCTTATGCAAGAGACGTCGATGAGATATCGTGTCAAACGCCTTGCTGAAATCAATCAACAGTAGAGCCACCTTATCTTTTTTGTCAACCAGTACAGCAATATCGTCATAGACACGAATCAACGCAGTTTTTACACTGTGACCGTGTCGAAAACCTGCTTGGTTCTCGTTTAGTAGACTCATCGATGAGAGAAAGCTACTGATTTGTTTCTTCAACACTTTTTCCAAAACCTTAGACAAGACACTGAGCAAACTGATAGGTCGAAGGTTCTCTATAGAGTTCAAACATTTCTTCTTTCGCAAAGGAATTATTTTAGCGCACTTCCAGACCTCCGGAAAAGTCGATGCCACAATAATCTTGTTGAAGAGTTGCACAATATAATCGATGATGAGTGGGAAAATTATCTTAAGAAATTTAGTGGGGATCTTGTCAGGATCAATTGCATTTGACTTGATTTCAGCGAACGCATTAATCACCTCATACGCTTCAATTTGCCGAAAAAAGAAACTACCAACATGCTGTCTCCCATGGTGTTCATAACTATTGACGTTGTTGTCGATAGTGAAGTGACTAGCAAAATGTTGATTTATTAAATTTAGATCGAAGGGACATTCTTCTAGATCCTTAGGTTTACCAACTCCCAGACCTCTCACCATCTTCCATAAATTCGTAGTTGAGCCAATAACCGTAAAATTTCTCTCGATGTGTTCCGACTTGAGACGTCGAACAAGAGTATTTGTCCTGTTTCTCAGTTGCGTATAAACTTGTTTCTTCTGATCCTTGTTTTCTATGGTAGCGTTCCTCCAGTCCCTGAACGCCATGTCTCTCTCTATGATAGCTTTGCGTATATCGCTATTGAACCAGGTGCTGTAATGCTGGCGACGTTTTACAGTTCGTAAAGGAATACATGAGTCGTGAACTGCCATAATTTTATCATTGTATTTTATCTTTTATCATTGAAAAATTCAGTGAGTTCATTAACGTCATCTATATCGCGGAAAACATTCCAAGGAACACTATTGATACTATCTCGCAGTGAAATTGGATCAAAATTGACGTAGTCGCGGTAAGTATCAGCATGAAATTGTACATCAGCACAAGTATCAATGCTTAACGAGCAGAAAATGAGGTCGTGTTTAGACATGCCAGGAACAGATACCTGTAAAAGGCGATAGCCATGTCCGGTTTGTTTGTGACAAGCAAGTCCAGTCGAGAGCAGCCATCGTCATAAAAATAAGTAGGCTCAGTCCCTGGTCATGCTGTACGTTGTAAAGACTTGCTCTAAGCGTTCTTTTTTAGTGCTTCTACGTAACCAGTCTGTGTTGAGATCTCCGATAAGCACACAATGTTCATAAGTCGATAGAAAGGTAGCCAATTCACTTTGCACGAAGGTTGATGCATCGTTGTCCGGAGGATTATAGATCGCGGTTACCAACACAATAGTGCCACTGATGTTGAGCTCCACAGCCAGACATTCTGTTTTGCATGTTGTCGAGGCGGTCACGGTCGTTGAGTAGACAGTTTTGAAAAAGATTCCTTCACGAATATAGATAGCAATTCCACCACCCCTTTTGTACGCCCGATCGTTACGTACGAGACGGTAGCCAGGAACACTAATGGCACCATCAGGAATGGAACCATTGAGCCATGTTTCCGAGAAGCAAGCCACGGATATCTTGGAGTCATACAACATTAGTTTGATCTCTTCGAACTTACAGAATATGTTTGGATGCTCTCCCGAAGTTTTTCAGAACAAAGTTGTTGAATTCATTAATTGTTATGAAACTATACATCTTTAGCTACCATTTCCGCCTAATATTATAGTTTTGGTGGGGGTGCGAATGGGTCGGACTCACTATGCACGGTAATATTATGCTTTTAACTTTTTAATGACTTCTTTAGTTTTTAAATAAATTTTGTTGCTTCCAAGCGAGTTTTCAAGAATTGAGTTTTGTTTTTTTTTTTCTGCAGCTTGCCCCGATTGCCTTAATACGTGGGATGTTTTTCAATTTTTAAACACGCTGACTTTGATGGAATTGGAAACATTACAATTTAAAAATTTATCATTCGCGTTATGACCAGACGGTTACGTACAATTTGCTTAGTTTAATGTACTTGTTTTATGATTTTTCGAGCTGTTGAATAAATGTTGAAACAATTTTATTCAATCTCGTTGATATCTTGTCGGTCGGCAAGACAACTAACTCTTGATTGCGATTGTTTTGGCATTTTATAAATCAACTTGTTCTAAGTCTGTCTTGTTCGATATGCATATTTGCATTTTTTTGAATTTTTGAGCTATGAATGCATGAAACTTTGCCAGGTTTTATACTCAGTAGGTATTTTAGCTTAATCATTCGAGAATAATCACCGCGAAACTCCGTGCGCGTCTGCGTCGGTAAAAGGGAATAGAGATGTCGTTTATAATGCTCCGAAGTAAACATGTCTACGGCCCGAGATTTTCGGTGTGTTTGTGACTTCCTGCCTGTTGGTTCTATTTCAGCACGTTGCGACTCAGAGTAAGTTTCGTTCGTTCAGTAACTATAGCATCGTTCATCAAAAACACATTTAAAATATTCGCTATAATATATACGCGATGTTTACCTCTACTGAAGTGCGCTTCCTTCTTGCAGGTATTTGAGATTGGTAATAAACCTTTAATTTAATACGTTGATACTTCGTATAGTTAATTATTTTCGCGCGCCTCATTCGCATAGGATAAGGGGTTGATAAGGAAGATACACACCGTTGGTGTTCGTAATACGCGAGCCTCGCGCGAATCATCATTCGATTCCATTACTTGCCACGGAGACATAATTACACAAACCATTCTCTCCATCGCAGAATAGTTATGCGGGATAAGCTCAGTCTTGGTATGACCGGCCAACCGAAGATTGCCTGCTCGTTGTTTTTATATAAGCGTGTCGCTAATCGAGTTCGATTGATAATTATCGTGATTGATCTAACAACTACGCAATGTATACCTATCAAAGAATCGTGTCTTCCGAAGTGCGTTCTCAAGAGTATACGGGATTGAACATAAACAAATGTTTAAACACGATGGATGGTTTACGCGCGCTCCGCTCCTGAATATTCCCGATGTTTGGCATTAAAGATACTTCGTTCGCCTTCGTAATAAGCTAACTTCGCGCGCAGCATTGTCTCTTGGTCTAAACCGGTACAAAATATAAATAAGCTAATTGTGCTCTTCTAGTCAGTCGGCTAAATTTAGAATAAACTGAAAATAGCTAAATAGAGACGGGTAGGAGTAACATATATGATCGCATCACTTATCAAAGTGAATCCTGATCCAACGAGCCCTCCCCTACTAACAAAAACCTCCTTCCTGTGACCTTTGTGGAGATGCAGAGGTAAACACGGTCTCCAAATAGCAAGGGTCACAATAACATCCCTTCTCTCTTCCCACCTGATTGCAAGGACGTGGCCGGCGTCGTTATTGATCCTTTAAAGTATTGAATCACTCAAACATGTACAATGAGAATGGTCGGTCACTCCCAACCCCATTCAGTTGATTCACTGTGCAATTTTACTGATTCGGATCAATCACGGAGTGCAACCATTGATATGTGCAGTCAGTCAAGCTAAGCCAAGCTAAGCAAGAAGAAAATTGTCGAGGATTTGAGGAACCAGTCATCAAATGCCGGAGATTTTCTGGATCATTGGATGGCGATCGAGATGAAGCAGCAGAAATAAAAACTCCTACCTTAAGGAGATCGAATCGATTGAGGAAGGCGAAAATAGGAATTTTGTTTACTATCAAAGAAAACAATGAAATGTTTAATCATAAATATTATTTAAAATATTTTCTTATTGTAAAAATTTAAGATCACTTTTAAAAATCATTTGTACATTTAAGGGGTAAGAGTTGTAATGACCCAGTAAAAGTATACACCTCTAAGTATACTTCTTTGTTAATTGTAAATATCTATCACAATACTGGCAGCACGGTATGCTGGCGAAAAGCGGTATGCTGGCGACACCTTTCGACGGCCTTGACTGGCAAGGGACCGTCTACCGAGATGTCTGGTGTGGACACCGACGGATTCGCCGTTTTTCCACCTCCAGACTTCGCCGCATCCGTCTCCGCCATGAGACCGCTGGATGCCACCTCGTGCGAAGGGATTTGGTAACCCCTCCGCACCCGTCACTTTTGTTTTTGAGTTCAACATTTTGGCTGCTGCTGCCTGCTGCTAGTAAAGTGAACTGATGGGGTGAAATGTTCGAACGGTACCTTTTATACCAAGGCTTCGTCAGTTAGTTAGAAAGAAGGAGAGGCCAAGTAGATAATGAA
This sequence comes from Wyeomyia smithii, assembly GCF_029784165.1. Taxonomy (NCBI): domain Eukaryota; kingdom Metazoa; phylum Arthropoda; class Insecta; order Diptera; family Culicidae; genus Wyeomyia; species Wyeomyia smithii. The sequence goes on along the minus strand of NC_073695.1, from coordinate 173,516,080 downwards.
ATGACAAGGAACGTTAATAAGCATCGGAAACAGAAAGTGACAACAACAATAGCAACAAAATCAGATCGATTGTATCCGTTAGTGTCGACTGTGCTTGGGAAGAGAGGTAGTGTTTTGCTGCGCGGTATGATTTAGACAATCGATATTAATTACCAATTTTTCAATAGTGTATCTCAAACAATAGTTTGTTTTTGTTACATAAATTTAACCGTAAAAGAATTTCTGATCGATTGATGCCAAAACCTCGGAAACCTGATTATAAATGACTGAAAAATAAGCGCTCAAAACCTGACACTTTTTCCTGGTTGGGTTACTAAATTTTCAAATTCAGGTGCCCAACTTCGATATAGACGTTAGTCAACGTCATTAAAACATTTACGGTGTCAAAAGTGTGGTCCGAGTGTAGCTACACCGCAAAAACGAAAACGACATGAGAGTCATTCGGGGACGCCACGGCAATGCAAAATTATACAGCTCACCCGGTTTGATGTTGACAGTTGCCTTAACGATCACGCTCGTAAATAATAACTCTAAAATGAGTAACATTTGACGCATTTTCGTAAAAAGTGGAACAACTCTAAAATTGAGTAACTCCACAAATACTCAAAACTGAGTAATACTAGGCGTCTTTAAAAATGAGTCATTATAACTCAAAATTTGAGTACGACATAACTCATTTTTTAGGTACAGTACAGTTTCATTACTGGCTAGAGAACCGCCACGACCAACAAACGACACCATATATTCATCAATAATTACCTTGTAATAAATGTAAACAGTTATAATGCCTTCTGAGGCGCACACAATTGAAAAACATATGTCACAAACTGAAGCACATCATAATCACCTTTCAAAATGGACGTCGTTATATGCGACGTTACTCAGAAAGAAGTTATATGAAGAGAACCCAAAAAGTGAGTCAAAGTTACTCAAAATCAAAAATAGGGAACCTATATATTAGAGAAATGACAAGACACCCACCGTTAAGGCAACTGTCAACATCAAAACGGATAACGACAATGCAAAATTATACAGATCGCCCGTTTTGATGTTGACAGTTGCCTTAACGGTGAGTGTCTCGGCGTCTCTCTGGTGTATAGGCTAACTATTCTAAACTAGTCAGCCTATACACCAGAGAGACGCCGTGACACTCACCGTGAAGGCAACTGTCAACATCAAAACGGGCGAGTTGTATAATTTTGCATTGCCGTTATCCGTTTTGATGTTGACAGTTGCCTTAACGGTGAGTGTCTCGGCGTCTCTCTGGTGTATAGGCTGACTATTCTAAACTGAGTCAGAGTTGCTCAGTTCATGAGTTATTATTTACGAGCGTGATGAGTGTCTAGGCGTCTGTCTGGTGTATAGGCCAGAAATGCCAGATATATTTGAAAAATGTCTGCAACTGCTCGAAAAACCGGAAAAATGTGCTCGAAAGCTGAAAAAAATCTATCCGTGATCCGAAAAAATTTCGCTCGCGCAGGCCTGTAAAAATCTGCACACATTTTAAGAAAATCTGTGCAAATTTAAGGAGACTTTGACAAAAATCTGCAGAAACCGTGGAAAAACTGCAAATATCTGCACAAGGACTTCAAAAATCTGCGTTTTGCAGACAAATCTGCACTAATTTTAAGTTTTTTTTTCACGGGCGTGAGTATCTCGTATAGGTTTTTGTCAGATTTCAAGCAGATTTTTCCGGTTTTTCGAGCAGTCGCAGACAATTTTCAAAAACATCTGGCATCTCTGCTTTCAGCTTTGCAGAAGTTATTTGTCAATTGATGCTTAACTGCGTACGTTTCTTCTTATTTTTCTTAATATTATTCTCAATGCTATTACATATCTTGCCAAATACAATATTAAATTCCAAGTCATATTTTAACTTTATTTAAACGATTGTATTGTTCTATTTTGTAAATGTAATTTTGATAACTTTGCTGTGCTCTAACTTGCTATTTTCGCTATGGAAGACGACGAAGAAAACTTGTGCAAGTATGGGACTCCATTGCCGTTGTATGGAGAAGGTTTGTATAAATATATGTATATATTGAACTGCATGAGAATCTTAAAAAATATTTATAGATGAAATACCTGCAAAAAAACCAGTCTCTGTTGAAGACCAAATTGTATTGGATGTTAACGGTAAACGACGTTTTCATGGCGCTTTCACCGGCGGTTTCTCTGCCGGATATTGGAATACTGTTGGTTCAGAAGAGGGATGGAAACCAACAGAATTCAAAAGTTCACGTGGGGACAAAAGTTCCTTCAAGATACAAAAACCAATGGATTTTATGGATGAGGAAGATTTAGGTGAATTTGGTATAGCACCTCAAAGAGTTCAGGCAAAAGAGGACTTTGCACATTCCAGTAAAGGGGTGAAACGCTCTTTGGCTCAAATCAATTGGAATGGTCCGATTGCTGGACAACCGGTTCTACGATCGCTACTGAAACCGGCGAAAGAGAAAACAGCTATTTGTATATTAAAGAAAATGGGATGGCGTGAGGGACAAGGGATTGGTGATCGTCAAACACGGACAGAAAAAAAGAAAATAAATGAGCGAAACAAAAAGGAAGAGTACGTGATGAAAATCTACGGATGTGCACTCCCGAAGCCAGGTGGTAACTGTGATAGCACAACAGATTCAGACAGTGATTTTTCTGACTATGAAATCACGTTTGCTCCGGACGATTTTGATCCTCTTGTAGCCGCGATTAAAGATAACAGTTTCGGTCTTGGATATTCTGGACTACAACGCCAAAATGCAATTAAATTCAACCTAGTCGATACGTTGGAGGTCGTTGGCAGGAATAACAAGAAGCTTTCCATTCGTGGTCAAGCCTTTGGTGTTGGAGCTTTAGAAGATGATGATGAAGATATTTATGCAAAAGATGATATGTCTAAATACGATTTTTCATTAGAACACGAATTAAAAAAAGTACCTGCGTTAAAATTGGATTCCAACTTTGAATGTTTGGAAGGTTTCTGCCCAAAAAGAATAATTTATAAACAATCCAAAAGAGTGTATCGGGTAGTTCTTCCGGAAAATTTTATCCCGCGAAACTGGGGACAGAGGCTTAGCAGATTTGAGCCGTTGAATGAAAATCTTGCTAAGTTAAATGAGAAAAAACAATATGTATTTCAAGGACTTGGTCGGCATGAGTTGACTCCACTAGAACGAAGTCATGTTCTAGGAGAAACTCAAAGTTTGGAATCAATGACTTATAGAAAGCCAACAGCTCACGTGATTGAAAGAAAAACTGACACAGCTTCAATTGCAGAAACGTCTAGCGAAGTCAGTTTATCTGAACAAGTTAAAAAAATTAACACAGACCCCCTAAAATTTGATTTGAAAGTAGAAATGTCAAATCTTGGATCTACTAGAGATGGCTTCAAACCATTCATAGCTGACCCTGACAAACAAGAGCGATATGAGAAATTTATTTCATATAAATCAACAGTGCAACATAAAAATAACCACGAATTCCTGGTTTCGCTGCAGCCGCTCGGTATGTCTGAATGGGATAGAGAACGTGAATTTAAAGAATTTATGCAAGCTCAGCGTATGTATCGGCCGTTGGATGGCCTTATGTCCGATCGTTTTATAACCGAGTCGAGTATAATAGCAGAAAAAGAAATCGAACATTCAGTAAATCGTGATGTGAAAATGAAGCGATCTAAATCCATGTGGAAGCCACATAAGGACCTGTGTAAGCGCTTTAATGTTCCGGAACCGTTTGGTGGTACGTTGGACATGGAAATCGAAAAACCGAAAACCAAGTTTTCCGTTTTTGACTATCTTGAGACACCCACAAATAATAAAACCAATTTTGTAACCCCAGTGATTATTCCATCAAGTTCTGCGAAAACAGTGAAATCAGTACCGGTACGAGTGTCAGCGGAATCAAAAACTTTAGAAAGCGTTACTCCTTCGAGTAGCTTTAATTCTCCGCAAGAACGAAAATTCACCGAATTACGTTTATCGGTCAATAAAAAACCTGCACAACGATCAGAATTGGAGCTAAGGGTATTAGAAAGTGTCAACAAAAAACCCGAAGAAAAGAAGGATCTTTTTAAATCAATTTTCTACAGCAGCGATGAAGATGACTTTAAAGAAGCCAATTCAAAACAGTCAGTGCAAAAATCAGAGTCATCATCACTAACCGCAAGTGAGAAACTTCAATTGATTGAAAGTCTTGTAGCCATAAAACCAGCCAGCGAAATTAATATTCTTCGAAACAATTCTCCCCCGCGCGGTATTTTTAAAAGTATACTTGATATTGTTTCACCAGCACAACCTAATGATGGGAAATCAACACAATGTCCTGAATCGTCTCATTTAGAAGACACAGAGATTACAAATGAATATTACGGTCCAAAGCTGCCTAGTACAATTTCGCACACACAAACAGCTTTGTTGACTTCAGAAACCAATACAACTTTTTTGGAGCCAGCAGCCAGAGAACGTGATTTTGTTGAAAAATGGGTAGAAAAAAGAAGTTCTTCAGTCAGCAAAGGTAAAAAGAAAAAACATAAAGTTCATCGGAAGACGAAAAAACACAAGAAAGAAAAAAAGAATAAAAGGTAGACATTTTTATATCAATGTTTTGAAATGAAAATCAGAGTGTTATAAATTGTCTGATTTTCAATTTCTGTTAAATGACCTTTCTAAAGTAAGACCATTACAATTTATTTGATTTCATGTCAGACATCTCCTCCCACCCTCAAAAATGTTCAAAATTTAAAGGGGAAAATGAGAAGATTCAAACCGTTGTTAACATTACAATTCTTCCGACAGCATATAAGCTTCATTTCTGCCTGTTTTGCTAATTTTAAAATAGTGCGCTTATTGTGTTATTTTTCATCATTCATTTGCATACTTACACATTTTTATTGGAAATAAGTCTTTTTATATCTCGGTGTTATTTACCTTCTTGCCCCCTTCACATCGTTTACTTTTGCGAATTTCTTTATCCCCAGAGCTCTAGTTTTGACCTGCAGCCAACCTGACTGCTATCAAAACCCTTCATTATTCGCTTGGTTTTGATCCGGTATTAATCTGACAGCACCTCTGAAGCACTGCGTAAAACAACTATCTCGCATTTTTTTCTTGGTTGCGTCGTAAATCGCAATATCATTTTTTTACTCCTGCGTGAGTTAGCACTGACCCAGTGAAATAAAGAAAATCGCTATAAGATAACCTTGGACATAAAGACCACTCAAAATTAGTATCATTTGTTGGCCTTAATACAGGAGACGAGGCGATTTGACTTGACCATGCATTTTAAATGAGACGAGTTGCTCGTCGAAGCTTTCGTAATCCGCCCCGTTATCTCATCAATCACCATGGCTTATTCGATAATCTTTAGAGGTGGCTTTATTATCTAATCAACATAATTATAGTCAAATGATATTTATAAATCACAAAACATCTCCTATTGTCAATGAAGATATGATGAACTGTATCCTGTTAGAAGTTCTATTCATTTCGTGTATCGGAGAATTCATTATATCTTTGCAAAAGTCCTAAGCACTGCAGCAAGCAATGCGTACTAGCAGCAGAAAGAGCTTTTAGCATTAGTAAATCCGGATCAGTTGGAGATAATGGATTAGAAATACTTTCAATTGCTCTGGCAAGTGCCGCGTTACTAAGTTCAGTTTGCTGCATTTGCTGTCTAGCTGCTCCAAATGCATCATGCGCCGCAAGCTGATCTCTTGGCGCAAGTGACGTTGTCGAGTTCGAATGACTTTCTGCAATAGCTCGCAAACCGTCAACCCATTCCTGTCTGGCGCGAGCATCACCGGCACGTAACTTCAGCATATCCCCTGACGCACAATTCACGGTAAACGTTTTCGAGTCCTCATCGCTGGGACAGATCACTGCTCCAGAAAGATGTACTTGACCTCTGGGCGAGTTACCAATGATGTGAGGGTTGGTATCGTCGTTTGATTGTTCGCACAAATAGTAGCTAAGAAGTCCTGCTTGCGCATCCACCACAAACCAGCGATATTGCCATCCTATAACACAAGTAATTTTTAAAATTTGTTCGAAATGTTATATTTCAAATATGTGCCTTTTACGACATTTGTATATTTATACAACTGTCCATTGAGCTGCTGTCGATTCATATTCAAAATCCTGCTCAAACTAGATTCCATTATCCAATAGTAAGAACGACAAATAATGGTCAGAAAGTTTTTGGTTACGTTTTCTACGGGATGCACTGGACCAATTTTTTAAACTGCTTTTTAACTCAACTGCTGTTCTTGACGACAAAAACACAGTGGAACATTGTTGTAATAACTATGAATCTTTATTTTAAAAATTGTTCTGTGCCATGCAGTTATTGTAGCACATATTTTAAACTCTTGCTGACGGTATTACTATTTGTCTTGAATTTCGTGTGGGAAAAATGAGAAGGATTGTGCCCTTACAATCAGCGTTGCCAGGTCATTTTTTTTAAATCTGAAAAAGGCAAAGAAAAAAATCTGGAAGTCATTTCGTGAGATGAAAGGTGAATTCTCGCCAAACATGTGAAAAGGGCCCATGTGCCAAATGTAAACAAGCCACAATTTCACGTTTTTTAATAAATTCAAGCTTAATCTACCCGTACAAATAAGATAGTTTGATTAAGAGTAAATTCTTTTATCAATAAAGCTTATTGATAAGGGCAGATTTCACTTGTATTAATCAAAAAACGAGAAAATTTGGCTCGTTTACATATGCACATGGGCCCTTTTCACATGTTTGGCGAGAATTCTTCGGATAAAAGTATTGGGGAACGTAAAATTTGAGGTGACAAAATTGCAAAATTTCGCGCCAAATTTGAAGTGATGACCTTTTTGCGGAACGGAGAAAATAAAATCTGGATCGTTCATGAAAAACCTGGATAATTGGACATCAAATCTGTCTACCTGGATACATGTTCAAAAATCTCGATAATCCAGCTAAATCTGGATACCTGGCAACGCTGTTCACAATTCTCACCCTTTTCTCATTCTCATTATTGACAGTTCAGAAAGAGTATAGACTAGAGTCATAGACTAAAGAGACATAGATATCCAAGTTGGGCTTCGCTGCATATAATCTCAAGGCAACACAATAAACTTGCCATCTGTAGGCCGTTGGGTGAACTAAATCATATCCACTCGGAAAAATATTATGGTACTCCTACCACCTTTCAGTGGTGAGCTTGACCAGATTCTCACACCCAGAAAAATATCATGTTACTTTCAATCAGATTTGTACGGCGGTTTTCACTCGACTTTACAATATAATCTAGATGATTTGTAATTTCAATTTATTACAAAATGTATTTATTACAAAATGTAAAAATATCATAGATACTCTCATCGAATTTTCGGAGGTGACAAAAAGAAAAAAGAGCTTCCCTTTCACTTAAATTATTTTAACATTGTTTATGTTGTACTTGACGTTCGTGAATATTGACGAAATAAGTTATGCTATGCTTTGCTACTCGTTGTAGGTTAATTTTGAGGATATTAGGAGACGTATATAACAACGATTTTCAACGCAGTAATGTAAAACCTTAGTTAAAAATAGCGTTTAGCGGTATTCACCAACATATATATTGCATCGTTTTTAAATAGAACTTAAAAGGATGAGTGAAAATTTCCAAATTTGATTTTCTCAGTTCTTTGCAAATATTAATAAATCGATTTGAAAATTCAAGCAAGGAATAATGTAATTGATAATGAATGAGATCACAAACAATAATCTGCAACGGAAGCTACAAACCGAATAGGAGAACATTCTACAGCATTATTTGACGGCTGAGGCAGAATTATTAACCCAATCAGCTCCGCAAAGGGATTAAAGCTGTATAGTGGTTCTCAATCGACTATTAAAATTGGTACAAACAACAAATGAGTTATGCTAATGATGACTAGAGCAAGATACCTGACTTCATACATTTTGCTCGCAACACCTTTATAACGGTGCCATCTGATGACCTTAAAACTGTGATTATTAGCAAAATCAATTTATCATGCTCAATCCGCCAGATGAAAACGAAAACAAGGTAGCAATACCGTATAAGGATATTGAAAATTAGATGACAGGACCATACAATGATATTGAAAAACATGCTTCACCTTTCACCACCTTGTCATCACCAAATTAACAGTATACAAATTAGTTCAATTTTCGTTCACGCGCAACGAAACTCGTGTCCGCTGCATACTGCAAGAGTAACGTATTGTGTACTAGTCATCTTTGGTTATGCTTAAAAACATATTGTTGAAACGACTATGAACGATTAGTCATACTATCTTCAGAATAAATAATTCATATCATGGTCATCTCATACATTGACATTTATTATAGTCCTGTTGTAATAAATCATTGTTATTATCTAGACCATATAGATTAGTCTGTTAAAAACACCCAACAAATCTGACCAAGCCTAAAAAGATAGCAATTACCTTAATATTTTTCTGTGTGTGCTCATTAAATGTAGTTCACCCAACCGCCATCATACTCGGAGGGGCGCCACATTTTTGTTGCCCGTATTGTTGGTTGAGTTGGATATCTATGTTTCAATAATCTAAGCTAGAGTAGAGTGCCTATATATAACTATAGTGGCGACACTGTCAAAATTGGAATAAAAATTATCTGTCAGTGTCATTCCAATTGAGCAAACAACCTATTAAACACGTGTGGGGAAAAGAGTAAGGATGTTCAGTGTTACCAGTGTTACCAGCGTTACTTTGGATGACACGGCGCCACTCTAGTTATGTATAGGCACTCTAGACTAGAGATCCTCAGAGGGAGAGATAAGCGATTAAAAAACCGCTGATTTGGCAACTAGGTTTCACTAGAGTGCCTATATATAACTATAGTGGCGACACTGTCAAAATTGGAATAAAAATTATCTGTCAGTGTCATTCCAATTGAGCAAACAACCTATTAAACACGTGTGGGGAAAAGAGAAAGAATGTTCAGTGTTACCAGTGTTACCAGCGTTACTTTGGATGACACGGCGCCACTCTAGTTATGTATAGGCACTCTAGACTAGAGATCCTCAGAGGGAGAGATAAGCGATGAAAAAACCGCTGATTTGGCAACTAGGTTTCACTAGAGTGCCTATCAGGGGCCTATAAACGTCAACATTTCACCTACCAATCATATATTCATCACGGCGGTAATATTTTCAAATTTCAAATACTTACAAAACATATCTTATTCATTTAAAGTTTCATTGTACTGAAAACAAATGTTGAGCTCTTGTTTTTTCCATCTAAAACGACATTTACTCGAGAATAAGTCTACCGAAAAAATGTGACGTTTAGTCTATTTCACTTGTTTTAGGGCAAACCAACCAAAAAGTGGGTACCAGAAACGCTGGTACCAGAATCAATGAGTGGTAGATGGAAAATGTATGGAGTTTGACAGCCACAAGAGCCCCCTGGTGCCTATATATAACTATAGTGGCGACACTGTCAAAATTGGAATAAAAATTATCTGTCAGTGTCATTCCAATTGAGCAAACAACCTATTAAACACGTGTGGGGAAAAGAGAAAGGATGTTCAGTGTTACCAGCGTTACTTTGGATGACACGGCGCCACTCTAGTTATATATAGCCACTCTTGGTTTCACTTATCAGAGGTGCCAGATCTGTTCTTAGAGCGCAATGTTAACTAACTTTTTTATTCGGCTAATATAACTGATGGTGACGGTGGAAGTCCTGGGGAATAATAAAGTGCATCACAAAAACCGTGAAGGTGTTAAATTTTATGTTTATGTTTATTTTATATACTTTCATCACAAAATAACAGACGTAACACTGGAACCTAGCTCCATCGCCACAAAAAACGATCATTTCAAATTTCCAATCTGATAATGGTCATCGCGCGACAACACCGTCTGGGGCGCTGTCATGCAATCCCATACATATTTTGTAGTTCCCTATTTGACACATGCAGTAACGCTAGCGCTGATGTCGAAATACACGACGCAGCGCGAACACGGCAGCAGATGGTGCTAATGTTACTAACATAAAGTAATGGAATCATCCGAACGATGATTTTATTGAAGATTTGTTCGAGGTGTTATGTCTGTTAGTCTGTGCTTTCATCATTATTCTGTAGACTATAAAAAGGGTTTGTGAACCACCAGTTAAAATGTTGCTTTTACGTGCGTTATGTCAGCGGTTCCGAGCTTTCTGTCAAAATTTTATTCATGAATTGAGTTCAGAAACGTCTTGTAAAATGGTCTATCAAAAATGTCAACAAAATAAACATTAAAAGCAAAGGGCGTATTCCGATACAATAACGTAAACACGGCGTATAGTAAAGGGCGATACTGTCGAGCAAATCAAAATGAGGTGCATAGTTAAGGGCGATACTTTCGAGGAGATCGAAAAAGTTGCTTAGTAAAGGGCGAAACTATAAATTCTCGAATATACAATGTAAAGCGACTGAAATTCAAAGTTTTGGGTTTACCATGTACAAAGCTAGAACAATTTTGCTTTTATTAAAGTATTTGGATGACAAATATATTGTTCCACCGTTATTTAGGATTTGAATTTGCCCTGGGCTTGGTGGTTGAGCTCCTATCTCGGGTTCTTATAGCTTTACGGAATCCTAAGATGGAGCCACAAAACTATTGTATGAGAGTTATGACAGCCCAAGGGCGCGTGCTCCCAGGTGGCGGATGGGAGCTAAGGGAGATGATGAGAGTCAGATACCTATGTTGTAGTCTTTCCTACTCTGATCTCGGCAATCTCCTATGTGAGAAAGTTTCTTAACAATATCAATTAACACTAAAGAATTTTTCTCACACGTGAACCAGACCACTTAGTGCAAGCTCTTTTCTTGTCTATATCCATGATTGCATTCAGTCCCACATGATTCTTCGTTACTTATTAGATTAAAAAAAATAATGCTTTTGCATTCATGGATGGACTGTAGTTAAACGTGAAATTAAATTCTTCACTTTTTACCGTTAATTCCATGTGCAAAGTTGTGTTGTTGTATGTAGTATTATTTAGTAAACGTGTACGTGGTTTCTTTATCGACTACATCGTTCATATATACATCTTTTTCTCTTTCCCTTTTTGTTATTTTTTTAAACTTTCACGATTTTATTCCGAGTTTCATAGGGGGCCATCCACATATACACATACCACGTGGACAGATTTTAAACGATTTTGATGCACACGCACTCACACTTACAAACACTTATTAACCTTCAGAAATCCTTGCCTTTCCTTATCCTTTAGCAGTTAATTGACTAGTTATAACTCAGGGGTCTTGCCAAGATGCTACCCTAACAAGACAGTATTTTTGCAACTTGCCCAGGGTTATTTTAGTTAATTACACAGAAATTAATTGACCAGATGGTTACTGAGGCTGTGATGTCAATCCTCTTATCACTGGTATAGCATGAATGGTGCCTTCTAACACCAGTGACCTGGCCCTTGGCCCCCTTCTGTACCTCACACATACAAATACAAATATCGTTTTTGAGGATTTGAATTTGTGATTGAAAACTTTTTTGTTTGTCTTTTTTGAGTTTTGTAGTCATTGTAAGATTCACCCTAATCACGAAGTAGTCCGGATTCAGTCTATAAATTCGTCAAAAAACATAACGCAAGTTACTAAATTGCTGTAAAAACTTGCTAACAAGTTATTTTTTCAGTCTTGATGCATTATCATGTAAAAGTAATAAAAATTGCCAAAATATGGACTGACCCACAATAGGGTGTTTTAGGGGTATGTATATTATATTTTCTTTTGATGAGGAATGTCAAATAAAATATATATTCTACTGACTTTTTTTAATTAAAACAGCAAAACCATTGAAAAAATCGATTGCGAATTTTAACAACTGTAAGTGGTTTTAAGACATACCCTACCGTCAAGAAATCATGATACAGGGAGGCCAGGTCATTTTTCAAATATCTTCACACTCCACAAAACAAAGTCTTTATACATAGGAAATCTGTTAACACGGTCCCCATTGAAAGTTTACAAACTTCCAGTGACACATTAAATCGAGTGGCTTCCACTTATTCACACGCGCTCAAATGTTTTCAATATTAGGACATGTCTTAACATCTGGCATCCTTGTAATGACACGTAAACCAGCGTTATATTTTCCACAAGCCAGCAGCAGAAATGTCACTTTGCTTACTATCAGGGTTATATTCCCCAAAAGCCAGCAACAGCAATGTCACTCTGTGCACTACTTGCCAGTTAGTGAAAATTTAAAACAAATATAATTTTTCAATTTTAAAATCAAAGAAAACTCGTAGAGGTCTAAGACAAATTACGTAATGCCTACTGAAAGGTCGGTTATCGATTAGTATTAGAAAAAGCAGGTATTTTTTCAAATTGAAACCCCCTAATAGGGTGTTTTAGGGGTATGTATATTATATTTTCTTTTGATAAGGAATGTCAAAAGAAATATATATTCTACTGATTTTTTTTTAATTTAAACAGCAAAACTATTGAAAAAATCGATTTCGAATTTTAACAACTGTCAGTGGTTTTAAGACATACCCTACCGTCAATAAATCATGAGACAGGGAGGCCAGGTCATTTTTCAAATATCTTCACACTCCACAAAACAATGTCTTTTTACATAGGAAATCTGTGAAATCCTTTGAATGTTTACAAACTTCCAGTGACACATTAAATCGAGTGCGGTTAATCAACCGATTATTAGGCTTCCACTTATTCACACGCGCTCAAATGTTTTCAATATTAGGACATGTCTTAACATCTGGCATCCCTGTAATGACACGTAAACCAGGGTTATATTTTCCACAAGCCAGCAGCAGGAATGTCACTTTGCTTACTATCAGGGTTATATTCCCCAAAAGCCAGCAACAGCAATGTGTGCACTACAGACGGTGTTATGAACAGATACGCAAAGAGTGAGGTCGAAAACTCCAAGTGAACCGTCAAATCGAGGCTCCAAGTGTGCAAAGTAAACAAACTTATGCGTGTTACTTTTCGTACAGAATATGTGTTGCGATCAGTTTAAATTCTGTGAATCACGTGCAATTATGGTTCCAACGAAAAATGTGTTCGTCATGCTCATGTTATGAGTGATGCATTGGAAATTATTAAAAATGTATGAACAAGCATTGAAACTCAGTAATATATCCTTACAAAGTTTCGAAATTTCATTACACTTTCTAGTGCGTATGAAAAGTCATGCGAAAATAAATGTGGTTGCCAGAATTGTTTAAAATAAAATATTAGCAAAGGGTTGCCATATTTACTGCTTTTCTCTTTGCGTATCTCTTTATAACACAGTCTCTAGTGTGCACTACTTGCCAGTTAGTGAAAATTTAAAACAAATATAATTTTTCAATTTTAAAATCAAAGAAAACTCGTAGAGGTCTAAGACAAATTACGTAATGCCTACTGAAAGGTCGGTTATCGATTAGTATAAGAAAAAGCAGGTATTATTTCAAATTGAAACCCCCTATTGTGCACCGTAAAATGTAACATTACCACAATTATGGGTCACTTCACTTATTGCACCGAGCAGAATTATAGTTTTAAGTGACATTTTCAATTTTAAATCATTTTAATCGTATAAATGAGGTAACAAATGAGTTACAAAAGTACCACTACTAATAAAAATTATTCTGTTTCGTGAGAATATTTGCGTAAAAGTGACCCATAATTGTAGCTGACCCATAACTGTGGGGGCACTGTGTAAGCAGTAAATATTTTGATAAATCGATAGTTTTTCAGCCCTTATCGATATAATCGCAATAAGAAGGGTTTTTTAATGTAGAAATTTTGAGCAATCGTAATTGTGTTGTTTAGCAATTCACGGATTTCGGATTTTTATTGCTTATTACTTTGACGACTGAATTTTCAGCTCACTTCTTCAAGCATAGTTTGAATCTGTGCTTGTTGTTGCCAGAAAAGATTGAGTAACACTAATATACTTCCTTCGGAATCTAATTGATTCAAACTCTAACTATTTTTTTTCAATGTTCAATCAAGAGTGGAATTTATCGAATGTATTGCGTAACACTTATTAGATGTCCGTACATGAATAAATTATTACAACCACAAACAAGATTTTTTTAAATTTCCAATATTTTTATAATTTTTTTTCTAACAATGTATTTTGGCAGCACTACCGCACACGAATGAAAGCAAGCTGTCAAAAAGTATGGTGGGTGATAGTTAATTCGTTTTTGCGGTCTAGCTACACTCGTGTTACACTTGTTACCTTGTGACTCCGGGAACGGTGTAGTACCGTCGCGAAAACGAATTCAAACTGTGCAGTCCATTTTGGTGGGTAGTGCGCAATATATATCAGCCAAAAGAGTATAATTTTCAGAGCAAAACGTGATTTTTTAAAATTTTATATTATTGCCTTTCGATTTTTGAATGAAGAATAAAAATCGCCTAGAAATCGCTACAATGACAGTTGGTTATGGGTGAACCACATACATAAGACATACGTAATGCCTTGTTCAGACTACGCCGGGTATCACCTGATATCGCCAGATGATATCGGATATCACTTCGAGCGTTCACACTTCAGTGACCTGATATGATTTGACATTTGCTTAGGTAATTGAAAAGAGAAGAAAACAAAAACAGGTCCAAGCAAAAACAAGACAACAAGAGCAACACAATTAGAGTAGAGATGTCAGCTAGTGGGCTCGCGCAAACGCGAACTCTCATATGCAATTGTCAAAATGTGCGGGATGCAGGGTTGATATTTGTTGACACTCTTGAGTGAAAGTGAAAAAAAAAGCATTCATAAGTGTTGTTTTTTACAATCCTTTCAGAGTTCTCCCTTCCCGCTTTTTGCATGGAAGTGAACTGTCAAAACACCTCATTATATTTCATGCGATGGAAGCAAGACAACAAAATCAGTTTATCAGTTAACGAAGATTGTCAAGGCGTCGGTCAGTCAGTGAAAACGTGTTTCGGTGAGGTTCATTTTATTTGAGTGGACTGTTTGTTTTCCTTTTTCGCTTTGAAGTGAAGATCATTTGGTTGGATTTGTCGTCAAATTTTATTCCGTAACCGTGAACGATGCGCGCGATCTATTTCATCTGAGTATAACAGCACGTTACTAGGACGAAAATCTAGTGTATCTGAAAGAGTGCTGCGATCATTGGAAGTGAAAATTGAAAATGATTGGCTGTAGTTTTCGAAGAATTTTGCTGGGAAAATGACAAGAGCAAAAATATTTCCTTCCTTGTTTTTCGCATGCAACGCGAACTTCGAAATTTGTAGGGTTGCGTCAAATATCTTTGGGCCGTGTTGCCAACTGCTACAAATCTGGATTTTATTGGTTTTCGAACATGATATCCGCGATAGCATGTAGCCGAGGTGATATCGCGATTGTACACACTTAACTGCGTAATGTTCTCTCAGTAAAGTAAAATACCGAACTACCTGAAAAACATTTTAGTGTACCGTTGTTCAGTAAGAAAATTACTGAGAAATCGGAAACTGTAAGTGTTTACCGGAATACCGTAAATTTTTTTACTGAAAAAATTCATAAAACCAAACCGAGTTCAGTAAACTAAAATACTGAATCTCGGAACCCTGACATAATTTAACTGAGATTTCGTCGAACAAAAACAACTGTTACCGAGATTCCGAAAAACTGTACTGTCAAAATAACGAGTGCTTCAATAACGGTTTTTTTCGTGTTTCGGTGTAGAAATTAAAGGAGCAGGTTTTGCGGCTGATTATTATTATGGAGAAATCTGCAAAGTTCAGATTAACTAAAATATTGGGTGAGTATACCCTATTTTTCCTCATATCGGTTTTTTTGCTGCAAAGAATATTAATTCTTTCTCCAATCAATTTTGTAGGTTACCAACTCGCTCGTAGGATGGAAGTTGCAAAGTGATAGATGTTACTTTATTTCCTGGAAGCAATACAACATTCCAGTTTTTACCAAAGCTGTGTTAAGTTGAATCAGTTGACTTAGTAATTGATAAAATAATTTGTATATTTAATCGTGACGAAATGACCACGTGGTCTTTTTCTGACTTATAATTTATTGTTGCCACTTAGTCAAGAATGAAGCTGGTTTTCGAACATGATATCCGCGATAGCATGTAGCCGAGGTGATATCCGTTGACAGCTCGATTGTATGGGATATCAGGTAATATGGATGGTGATATGGTTTCGATAGCACGAATCGCCTTATATCAGGTAATATGCGGTGTAGTGTGAACGGAGTATTAAACGTAAAAGTAAATATGATAAATACACATGTACACGGTAAGAGTCGAAAACCCATTAATGGGTATTGTTGTACCCATTTTTTTCTGTCATATGCGGCTGTCAAAAGAATGGGTAAATTTAAAAATGTGAAATGGGTAAATTGTAAATTGTTTACCCATTAATGGGTGAAAAAATACTTCAAGCATCGTTTTAGTTTGCTTTGTCGATTTGTTCGCACGCGTTACTTCTACGATCTGTTTTGTTTATTATTTGTCAACAATTGCCATGGAAGGACTATAAAAGATTCGATACTGCGTCGTTTAAGAAGTTGCAAGGTAAACAGTATGTTATATCAAGTATTGAATTTTACAATGTGAAATTTTTTTCATATTAGGTCTAGAATGTTCACTCTCCGTCTGGTATTGGCTTTGTTGCAGAGAATAGTGATTCTGACAATTGATGATAGCAGATAAAATACTCCTGTATTCGTCAATAAGATTCATTTTTGCAAATGATTAAAAATAATTGATTTCACTTTAATTTCTTTTCATTTTTTGAGTGATAATCACAAAAATTCCGTTTATTCAATAATGGGTAAAATTTCACCCATTTCCTAGAGAAAATTCATTTCTCAAAATGAGTGATTTTGTACCCAGTTTTTGACGTTTAATCGGTTTACCCGTTTATGGGTAAATCGAGTTTACCCACTAAATGGGTTGGCTAACTTTTTGGCGAAATGGTTGAAAAAGTACCCATTAATGGGTTTTCGACTCTTACCGTGTATAGTTCAACAGTAATTTGGTTATGATGCTGTGGCTGTGGGTGGGTAAATGGTGGCGGTTAAGGGCAACATGGTTCCTTCACTTTAAGAGCAAGCGCACCGGTGAGTTGCCATTGGAGTTGCTATTTTCACAACGCTGGCCGTTGCTATTTTGGATAGCAACCGATGTTCGCACCGGTCGTTGCTATTGGGAATTACCGATTCATCTATTTCTTTTTACCGCCGGCAGTTGTCAATTCCTAAAGACCGTCACTAGCTAGCGTTAGCAAAATGTTTGTGTGTCGTATTTCCCAGAAATTCTGCGCATCTAGTAATAAGGCGTCGTACACAAATTACGTAACGCATGAAGGGGGGGGGGGGTTGAGACTGCGTTACTTATTATTACGTAGGGGGGAGGGGTGGTAGTAGAGACAGTTACGTAATTGTGATATTGGCTCGAAATTAAAAATTTCGGAGGGGGGTCAGAACGTTCAGCGTTACGTAATTTTAGGGGGGAGTCATACCGAACGTTACTTATCGTTACATAGGGGGGAGGGGGTCTAATTTTTAGCGTTACGTAATTTGTGTACCACGCCTAACCAATTTATCTGTCCGTTTATTGTTTCTCGAATGATCTGCGTTCTTTCTGCTTCATAAAATGTCCTCTTTATTTCACGCAACTCTGTTTTAACTTTGTTTCCGTTTTCCCAAATTATCGATAACACAATTCTGTTGCAGGTTTCTTCGTTTGTGCGTGCATAGATTTTTTATCCTTGTAAGTTTAATTAAAGTAATTGCGTTAGACCGTGGCACGTTCCGCAACGTTGCCTCCAATAACTATTATACTCAAAATTGGCGAACTGTCATTAATTGTATTTTGTACTTTGTGCTGCCTCGATTCCAACAATTTGCTATTAATATTTGCAAATTTGCAGCCAAAAAACGCGGAAATTGTTCTCGAGTATTTGATTGATTCTAGTGACGAAGAAAATGATTTCGTGGAACAAATGTTTTTATACGCGAGTATGAAAAGGATATTTGGAAAGATTCGGGGTGGCTCTCAGCCTGGAAAACGGTAAAATATTGACTGCTATGCAGAGGAAGTTGCCATCCAGCGTTTTAACAATGTTTTTTTTCGGAAACACTCTACCGATGACCAATTCCGACGCCGCTTTCGAATTCTTCTTACGTTGTTTTCGAAAATTAAAACAGCTGTAGATGCGAAAAATGGTTTTTTATTCAACAACCGGACGCAACGGGAAAATTGAGACTAACATGCCTTCAAAAGAGTCAGCAGCAATAGTCGGTAATACTCCCGAGCAATTCACTCAAACCTTCCAGGTTTATTGAAATAATGACATGGTTGACCAATCTTTTGAGGACTTGAGCTTTATGCTTCGTGTAGATTAGAGTGCCAACCAAAGTGTTCATCTCCAATTTCAAAAAAACTATAAATGTTTACCCGTCCGAAAAAAAAACCCTGTGCAAAATTCCAGCTCAATCGAAATTAAAATGAAGCGGCTCACTGGTTCACGTCGTTACCACAGAGAACAGACGTTCATCTTATTTTCAAAAGATGTGTAAAAATTTGCAACCGTCTTTTACCAGTAAGAAGTAATGCTCCCGCTATGTGGCGCTCTCGTCATTTACAAATCAAGCACTAATATCGATAAAATATCGATACTGCAATATTTATGCAGTTCAACTGGGGCACCACAAGACAGATGTCGTTAGTGTATTAACGTATTTTGATTCAAATTTTTACACACGATTTTCAAATTTCTTTATATGAACATGAATGTCTGTTCTCTGTGTCGTTACTTGCGTCCTACGACGTGTTTAACCATAAGATTATTTAGTCCCTAGATAAGTAATGTCGCTGGCATCGCTGGATTTTTACAGGTTATGTATAGAGTTGATCTGCTTGGGAACGTAACGTCAAACGTCGTTACACTGAACGAAATCGTCGAGTCCTTATTAGAGAATTTATTATTCAGAAGTATCAGACGGGTGAAATTAAAAAAGGTAATAGGAAATACTCGATGCACTAATAATTCACATTAAACAATATGATTCGCTATGCACACTTGTAAAAAATATCATCAATGAAAAATTTTGCATTAATATTTGCAGTGATAGTTGTCGATGATTTACAACATGAATTCTAGCGCATACGTGAAATAAAATCATCCATGTCAGCCCCATCAACCCATTTCCGGCGGGTGATGCCGTATGGCATCACCTGACATCTGAACTTGGATTACAACTTAACAATTAAACTTGATATTTTGAACGATTAAACTATTAAATACGGTTTGAGCCGCCGGGAATGGGTTAAGGAAATGATTAGAGACAGTGATAATTCGCGGCAAAAAAGTTGAAAATTCGCGGGTGGCAAAATAGAAAATATTCAAAATTCGCGGTAACTTCGCGGCAACTCGTTCTTTAGAAAATGCCAAATAAAGTGCACTTTTTTGGTAAAAACAATAAAAAAAACTGTTTTTTTAAATTAATATACGGTAATTTAACTATACGATTCATGATTTCTTTGCAAAACGGACTACTGTGTCAAATGGTATTCAATCATATTTTGGTGTCGGCAGGCACGTATTATTCCAGTTATTCTGACTCACGCTGCATTTCGCATCTACCGAGTTTCCAGGAATCGATAAATGTTTATTTGCCAGCCGGAAAAGTTAAAAAAAACCGTCCTCGTTTCGAATACTTACCAAAATTATTAAAATGCAAAAATGCTTGCTACTTGAACTAAGTAGGTATATCTTGCAACTTCGATTTTGCGCACTCGATAATTATATCATGCAGGTCCCCAATCGCCAAAATCTTTGCTCAAAAATGATCTAGTAACTGAACCGTCCGAAAACAATTCAACTCAGACTGACAACATCTCGTTGTGAGAGAGCAGTAGTACTATTCCATCTTATTGTTTGCGTAGGAAAAGGCCTCCCGTTGCCATCGAGGTGCCTATTGATCTTTAGATTTGTTCGTGTTGTTGGTTTTCGCAGCATTTCGCGGATTTTTGATAATTCCGCGGCCGATGCTGGATTTCGCGGAATTCGCGGTGTAGCGTCGTCACGAATTGATATCTTTTTCATCATGATAGAGTTAATGCTGGCATGTGACGAGGAGTAGGTCCATGTCAAATGAAATCGAAATTGGAATAAAAGGGAAAAGGCAAAAAGGGATTTCGTCCTTTTTTCGGCCCTTTCGTATTTTCCACGCCTTCTTGCATAGCGTGATTTCGTACACGCCCACGCGTAGATTGGAAGAAGTCTATTTTTACTAGTATGTGAGATACACGTGGTGTATGACTTATCCTGCGCGGGGGACATATCGCTGCACTATATTTGATATAAGGAATGAAGCTCGCATCTCGAGTAAACAACGCGCAGTAGGTCTGAAATGCTAAGATTAGAGTCAAAGATATTTTCTGTCCTTATCAGGTTGCTTAGAGTTAAGCAGAGGGGATTCACTGCTGTCAAATTTCATATATGTGTGCGTTATCGCAGATCAGCTCTGGTCCATGACGTTTGTTGGTCCGTGACGTTTATAACTATGAACGATAATGAGGAAAAAATCACTACACAACACATTCATAAAAGTTTTCCGCGGTTTCTCGAGTTTTGATAAAAAAAACGTTCCAATTCTATAATATTTCACATCGATCAATTTCATAACCAAAAAGAACAAAAACCAAAACAAACACCATGTTGCCGAATATGTTGGTTACACGATGTTTGACAGATAGATCCCCCCTGGAGTTAAGGAAAATCTGTTCAAAGAATGTGTTAGAGAATGCTACCAACGCAATGCATTTAAATTTATATCTCTGTATTGAAGGGGAAGAATTGTTTCAAGGATAGGAATACGATAAGTAACTGAATGTTTTGTAAAACTATATTTCTATCTCTGTTCAACAAACTAAGGCTAGGCTTAGAAAATGATTTTAGAATATATACGAATGTGAAATTCTTCAGCTAGCCTTAAAGTAGTAGTTGTAATTTTACCCCCTAAGATGTGAATTTGTATAAACTTTTTTACTATATAAACTAAGTTTTTTGAAAATAAAATTCAGTATCAGTTTAAGATTGAAACTCAACGTGTTTTCCTGTGCTAAGGATCACACCCCGAGCTCTAACTAGTAAAAGCGGTTTTCCTGTGCTAAGGAGAACTTTTGTCGACCCGTTCATGTTCCAAGGAACGTATAAAGAGAGGATCCTTCGCCCTCTTGGTCGCATCAAAAACGCAATTACATTTTGGTGGCTCCAGAGAGGAGCAGGACGAAAGTTGCGCTAAGAAAAGCGAACGTCCAACGTGTTGGGTAAGATTAACCACACGTAAATAAGCACCGTGTTAGTTGAAATCTGCACGGGTAGCTGAATGAACGGTGTGTTGGCGCCAATAAGACCAACAAAGGTGAATTATCACAAAATAGGCGTAAGCGACGAGAACGCTTAAACGCAAACTCCATCTGGACTGGCATCATCGGCTAGTATAAAGATAGGATTCCCAGCAGACAGCTGGTGGAGAACGCGGTCGCTGATTTAAATCTTGGATCTAGCGGATGGCTGGATTCGAGTCACTGAAGAGGTTCAGTGCAGGAACCGTTGCGGCCGGATAACGAAAACGAGCTAGAGGAGAGGCTAGCGCAACTAAATAGCGGACTGCTATCAACACCGACGGACGATCGGCAATTTAAATCTCAAGTCTAGCGGACGGCTAGATTGAGTCACTGAAGACGATCAGTGTTGAAAGAAAACATTAACCCTGTTCCAAGGGCTAATTCAACCGGTGCAGCAGAGCACGAAAATCGCTGACGGACGGTCGGAGGAAATTGATCACCGACGGACGGTCGGTGCAATAAATCACGGAAATCGCTGACGGACGGTCGGCGGAAAATCAGACACTGACGGACGGTCGGTGTAAGAAAGAAAGAAAATCAATTACCGACGGACGGTCGGTATTAAGGGAATAAAAAACTACTGACGGACGGTCGGTGGAAACCAAAATCACTGACGGACGGTCGGTGTGAATAAGGAGTCTGGTGAGAATAAGCTAATAACTTAAGAATAGATATGGCAGGGAAAAATTATTTTATATTAAACAAAAACGGTCACTGTCGCCTTTGTGATCGTAAAGACGAGGTCGAAACATTGGTAGCCTGTGACGAGTGTGACCGTTGGTTTCACCTGAGCTGTGCCAAGCTCTCACAGGCTCCCAAAACTTCTGAGAGGTGGATCTGTTCAAAATGTACAGATCAAGAGTTAGAATTCAATAAGATCAAGCGATCTTCAACCCCCTCGCAGGATATGGGGGATTTGAGTAAAATGTTTGCGAGGCAATCCCTTATGGATTTGCCATATTTCGACGGCTCGTACAAGGTGTGGCCTAGGTTCAAAATGATTTTTGTACAGACCACACTTCAGGGAAGATTCTCAAACTTGGAGAATCTCAACCGTCTTCAAAAGCATCTAAAGGGTGATGCCTTGAAAGCGGTGAGTTCTCTATTTTTTGACCCTGAAAATGTTGATAATAAAAAGACTCGAAAACCAGTTTGGTCGAGTCGAAATAATATATTCAGGGCTTTTGAGAGACATAGAACAACTCAAAAGTCCTCGTTTCGATCGTCCTCAGACGATGATTGATTTTGTCACCATTGTTGGAAACTTGGTGACCAATATGAAATGCCTCAAACAAGAGAGCTATTTGAATGATCAACGATTGCTTCGTGATCTTTTGGTCAAATTGCCAGGAAATATGAGAGGGAAATGGATCGAAAACGTCGAAGTGCAAAAATCACTATCGACACTTTCGGATCCCTTTACAGCACCAACAATTGCAGATTTTTATGAGTGGATTAAACCACAAGAAAATGTGGCCACCATCCTTTTAGCTGAGAAAGGCATAAACCCAGAAAATATTGATCGCCCCAGAACGGATCGTTTGAATTTTCATGATTCAAACAGATCTAAGATTACTTGTGTGGTTTGTAAAAAGAATCACAAAACAACTGACTGTTATAAATTTAAGCAGTTAGGTTTAAATAAAAGATATGAGGTGGCGATCAAAGAAAAACTTTGTTTTGCGTGTTGTAATTCCAACACTCACAGGGTAAAGAAATGTAAATTTTCAAAGCCTTGCAAAGTAGATGGTTGTGGGCGAAAACACCATCATCTACTACATTCGAGTGGGCGAAACGCCACAAGTGCGACTCATGAAAATGAGGTAAATTGCCACTTGCATAGGAAGAACGATGTTCTGTACCAAATCGTTCCTATCATGTTGCAGAACGGTGATAGGAAAATCAGAACATATGCCTTCTTGGATTCGGGTTCTTCGGTTAGTATGATCCAAGAAGATCTGGCCAAAAAACTTAATGTCGTCGGACGTAAGCACCCGATGACTTTAGCTTGGACAAATGGGAAAACCATTAAGGAATCCCAAAGTAGAGAAGTCCAATTAAAAATCAAAGGTGATGGAGGAAAAGGTTATATCCTCAACGGCCTTAGGACTGTGAAAGAGCTAAATCTTCCAACACAGTCGCAAGAAAAAAGTGAACTGGTCAAGCAATACCCTTATTTGAAGGATATGAAAATACCAGAGTTTTCGAATGCCAAACCCTTACTTTTAATAGGTTTACCTCATGCTTTCCTTATGTCAAGTAGCGGGGAACGCCATGGAGGTTTTAAGGAACCTATTGCGAGAAAGACGAAATTGGGTTGGACATTACATCGAGCAGGTAATCACACATTGAAGGGTGATACTGCTAATAAATTCTTTGTTGCACAAAGTAAGAATAATTTTGATATGGTAACAGAGAAACTTGAAGTAGCCTACAGAGAAATTGATAGGCTAAAGAAAACACTTGATAAAGTCAAAGTTGAAATGACTACAGTGGTGCGAGATAAAGAAATCGCAAATGGAGGAAGAGATTGGAAAATCTCTCAAAACGTAGGAACTAAAAAGCCGACGTGTAAGTTGGCTGTTTCAGATAAAAGAAAACCTCAAGAAAAAAAGGAGGTAAATTTCGTTGGTGTCAGTCGCGAAATATTTTCAACAGGCGGCTTATCTAAACCTTCCAAAGGGATCGGCTTAGATTATGTGGCGAGCATCAGACCGTTTAGAGCTTCCGGCTCCCATTCGACTAGTGCGAAAGTACCCTAGCAAGGGTGCAATTCACAAACCAGCTGAGCTGGGTGAAAGAACCCGTTTTTTGAATCCTGAGAAGAGGCGAATGAACTCCTTGAAAGGAGAAAACAAAAGGAAGGCTGAAAAACGCGTGCCTGTGAACTTGCCTCTCGAAAAAGGTCAGATACTTTTGAGAGAGAAGGTTAAAAACAACGGAAATTGGGGTAAACGACCTCAACTTAATGTGGGAAAGGTGAAGGAGTTGGCATCACGGATTCCTGAACCTAAGCCCAAGAAAAGAAAAATTATCAGACCATGTACTTGGTTAAATTTATGCGTAATATTGTATTTGTTTGTTGCGCTTTTCACAAATGTGTTTGGATTAACAAATCAGGGATAAATCGCATTTGATTGTGGTAGCCCCGATAATAATATGCCGAGTTATTCGTTGTTGGGAGTCGCGTCATGTTCACCGCCTTCAAACAATTTAACCACCCAGGAGTTGGATATTCAGGTACTCCAACGAAATGTGAAGGGTGAAACGAAAGTCTCACAATGTAAAGTGATCATTAGAAGATCCATCAGACATTGTGGGATGCATTTCCACACTTCGGGCTACGAACGCAGCTATGCATACATCGTTAAAGAGTTTAGTGCCGAAGAATGTTTAACAGCACACCAACTTGGAACTGTGAGATTGACTCACAGTCATTCGATAAGAGAGTTGAAACGAAATTCCACCACTAGGGGTGAAACTCTTATCACAGGTGCTGTTTATGGGAGTAATTGTAAGGGAGGAACTTACAGAACTCCCGTATATACGTGGGTAGATGCCCTCGTATATTATGAGTATGAAATAACTTCGCAAGATTATGTAGCAAGGATCGATTATGAAAACGATCTCATACTCTTGCGCAATGGTCTCAGTTGTGTTTATTCGGCCGGAAAATGTTTAGACTCAGAAGAAGGTTATTTGACCTGGAATATTGATTACAATAAAGTTTGTGGGCAAACTGAATTTGAAGTCATATTTGAAGGGAGTGTAAACAAAACGAAAGACGGGAATAAACCGAATGTTTTATCGTCTGTTGTGTACAGTACCATTTCTGACACACATCTGTTTTCAATCAGGACGAAAAAACAAACAAAGATTTGTGGGCACTCAGGTTTTATGACAGACCATCCTCGAATCCTTATCGTCGAGATAAACGGATTTCAATCTCCGTTTAAGAGGAAGGCTGTAACTGGAAAAAACCTTGATTTATTCACATACTTCAACTCAAAAATAACTTTGGTTGAAAATTATATTGGACAAAAGTTGAATGATGTTTACACTACGGTAATGACCGAAATGTGTAAGGTCGATAAGGCTCTAATGGAGACGAGACTTACTTTAGCCCGTTTAAATCCCACTGAGTTCGTTTCAAGTATTACGAAGAGGTCAGGATATACGGCTGTTGTAGCTGGTGAAGTTTTGCATATTCTTGAATGCAAACCTGTCTACGTGATACCACGGTCAGAAGACATGTGTTATCAAGAGATTCCAGTGACGTATGATAATACGTCAATGTATATTGCTCCAGTAACACGAGTGTTACAATTGCGTGGAACACAAATAGATTGTACTCCACTTATGCCGTCTAAATTCTAAATAGGTGGAAGATGGTACACCACGGACGGGAGGTTAAGGGAAACCACCGCGCCCATGAAATTGACAACTGATTTGGTTACTTCCTGGGCATATACACCTTTGCCAAACTTGATGCAAAGTGGTGTTTATGACGCAGACAATGTGTTGAAAATGCGTAACTTAATTTATGACAATGGAGGAAGACGTGTAGCGTCTAATGTTTTATATAAAATTCTAGCGGGACAACAACCTGACACACAAGGTTTTCGTTTAGCCGCCTTGATAAACAACAATATTATTGAGAGTGCAATAGAGAAATATTGGACTAAGTTGCTTTCTTGGTCAACTTGGTTAGGAAATGTTACCTCAACGTTCATAGGATTATACATGTTGGGGAGAATTGTGAAGTTTGCCTTTGATACCTTCATGCATGGTCGTATCTTATACGACGTATATGGAATGGGTTGGCAATTGATCGCTTCATTTTGGAGCTCTCTGACAAATTTTCTATCACACAGAAATGCAATGAGAAATGCACCCAAAGAACCTGATGTTGAGAATACAGATGAGAATAATGTAGCATCAGCCCCTGTAGCGAACTTCTATCCTAATTTACCAACACGTGTCGACGATTAGAAGTTGGTAAACCACGGGGATGATTTACGGGCCCCGGTGTAGCGTCGTCACGAATTGATACCTTTTTCATCATGATAGAGTTAATGCTGGCATGTGACGAGGAGTAGGTCCATGTCAAATGAAAACGAAATTGGAATAAAAGGGATAAGGCAAAAAGGTGTTTTGTCCTTTTTTCGGCCCTTTCGTATTTTCCACGCCTTCTTGCATAGCGTGATTTCGTACACGCCCACGCGTAGATTGGAAGAAGTCTATTTTTACTAGTATGTGAGATACACGTGGTGTATGACTTATCCTGCGCGGGGGACATATCGCTGCACTATATTTGATATAAGGAATGAAGCTCGCATCTCGAGTAAACAACGCGCAGTAGGTCTGAAATGCTAAGATTAGAGTCAAAGATATTTTCTGTCCTTATCAGGTTGCTTAGAGTTAAAGAAAATCTGTTCAAAGAATGTGTTAGAGAATGCTACCAACGCAATGCATTTAAATTTATATCTCTGTATTGGAGGGAAAGAATTGTATCAAGGATAGGAATACGATAAGTAACTGAATGTTTTGTATAACTATATTTCTATCTCTGTTCAACAAACTAAGGCTAGGCTTAGAAAATGATTTTAGAAGATATACGAATGTAAAATTCTTCAGCTAGCCTTAAAGTAGTAGTTGTAATTTTACCCCCTAAGATGTGAATTTGTATAACCTTTTTTACTATATAAACTAAGTTTTTCGAGAATAAAATTCAGTATCAGTTTAAGATTGAAACTCAACGTGTTTTCCTGTGCTAAGGATCACACCCCGAACTCTAACTAGTAAAAGCGGTTTTCCTGTGCTAAGGAAAACTTTTTCGACCCGTTCCTGTTCCAAGGAACGTATAAAGAGAGGATCCTTCGCCCTCTTGGTCGCATCAAAAACGTAATTACACGCGGCTTCCGCGAAATCGCGATTTACCACTGTCCCTAGAAATCATATACAAACATGAACTGTTTTACTATTCAGTTTCACACCGTTTCACTCTCGATGCGCTCATCCATAATCTTTCCCATAGTTAATAACAATCATTTTAACTGTTAAGTCGCAGACAGACGTCCAAGCTGAGTTCCAAACTTGTGTAAAGTTTTTTGGAGTAGCAATCCGTAACCAGATAGCGCTACCAGTACCACCAGTCTCGTACACCAGCAAAAAAAAGTATTGTAGCGATAAGGTCACCAGGCGGCGCTAGTGTACAAGTGATTTATAACGCAATTTACTTTGAAAATTTATACGGAAATTTTGATCAATGTTGTTCTTGCTTGGACGTCTGTCTGTGGTTTAGTGTTGCCCTTATTTGTTTGAACTGCGCAAGCAAAGGGTAATAATCAGTTCTAAAATGATATACAATCGTTAAAAGCTAAAGTCAAGCAATGATAACACATTTATGTGCGATCAATTTGGTTCAGTGTAGTCTGCTTTTTCTTTTGGCAGTTTCTGCCCATAACAAGGCTCAAAATAGAGGCAGGTCTACTAGATCATGATTCTCAAAGCAGTTTTCAAGTCGAATCGCGACAAATCGACTCTAGTGCTTGGGATCTTTTGTGCAACATGATTTGCCTCGAATACAATGGGCACACTAGCGACATTATTTATCTAGGGACTAAATAATCTTATGTTTAACCCATTATGGACCGGGTGTTCGGTTTTCCGAACAGTACTTTAGAAATTTTTCACGAATAACTGAGATAAGATAAAAACATTCCGTTTCTGTATATGATAGCTGGGAATGTTGGCTACAAAAATATGTACTGGACACCCCTCTCCAACCATCCCGTAGGGTGGCTAGCGTTTCGCGCAGACGTGTTCGAAAACACAATTTTTCATTATAATTTTCAAAACTGAAAAAAATAATTGAAGCTATTGATATTGATATATTCTAATTACTAATGGATGACTTTTATTTTGTACCATTTATCAATACTCTACGAGCATTACAACGCGCGTGCCTCTTGATCGGAAATGACTGTTCGTTTTTCCGAACAGTGGTCCTATAGGTGTTCACTTTGTTTTATGTGGACTGAATCTGTGTTGAAGCTATCGTAAGTATCAGTTTTATGTCTTTTGATTACTTTGCTCTAAGTATATCTGAAGTGCATTCGATCTTCATGTTTAGAAATCAAGAGTCGACGCCGCGCATTGACGATGCATGAAGGTGCTTATTACGGAAGTCACTTCATGGTGAAATCAGAGTGAAGTGAACAAAATCCTATTACGGGACTCACGTTAGTGAGAAAAACGTCGCAAAGTGACATCTGCCGCGGAATCTGTGTTATTATGAGTGTCATATCAGTGAAGTGAGAACGGAAAAAGCGACGTTTCGCGTGGAATTATTTCACGACCATTTTGAACGGTGAAATGATTCCACGAAGCTGCCATAAGTCTTAAAGTTGATTGATTTGTGATCTAATGGTAAATATTGGATTTATTCTTCAGTAACGAAGCGAATCAGAGTTTGATCCGTGCCTTAAAGCGGTCAATTTTTCATTTTTTTGCCCGACGAAAAAAATGCAAACTAGTTCAGGAAATTTTCGATACCGAAAAAAAAAATTTTTTTTGATGCCGAATGTCTTAGAAATGCAGAACACGTCAAGATCTGATGTTATCTTAAAAAAACGGGAAAAAACGACTTTCTGGGACTTAGACATTTTTGAGCTGGGAAACAATCTCATTTCACTTGTCCTATTCTCAAGTTCACTTCACTGTCAATCTCACTCCACGGAGGTGATTTTTGTCACTTCACTTGAGGCGGAATCGGGAATAGGTCTAAAAAAGTGAAGTGAGCGTGAGAGTGAAATATATTTCACCGTGAAGTGACTCCCGTTATAAGCACCATGAAGTTTTTGCTTTACTGGAGGAAGAGAGTGATGATGAAGAAACTTTAGCTATTCAACGGGCATCTGAAGTAAATGTGGTATATATTCCCCCTCCTGTTGATAATCAAAGTGACAATGAAGATATTGATGACGAAATAAATGACGAAAATGATCCACTAAAGATGGATATTGCCGGTGAGGTTGAGATAGAATTCTATGCCGATAATATTACATCTGAGGAGCAAGAAGCAACATCATCAGATGAACCAACCTGTGAATCAAATGCAAAGAAACCGAAAAAGTATAAAAACTTAAACGATTTCGGACCATCTTGTTGGCAAAAACGAGTCGGTGAGTATTCCAGGCAACCGGTAAAAATCGAAGCTGCCAAGATTGAGGATGTGATAGGAAAATTAGGTGAGCTAAGCGTAGGAAATATTTTTAAACAACAACTGTATACAGTTTCGTTCTTTGCAGACGATAAGACACCATATGAGTTATTTGATTTATTTTTGGACGACGAAGTTGTTGATATGATTGTCAAGTATTCCACAGAATATGCTTATCAATCCAATCATCGTTTAGCTCTGAAACCATATGGAATTCGTCGATTTATTGGCATTTTATTCTTGTCTGGTTATCATAAACTCCCTCAGTGGAAGTTATACCGGTCCACGGACTTCGATTTAGGTGTGCAAATGGTGAAAAAAAAACAATGCCACGATCAAGGTTTGACAACATTAAACGGTTTATTCATCTCTCTGATAACAACAACCTCGACAAGAATGATAAATTCGCAAAAATAAGGCCGTTTGTGGATATAGCCAATGAGCGTTTCATGCAATTTGATGTGTTCTCTCATGATTTGTCGATAGATGAACAAATGATTCCCTATTTCGGACGCCATTCGTGCAAAATGTTCATAAGATGCAAGCCAATTCGTTTTGGCTTCAAAGCCTGGTGCCTATGTTCCAAGGATGGCTACCTTTTTCAGGCAAGCTTAAACGGAGGGGCATCAACTCCTCATGATAAAATTATTGGTTTGGGAGCATACGTTGTACTAAGCTTGCTGAATAAAGTTGTATCGCCATCGCATCACCGGATATTTTTCAACAACTTCTTTACTTCTTACCATTTGATGTGCCTGCTTAATGAAAGACATTTTTGCCTTTCTCCTAGAAAGGTATAGCAATCACTTGCAAAACCGAAAGTATAAAAGTGCTCCAAAGGGCCGAATGGCATATATCACTCGACTCAGCTCGACGAGCTGAGCATTTTCTGTATGTGTGTGTGTGTGTGTGTGTGTGTGTGTGTGTGTGTATGTGCAGATTTTTATCCTCACTCACTTTTCTCAGAGATGGCTGCACCGATTTTCATGAAATTATTTGCAAATGAAAGGTCTTGTTGCCCCATAAGACCCTATTGAATTTCATTGTAATCGGATTTTTAGTTTAGAGGTTATGTTTAAAAATGTGAAAAACCATGAAACATCAATATCTCAGAAACTACACAACCAATTTGAACAAAATTGGTCTCAAAAGAACTACCTAGACCTAGAAAACCCTTAAGTT
This sequence comes from Wyeomyia smithii, assembly GCF_029784165.1. Classification (NCBI taxonomy): domain Eukaryota; kingdom Metazoa; phylum Arthropoda; class Insecta; order Diptera; family Culicidae; genus Wyeomyia; species Wyeomyia smithii. The sequence goes on along the minus strand of NC_073695.1, from coordinate 173,485,310 downwards.
TTGAATTTCATAAAGATTGAACTTGTGGTTCACAAGTTATGAAAAGAAACGTGTTCTGAAGACTGTTCAATCTCACTCATGTTTCTCAGAGATGGCTGGACCGATTTTCATAAAATCAGTGTCAAAGGAAAGGTCTAATTGCCCCATAAGACCCTGTTGATTTGTTTTGCAGTCGGACTATTACTTTGCCTGTTATTTTCAAATATGTGAAATCCAGCTATGCAAAGCAACATATTCCGAAGACTACTTGAACTCACTCACTTTTCTCAGAGATGGCCGACCCGATTTCCACAAAATTAGTGTCAAATGAATGGTCTAGCTGCCTCAGAAGACCCTATTGAATTTTACTGTAATCGAACTGTAACTTCATTTGTAATGTGCCGACTTGTGAAAATCACGAAACTTCATTATCTCAGAAACTACACAACCGATTGGATTATTACTATCAGATGAGCGGGCTAGTTAAGGGTTGACTGATGAATTATGATTGAACACGTGGTTTCAAAGTTTGGCTACCCTAAACGTTCCCATTTCATTTGATTATAATCGAACTTAAGCAACCGTTATGTATTAAATTGTTAAGTAAACAACGAAAGTCTATTATCTCAAAGATTACATGACTTATTTGAACATAACTAGTGTCATATGAACGAGTCATCTCTCAAACTTACAAATAACAAACTTCATAACAATTTGATATGTGGCTCAAAAGTTATGGAAAGAAGAGAAATTCAAAGACTGTTTAAAACTATACCTGCTTTGATCGATATATGTGGCCTTAACATAATTTAAATATGGTGTCGTACTGTTTGAACGTTCCAAGTTCATTGATTCCTTGCGGTTTGTTTGAAGTCTGAAAATGCACGACGAATCGGCCATAGGATATGATCAAAGTCAAAAGACAAATCGTTTGAAATGATTGGTTTTATCGAAATGACAACATCCTCGACTTTTGGCTTCTGTACATCGCCCTAATTCTGAATATATTCATATTGGGTGGTATTCGGTCATTTTCAGCAAATTTTCTGGCATCAATCTGACACCGCAAATACTCATATTGGGAGGTATTTAGTTATTTTGGTTGTTTTCCAGAAACTAACAGTGGTCGTCTTTAAATTCAAAATGGTGTCAAGGGTCATATTGGGAGGTATTTAGTTATTTTGGTTGTTTTCCAGAAACTAACAGTGGTCGTCTTTAAATTCATAATGGTGTCAAGGGTCAATGTTTGGTTTCTATGCATCATATCGATTACGGAAATATCCATGTTGAGTCTTATTTGGTCATTTTCGGCTGTTTCCTATAAGTTGCCATTTAGCGATTCAAAATGGTGCCTGAGGTCAATTGTTAGCTCATTGCATCATTCTGGTTCCAGAGATACTCATATTGGATGGTATTTGGTTATTTTAGGCTGTTTTTCACAAACCGGAAGTCGCCATCTTGAATTTCGAAATGGTATTTAAGATAATTTCTGGCCTCTGAGCGTCATTCTGGTTGAAGAAACACTCACATTGGGTGTAATTCGATCATTTTCCGCTGTTCCCAGGAACCGGAAGTCGCCAACCTAGAATCTAAAATAGGGTCTTTGAACGATTTCAGCTGCTGTGTATCATTCTAGATCCAGAGATACTCATGTTAGACGGAATTCGGCCATTTATGGCTATTTTCCAGAAACCACAAGTTGCCATCCTACAATTCATAATGGTGTCTGAAGTCGATTTGTGGCTCCAGTGCATCATTACGATTCCGAAAATACCCCCCTTTTTGGGTAGTATTTGGTCGTTTGCCGCTGTTTTTCCGAAACCGGAAGTCGCCATCTTAGAATTCAAAATGGTATCTGTGGTCGAATTTAGCTCCTGTGTATCTTTCTTTATCCGGATATTATTATATTGGGTGGAAATCGTCCATTTTTGGCTGTTTTCCAGAAACCGGAAGTTGCTATCTTACAATCCAAAATGTTGCCTGAGGTCGATTATGGAACATATTTGTTACCACTAAAAACATTTACCTGCCAGATATGGTTCCATTTAGTTGATTGGTTCGCGAGATGTGCAGAAATTTGTGCAGAAACATGTGCTTCCATAAGAGGGAGGGGCGTCGAACCATTTTGGACATATTTGTTACCCTTTAAAACATCCACATGCCAAATTCGGTTTCATTTGCTTGGTTTGTTCTTGAGTTGTGCAGAAATGTATGTTTAATTTGTATGGGACCCCTCCCTTCCAGAAGAGGGAGGGGTCTCAAACTATCATAGGAACCTTTATCGGCACCAAAACCCCTACTTACAAATTTTCATGTCGATCGATTCGGTAGTTTTCGAGCCTATATGGATCAAACAGACAGACAAACCGGACTGCATTTTTATATGTATAGATTACAACATCAATATTTTAGAACCTAAAGAGTGAATATACATTTATTAAATTGAAGCGTTCATGTAAATCTATTTTTACAAATAAAAGTTTGAATGAGAAAGGCTGGGTCTGACCGCTAGGTGGATTAATTTAGGTTTTTCGCAACAGGTTGCCCGATTGAAATTTTTGGTTAAATAGACTGTTTCGCTAATATCCGCTTTTGGTTTTAGGTACTGTCAGAAAGAATAGAATTGGTGGAGCGATCTTGCCCGACTCTTTAAAAAAATGGGAGAATGCTCATCTGTTCGACATTAAAAATGAAATGCTTATTATACGCTGGAGAGATAATGCCAACGTTACTATACTCACAAACCATGGCGCTTTGCAACCATTTTGTAGTGGTCGTAGATATGACCGTAAAGAGAAAAAGCATTTGTCTATTCAAATCCCAAATGCAATCAGAGACTATAACACAAATATGGGAGGAGTCGATTTGCATGACAATGCGTTATCTAATTATCGCATATCAATTCGCGGCAAAAAATGGTGGTGGCCTCTCTTCGTAAACACTCTTGGAAACATGATGGTTAATGCCTGGAAATTACACTGCTTAGTTGCACAGAGTCAAAAAATTAAACCGTTATCTCAGTTGATGTTCAGGTCTGCTGTTACTAAGAAGCTTCTTATTTGCGAGGATTCAGAGAATTCAGCCATTACTACAGAGAAAAATGAAAACGACGGTGGAGCTTCCGCTTCCAGTTTGCCTGTTTTAAGTATTAGACAACACTTTCCAGCTAGAGCTCACGGTGAAAAGTCAAGAAGATGCAGGCATTGTCACAAACCCACAATATTCATCTGTAAAAAATGTAATGTTCATGTACAACCCAAATGTTTTGAAGCTCTTGAACCACATAAATAATAAATTTCAATGAAATCATATGATTCAGGATTCATTGATTTGTTATCACACATTGGCCCACTGTTCGGAAAAACGAACAGTGAAATACTCGATTGTGGAAAGTCGGAAAATTTTTTCTTCACAATTTTTTTCTTGATGAGAACAATACAAGCCTGTGTTGTGAAAATCGCGTTGGAGGAAAATCAGGATCTAGGTCCGGTCCATAATGGGTTAACCACCAAGACAAAGCGCTTCGTCTTCCGGGGCCGACCAATTGTTTTCGAAACACTCATTATTTTCATAATATTGTGATAACCTCTATGCTTGCTCAGTGGGTGTTGGGTGAGGGAAGAGTCATGCAACGTTTGGAAACGAGCCCACAGCTTGCCTTCATTCACCACTTTATAGTTCATTCGACACAAAACACATCGGGAAACAAACCAACTTACAGGGGTGACCACCAAGCCAATATGCTGCCACACGACTCCGACAAACTGAGAGACTTTTGTAAAACACCTAAGCGACGACTAAATTTGAAAACGTCGAAACGAAATAAAAAACCAGGTGTGAAACCAAGGGAAATCGCGCTTTAAAACAATAGATAGATAGCTTACATTACTAATTTATTTCCCCTGTCCCGACATGTTGTTTCTTAACCTAAGTTACTTGGTTTACTGTTCCTGTTCCTCCGGATCCGTATAACTAAACACGAGTCGGCGTCTCGAACATGACGATTTTCCGTTCAATGGCAGTGCTCGATCGTTGTGCCGGGCCAATGGCGTCCAGCCAGCACCTTCGAAGGTATATATGCGATGGATTGGCGTTCCACAAAATGGCGGGTTCAGACTCTTTGTCCTCTGACAATGGATGGCACCGCCTCAAGCGTAGAGCTAGAACCAAGAATAAAAGGCCCCTCGAGGACCTATTCGACGGAAATTAGCCATCTTGTTGTAAGAACTAGTGATCCCTAAGTCCCTCTTAATCGCCTTAATTTCTAATCGTAATAGCTAAATAATTTGCTTTACCTTTTTTCCCTTGTTTTAATAGATATACGTATAGTTTTTCTGTCGATCTTGTCTTCTGACCTTTTTAAACCGTTTAGCACTATAATAGTAAGTTTTACATCAGTTCGGTCTTTTTTACAAATTCACATTTTTGACATCTTCAGTATTTTAACAACTTGACAATAACAATTTCAAAACATTTTAATCACCTAATAGTACAATTTTCTAATTAATCACTGCGAAAACTCCCCGTATTTCACACATAGCGTAAACCTTAAGTACGGTAAAAACCTTTATACGCGCACCTCTGAATCGTTAGCTGTTTTAGCCGAAAGAGAACCCCCTTAGAATTGCCTCGTCGTTTATATGTGAACTGTCATTTCCGAATCGGGAGTGCCACGAACACTCCCGAGTCGTAATGAACTGTTCAGTAGGCCACTCATTCCTTTTGACCCACCCTGTGGATCCGAATACCTAGGTTGTCTCCTCAATGCATCTGTGAACGAACCCTTATGAGTAACCCCTCCGTCCCAGACGCGACGCGACAGACTTGGAGGGATATCACTCAACCCTGTTGAAGTAGTAATGGTGATACTATTGACAAGCTTTCCTATATGGGTGACCCCTCCGTCCTAGACGTTAAACGACAGACTTGGAGGGATATCACTCATGTAGATGTGCTCTGAATCCAGGGTAGGATCTGGGAGGTGGGGATTTTAAACGGGCAAGTCTGGATGAAGTTTCAATTGTGGCGGAGCCAGCACACGCAATGTAACCGAAGGTTACAATACCCCATCGTATCCCCTCTCGTAGTTGCCTAAAAATCTCCTAACCTGATTTTCGCCAGTTCATTAGTCCCCTATCTTGACAATGAGAAACAATTTGCGTTACAAACTATTCTCATCTCCCTTTGCTGCCTATCGGTGCCGTTGTGTTTGTAAGCTCACTTCCCTTCTTCAAACGAAGAAGCGACAGATCTCACCTAGCCCATCCTATCAGCTTGCACTAACACTAATGCTTTAACTGTCAGCCAACTATCTCGCCTCGCAAGTGATTCAGTCTCATTTACACGTTGAACATTTTAGCACACAGCACAAATTCCACCATCGCGAACAATTGCGTGCGTGAACACAGATTGTATCCGAACCTATCACGTGCCTCTGTTTTTCTTTTCCGAATGTAAAACTCTTTAGGAGATTGCTTTTGGGTTACTACAACAGGTAAAGTTTAATAAAATATATGATGATGACCTTCCTTAACAAAGTATTCCCATCCTTTCAGCCGTCGTAGGATAAATACAAGGCGTGAATCGGATAAACAACTTTTGGCTAAGATACGTACAGACCGTTACATCACACAAAGTAGTTGAAATTTTTATCCTAATTGTCCGGTTTCAGGTCGGCCGCTGAAAACACGCCGATGTGCTTACCGTCTTCATTGACGAGCTCATATGAGCTAGTTCCAACCCGAGCTCGAACGACGCAAGGGACATATAAAGCATCGAGCTTGGAATTGTAATTATCCACCGCAGAAGATTGCCGAAAATTCCTGCGCCAAACTTTTTGACCCACCGAGTAAACCGGGGCAGTTTGATTTAAACGCAGATGATAGTTTTTGATACTTTTCTCGTGTGCTTTCCTCAAATTTTTTATTACCATCGAGTAAATCTTTTCGACCACCTGACCCTTTCTCTTTACCCTTTCTTCCTCTGTCATCTCCTCCACATCCCAATCTACCCGGTGTTTGTCTCCTTTTTCTATTATTTCGTGTCCGAAAAGGACCCTGTATGGAGAGAATCCCGTAGCAGAGTGCGTAGTGCTATTTAGGCAAAATTCTATTTCCGACACCCGTGTGTCCCATAGCTTCTGATCCTGCTTGATGTAGGACCGTATGCAGGCGTTTATCGTACGGTTCAACTGCTCCACGGGGTTGGCTTGGCTATGGTGTCGAGAGTTGGTCCAGTGTTGTACACCATACTTGGCTAATAGAGCTTTAAACTCTTTAGAGAGGAAAGAAGTGGCACTGTCCGAAATCAGGAACTCTGGGACTGAATATCTTCGGAACCAGGATTCTTCCAAAATGTTAACCACCTGTGCTGCTGCGATCCGTTTGACGGGAACCAACAAGCACCACTTTGAAAACAAATCCATGATAGCAAGCAAGTGTGCATACCCACTTTTGCTTCTGGGAAGTGACTGGATGAAATCTATCGCGATAATTTGAAATGGCTTAGTGGTAATTCGTTGTTTCCCCGGTTCGGGGGTTTGTGACAGATAAGAAGGTTTTATTTTTCTACACACGGAGCATTGGTTGATGTATTCCCTCACATGTGTTGCCATTTTAGGCCAAAAATATTTTTTCTTAATTTTTGCTAAGGTTTTCTCCACCCCCAAATGTAGGCTATCGTCGTGTTCTTTGACAAGAATTTTCTGTATCATCTGCTCTGGTATGCACGTTTTCCAGGTGAAGCGATAGTCTAACAGGTCGTTTGGGGCGGAAATTAGTTTTTTAAGTATTGAGTTTTCGATTCTATAATCTTTGTATTTTTCAGGGTAAGTATCTACTTTTTTGATCATGTCCGCGTACCAGCCAGTAGTCGCATCTATTGCTTCTACTGAACGTGATAAGGCATCTGCCACTATATTCTCAGAACCTTTACGGTGTAAAATTGTCATGTCATGACGCTGGAGATCGATACTCCATCGGCATAACCGAGATGATGTACGCCAACTACTGCGCATGATATAAGTTAGCGCCGATGCATCGGTGTAGACGGTGAATTTGGTCCCTTCGACATAACATCTAAAATTTTCTATGGATTTAAGAACCGCTAATCCTTCCTTCTCCATTGCGAAATATCGTTGCTGGGTAGTCGATAATTTTTGAGAAAAGAATGCAACCGGTTTTTCCACTCCATCCTGGCTTTGAGTTAAAACCGAGGCAATTGCGACGTCGCTAGCATCGCAGTGAATCACGAAAGGTAGTTTGAAGTCAGGATTGGTAAGATGCTTCTGCAAGTTCGTTCCAGTAAACCTCCTTAGGCTTATTCCGCAGTAAATCCGTTAAGGGTTGTGTAATTTCACTACAGTTGGCCAGAAATCTTCTATAGTAGTTACACATCCCTAGAAATCTTCTCAATGCCCGTAGGGATTTTGGTCTCTCATAATTGACGATGGCGGATACTCGGTCCGGATTTGGTCGAAGACCGCCCCGCCCCAAAATATACCCCAGGTAAGGTACTTCCGCCACGCAGAAGCGTGATTTAGAAATGTTAATGGATAGATTGGCAGCTCTGAGTCGCGTTGCCACTTCTTCAAGCAGCGCTAAATGTTCTTCGAACGTGTCGCTGGCGATAATAATGTCATCAAGATATACGAATACTTTAGGGTCCAATTCCCCGCCACCGAGCACTCGGTCCATTAATCGTGACAGTGTGGCCGGGTTATTTACCAGCCCAAAGGGCATTCTAGTAAATTGGTACAAGCCTCGTCCTAACACGGAAAACGCAGTATATTTTCGCGACCTAGGGTGCAGGGGAATTTGAAGGAAAGCTTTAGACAGGTCTATCGTCGTAATATAATCGGCCGCTCCCAGTCTGCTTGAAATACGGTCAGCGTGTGGGAGAGGATACGAGTCTCTTACTGTGCGTTCATTTATTTTACGCGCATCTAAGCACAGACGCACTGTACCGTCCGATTTATCCACGGGAACAAGGCGCAGTGCCCAGTCACTGTAAGACTTCTCAATTATTTTAGACTTTAACATTCGGTCTAGCTCAGCATCAATTTGTTGTTGTCTAGACGGGGAAGTTGGAAATGGGTTTATACGGGCAGGTGGATGTTTCCTGGCTTCCTCTGTCAATTCAATCCGATGACTGATCCAGTCCGTAGTATCTAGACTATCTTCTTCTGTAATTTTACATTTCTTTTTGACTTTTTCAAGTTGTTCTTTCTGTAAATTACTAAGCCGAGCCTCATCGTGTTCGAGAGCTGAACGATGTGCTGCTTCTACCTCTTCGTGAATTTCAATGCTTTCGATTTTAGCTTTCTGAATACTGGGGGTAATATGGAAACTGTTCCAAAAATTCATTCCCAACAAAATTTTTCTTTTAAGCGATGGGACCACTAAGGTTTCAATAATCTTAGTCTCCTCATTAAACGTGATTGGCAGGTAAACTGTTCCTTTCACTTCCAATTCCTGTCCATTGGCAGTTTTTAAAGACACATCTGATGGAAATAAACGTAATTTCGGCTTTTCAAGCATTTTAAATGCCCCAATGCCCAGTATACTTAAATGGGCCCCGCTGTCAAGAAGACCCACTATTGAGTCTCCGAAGACTAGTTAGCCTATACACCAGAGAAACGCCGAGACACTCACCGTTAAGGCAACTGTCAACATCAAAACGGATAACGGCAATGCAAAATTATACAGATCGCCCGTTTTGATGTTGACAGTTGCCTTAACGGTGAGTGTCTCGGCGTCTCTCTGGTGTATAGGCTAACTACCGAAGACAGATACTTCTACGAACAGCCTACTATCTTTTTCGAGATAGATTATAATTTCATTCATTTCATATTTCTTGCTGTCAACATAATCGGTTGGGGATACTTTATCAAATCCTAAAGATTGTAAAGTGGCCATTTGCTCATCGGTACAGAGGGTCTTTACGAACGCTCGACCTGTCGGCCCTCGGGGACAGTCTTGATCGCGTTGTTTTGATAATATTATTATTTGACGTTCTCTTAACATCTCCATCCGAACTACGCGATTGTAAATTTGAGTTGTAGTAATGACGTGTTTTTTGCGGTTCATTTTCAGTTTTCCTATTCGATTTAGGCTTTGTCCCGGTGTGAACCTCGTTCACTTGGGCAGCTTTCCCGCGGGGGTTGCTATCGTGCACGGGTGTTTGAAATTTATACCAATAAGTTGCGTCTAGGCGCCTACCGAAGTGTTTAAGATCCGCGAGATTGTCGATATCCTTCGAGACAGGCTTCGAAATGGTCACGGTCGAACCACTTTTTACTGCGATAATCGTCTTCTTCTTCCTCTGACGCTATCAAGGCTCGCTGTCTTAATACAGTCTTGAAGGAAGACCAAGACATTTTTTCCTCAAACGTATTTTGACATTTTTTTCTAGAAATGAGAATTACGCACTTTGGGTGCGGATATTTCGGAAATTATTTATATCATTGTGCTTGTAATAATATTTATCAACATAAATAGAACGAAGTAGACAGAAATAGGCCGAAATAACATCGCCAAACGAATGGCAGTGTGAATCTTTTTGATGCGCGAGTGTCGAATGACCATCCTTTTCTTTGTTTGAGAGGCGACGGTTGTTTTACATTTACGAGCGAAAGCCGACTGTGATGCACGATGAGGAAGCGAGATCAAATGAAAATGCTGACCGTTCCGAAGCCTGCTTCGAGATCACGTGTCCTTTATAATCGGCGCGCATGTTACGGTACACTATGTCGAATTTCTTACGTTCGGTTATAGGTTTCGTAAGCGAATTGAAAAGCGTTTGCATGTCCATGTAGTAGTCTTGAAACCTTTCGCGTGGGCCTTGCTTCCGGTTAATCGCACGCGTCTCACAAAAGTGATCGTGGTCCGGACTTAAAAACTCGCGTTTCAATTCTTTTTTAACTGGACCCCAGGAAACCCCAGGAAGTGAAATCGTCGTTTTCCACTCCTGTCATGAACCAGGTTTTCGCGGGACCACCGAATAAATGAATTGCTGATCGAAATAATTCCTTGTTGGACATTTTCTCCGATTTCGCGTAAAACTCTACTTCTTTGATAAATTTCATTAACGACTGGCCATTCTCCGCGCCATCGTACCTTGATCTCCAGTCCGATACTGGCCTACCTTTGCTCGATCGATGCAAACGGTTTCTGAATTTTGCTTCGCGGCGCGATCTATCCGATGACCAACCCGATTCAGAATCTGTATCATCTAAGTTACGCGGACGTGTAGCATTACGATCTCTATGCGACGAGTCGTTTGCAGCTTTCTCTCCGAGAGAACTTTGCTTTCTACCACCTTGATCTCCCAAAGACGTGAGTTTAGAATTTAAATTTTCCGCTGAATTAAAATGTAACATCCTCTGTGTTGCCCACATTTGCATAGGTGGTGGGCCGAACATCCAAGGATATGCATATGCTTGCATGAAGGATTGCAGCATGTTCTGGTTTGGCACCTGATTTTGACCAATAGCTGAATTTTCTACTGATTGTAACTGTCTTCTCACGTGCCTCCCAGGCGTTACGAATGGTAAATCTGTATCATGGCTGGACCCCGACGCGTTGTTTCCGCTATTCGGATCTGCTGAACTAATTTGTATGTTAGACATGGATCTGATTCACTATTTCTTGCTGACCCTCAGGTGAAAAATGGAAAAGAAATTATTGTACGTTCCGCGAATACACGTTTCAATCGTGTCGATATCGTTGAGATCCTCCTCACTATCCGTATTATCCGTTAATCGTTTCACACGCGCAAAGTAATGTACGAGCCGCGTTTTCAACCCAACGCACGTGCCTTCATATTTTTTTTATGTAAAAGAAAATCTTTAATTTGCTTAAGATTTCTGTCTACAATCGCAATCTCCTCTTCGACCGTCGTTTCTAACCGATCAAAATCTATATTCGCATTGTTATTACATTTATCGACTTTTAGTCTCTCCTTCAGACGTCTCGCAATCGTCGAACGTGTTTCCTGCTCTGTAAACTCAATGCCCCGAATTTTTAATTCATATTCCACTTCCTCTCTTTCCAAATGGTGAACCAAAAGGTTCTCATACTGTAAATCAAATTCAATGTCCATAATTAAAATCTTCGTTTGGAGGACGAAGTAAGCGTAATCAGGAATCTGATTTTACCCTCCCCCTTTAACTTACGCAGCTCTGTTAATTCTCGTAGGTTTTGTATGTTGGGCGCCAATTGATAACCTCTATGCTTGCTCAGTGGGTGTTGGGTGAGGGAAGAGTCATGCAACGTTTGGAAACGAGCCCACAGCTTGCCTTCATTCACCACTTTATAGTTCATTCGACACAAAACACATCGGAAAACAAACCAACTTACAGGGGTGAACCACCAGGCCAATATGCTGCCACACGACTCCGACAAATTGAGAGACTTTTGTAAAACACCTAAGCGACGACCAAATTTGAAAACGTCGAAACGAAAGAAAAAACCAGGTGTGAAACATTACTACATTACATTACTAATTTATTTCCTCTGTCCCGACATGTTGTTTCTTAACCTAAGTTACTTGGTTTACTGTTCCTGTTCCTCCGGATCCGTATAACTAAATACGAGTCGGCGTCCCGAACATCGTGGCGGTTGACGATTTTCCGTTCAATGGCAGTGCTCGATCGTTGTGCCGGGCCAATAGCGTCCGCTCGAAGGTATATATGCGATGGATTGGCGTTCCACAAAATGGCGGGTTCAGACTCTTTGTCCTCTGACAATGGATGGCACCGCCTCAAGCGTAGAGCTAGAACCAAGAATAAAAGGCCTCTCGAGGACCTATTCGACGGAAATTAGCCATCTTGTTGTAAGAACTAGTGATCCCTGAGTCCCTCTTAATCGCCTTAATTTCTAATCGTAATAGCTAAATAATTTGCTTTACCTTTTTTCCCTTGTTTTAATAGATATACGTATAGTTTTTCTGTCGATCTTGTCTTCTGACCTTTTTAAACCGTTTAGCACTATAAAAGTAAGTTTCACATCAGTTAGGTCTTTTTTACAAATTCACATTTTTGACATCTTCAGTATTTTAACAACTTGACAATAACAATTTCAAAACATTTTAATCACCTAATAGTACAATTTTCTAATTAATCACTGCGAAAACTCCCCGTATTTCACACATAGCGTAAACCTTAAGAACGGTAAAAAACTTTATACGCGCACCTCTGAATCGTTAGCTGTTTTAGCCGAAAGAGAACCCCCTTAGAATTGCCTCGTCGTTTATATGTGAACTGTCATTTCCGAATCGGGAGTGCCACGAACACTCCCGAGTCGTAATGAACTGTTCAGTAGGCCACTCATTCCTTTTGACCCACCCTGTGGATCCGAATACCTAGGTTGTCTCCTCAATGCATCTGTGAACGAACCCTTATGAGTGACCCCTCCGTCCCAGACGCGACGCGACAGACTTGGAGGGATATCACTCAACCCTGTTGAAGTAGTAATGGTGATACTATTGACAAGCTTTCCTATATGGGTGACCCCTCCGTCCTAGACGTTAAACGACAGACTTGGAGGGATATCACTCATGTAGATGTGCTCTGAATCCAGGGTAGGATCTGGGAGGTGGGGATTTTAACCTGGCAAGTCTGGATGAAGTTTCAATTGTGGCGGAGCCAGCACACGCAATGTAACCGAAGGTTACAATTGTTACGAACATTTACTATCGAGCACAACAAAACAAACAACAGTTTGACATTCTTCATCAAATAGCAACGATGCGGCACGTTGCTATCGCGTTGCCAAATTCAGTAACTCGCTACTACCCGAGGTGAGGATTGCTATTTCCAAAACCAACATAGCAACGCCCGGTGCGGTTGCCGCGTTATGGTGGGAGTTGCCAAACTAGCGTTAGAAACTTCATTTTTTTTGCTTTGCTGAATGTACAGCAAATTACATTGCTGATTACCCGCATAAACAAATACCATACATGAATTGTTTTCCGTATAGTATCTTAACCATTTATAAAAAAGTCACATAACCATTTACATACCATATCAGCTTCAGTTTTGACCATCTAGTTTATAGTAAACTGAGAAATAACTATTTGGTAAACTAGGCGTTAGGTATGGTTACCATTCAAAAACAGCGATTTTCCCGAACATATTTTTTTCGTTATTATACACGATATGGTAAACTAATAATCCACAATTTTGTGCTAAAACTATTCTTCAAATAGTATAAATATGTTATTTTGCAGTAGTTTCCAGTTGTATAGGTATCATTTCATGAATGGTATATCTATATTGATTTATATTCTGATAATCGTTCGTGGAATAGTCGTGATATGGTTTTGAATATTATAAAGATTGTGAGTGGCGATTTCTTTATTTTTTGCAGAAACATGATGTTTTTGTTTTTCACCTGCAGATATCATCACTTGCCAGCCATGTAGCACATTTGTCTTTGTGAGTAGTCATATTTGTATTCTTCCAGATTGCAAGGGGCGCTGTTTTGCATTCGTCGTGCAATGTCAACTTCAACTTCGTTCTGCTCGGAGATCCTGGATAGAAAAAGTTATTGTATAAATACTAAAGCCGAAAGATTTGTGACCAATTTGATTACCTTCCATTATATATAGTTTGACAAAAACCTGCGACTACAGCGTTTGCTGGAAGATATCTCTCCGTTTTTCGATGGAGCTTCAACCGTTGAAGGTATGGTGAAAAAATAGTGCTCACTATCCTATTTGGGGATACTGAATATAATATTGTAGCTCAATAGTTTAAGTCATTCAATTTAGTACAGTAATAACTGATAAAAGATATTATCACGAACAGTTACCATACTTCATTAAGTACAGTTAAAGTCCTTACCGGTTCAGCAATGGTTCAGTAGTTGAATTCAAGTTTGCTGAAGTTACAGTAAAGTGCTGACAGTTGAATGAGATTTTGCTTTACTGGATAATCAGCATAATTTATTTTGCTGGATGAATTGCTGGTTTACAGCTCGGCAAAATCCAGCAAAATTTTGCTGGTTTTCAGCAAAAATAAATGAGTGTGTACCCAGTTGTCTCCTTGTAGCTATTTACGACCTTTTGGCATGTTGCTCGTGGATACGGATTCCTGCCCGCCATTTATAATAATAAGGCATTCAAGTTTATTGTACTAGATCAGCGAGCGTCATGTCAAACGTCTACTCACCTTTTGAGCGGGTTTTATTTTCTGGATGTCGACTTTTGCAAAACGAAGCATTTAATTTTGTCAAGTGAAAAGAGTCATTTTAGGCTGGAAAATAGTCAGTATAAATAAAAAAATAGTTTAATTAGTTGACTGCTATTCGGAGCGCAGTAATCTGTGTGTCCTGGTGCAGCAAACTGGCGAACATTGTGTTTCAAAAGGATTTCTCGCGCGTGGGATCGATTGAAGAACAGCAGGCTTATACCGAGAAAAAAGAACCCTCCGCTATCTGCTCATTTCCCACCCGCACCCTTTCATTTAGCTAGCAGCAATTTATAAACGGTATACAACCAATACAAATAATCACTTTCAAGCTGGACGGAAAAGAAGCAAAAAGCTGCAGTAATAGCAGCGCTTTAGCAGGCAATGGCACTACAACTATTGGAAACAATAAGAACCGAAAAACGGTGCCGAAGAAAAGAGAAAGAGATGCCGAGTTGCCTAAACAACCGAAAATGGATCATTATCAGACTGATCATGAGCTTTTTATGCAGGCTTTTGAAAGTGAGTATTTTGTGCTTTTTGTACCGATAAGTCTTCACTAAACAACAACAAAATAGTATTTTATACGCGGGTTATATCTTTAACAATCAACTATACTGTCTTTAATATGTATGGATTCAAATTATTGTGACAATTTTTGTATAAATATAAAGCAACTCTTGTACTGGAACAAGAAATTGCTCTGAGAATAATTTATTTAATAATAAAGAAGGTAATTAAGGTATCGAAGATAAAGAATTGTCAAAGATATGTATAAATACTTGATATGCGAAAGTGTTATTGAGGGACATGCATTGACGCAACTTTTGATTAAAATTTAAGGTAACCACTTCCCTCTCCACCCTTTTTATGTATCGTTACACATTTATACCAGAAAATCTGCTGTTTCAGTGCACGCAACATTTTAAATTAAGCTGATTTTTTATTTTACTCGGTCAGTGCCAATCTACCTAGATTATACCTACTCGAAGATTCAAATGTTCTCAAACATTTGCCGCACTTCATTTTTTGTACGTAATTAAAAAACAAGAGATCGATACTGCACATTTTCGTGAACCTTTATGATACCCTGCAAAAATATGATGTCTTCAACAACATTGTTTTTTTTTGCGCATAAACATTGGTGCGCAACCTTGCCATAAACAAAAATATCTCAGGTTTATAAAGATATTACTCGGGAAATGGAAATATTAACGCGTTTGATTGTTATATACCTGATTACTATCAGCTTTTTGATAATTTTTTTCCTACAGAACCCACTCAGATTTATCGCTACTTGCGAACACGCAACATGATATCAGTAAGTTGAGTAAGAATATTCTCATACGTGAAAAGCACTAATTGATGTTTTTGCTACAGCCTATCTTCTTGAATAGAAATTTATCTTATATGCGCCACCGGATGTCTCGTTCGCACAAAACGCGTAATACATTTAAAATCGACACCATGTTAGCACAAAAGATGAACAAAATCCGTAACGATAAAGCAAATGGAATATCGTTAACCGGCGAGTATTTGACGTTACTATTTTTGGGATTTTTTGACAAAACCGATGATGATGATCCAATGGATGGTACCGGAAAAAAGTCTGATCGTGTTGAGAGTACGAAAACAGTACAAGTTGAAACGGTTCTTCTGAAGATTTCACACAACAAACGCAAGGACATTTCATCTGCATTAATGCAAGTCGCCGTTGGCAAGTCAGATGTTATTGTGAATCCCATGGAACGCTTGCTGGAAGAAAAAGTGCCAACGATTAGCATAGCTACAGAATCATTCAGTTCGGTAGGAGTGAACCAAGTCACTGGACCACAGCTGTCATTTTTATTGCTTTTTCGAGTACACATGCATACCAGCGGTAGTAACGGATATTGCGCGATTACGAACGGAACAGATGGATACGAAAATGGCGGAAGCGATGATGAACCTGCAGCTAAAAGACAAAAAATTAGTGGGGTAACTAAGTTGTATAGTACTGAACTGATAATATTTGATAAGTACGGTAGATGTCTGTTGAAAGATGGAGACTACGAGCTAACTGTGCAGGAAATATTACCGCATCAGCAGCAATTACAAAAATACAATTCGCCCAAGAAAAATTCTACTTGGGAAACTATCCAATCCATTAATGGTGATCGCAACAATTTGGACATTTTGGATATCTACAAGCAACAACACAAAGGTTTGGATGATCAAAATACCGTGTTACTGTTTAGCAAATCACCAAGTTTGAAGTTCCGCTTGCAGTGGACGAAAGAGGCTCTCCCAGGATATGTTGATAGACCATTACCTATTGCTATTAATCTCAACAACAATGAGAGCAGCGATAAGGAAAACTTCAAACCAGAAACAATGTCCAATTCATATAAGAGAAACCTTAATATTAATAACAATGTGTTGACTCCGGCTGCGGCAAATGGACTTTCCAATACTGCATTGAAACTCGATGGGACGTCTAATACTTTAGTTAATGTGGGTACATTGAATATAGCCAACAAATCGAATTCGTCTGCTGAGTTGAAGCGGTACGCTGATGAGCCTAAAATCGATCATATCATATACCAGTTTGTATACAATAATAACTCCCGCCAACAGACGGAAACGAAGCTAGATTTTCACTGTCCTTGGTGCAGTCTAAACTGTAGCTCACTGTATCCACTTCTAAAACATTTAAAACTTTGTCACGCCCGGTTCATCTTCACCTATATTCCTGTACCAAATGGAGCGCGTATCGATGTTTCGATTAATGAGCTATATGATGGTTCGTATAATGGGTCACCACATGACTTACTAGATACAGTAAGCGCTTTCTCCCGTCGTGGTCCTGTACGGCGGACTGTTGTCACCAATCTTCTTGTGTGTAGACCACGACGTCAAAAGCATAGCTTAATCGAGTTTATCGAATGTGACGAAAATGAATTCGACAACCAACGACCGTTTATTACAGGTCACAATAGGTGAGATGGATACATCTATATTTTGATAGTACCATCACTAGTTTGATATGCAATTATTATTTATTACAGGATGTATCACCATACGATGACATGTCTACCAGTCCACCCTAAGGAGTTAGACATAGATTCTGAAGGTGAAAGTGATCCGTTATGGTTGCAACACAAGACTATGCAAATGATTGATGAGTTTACCGATGTGAACGAGGGTGAAAAAGAGCTGATGAAAATGTGGAATTTGCACGTCATGAAGTTCGGGTATGTTGGAGACTGCCAAATTCCCATTGCATTAGAGATGTTTATCGAGTGTCGCGGACGCGAACTCTTGAAAAAAAATCTTTATCGCAATTTCGTGCTACATATGTCTTCGATGTTCGACTTTGGACTTGTTTCACCTGAAGTTATGCAAAAGGCGATTAGAAAAATGCAAGTGAGTATCATTTGTTGTTTCGAAGAATTTCCAACAAAATCTATATTAGTGATCGACTTATTTGAGTAAACTTCGTTCATATATAACAGTAGAAGACGTAATTGGGTGATCAACCATTAGTCTCTTATTGATTAGCATAGGGTTGAAGTGTCCTTTGTATCTAACCAATATCTCACAGATAATAAACTTAGGCCAATTACCACTTTCTATGTAAAAAACGGACCTGTAACTGCAAATATTATTTGTTTCAGAATTAAATTGGTTTTTCTCCCTATATTCGAATTTTAATTTCTCGTTCATGCGACTTACCGTGAGGCGCTCTAATTCCGTGCGGCTCTCATTCCGTACACTTAGTATCAAAATGTGAAAAAAATATCATATTTAACAAGATTTTTCAAAAAGTATGTTTGAAAATGATTTTCTATATACAAAAAAAAAAACACCTCGAAACACTCTTTTAAATTTATACATATTTTTTCACATTTTGATACGAAGCGCACGGGGTAAGGAGCCGCGTTGCAGAATTAACAAAATAAAACTGACTGGTTGAAAACCAATCGATCGAATGATATAAACATTCACGGCCCATTCTTTATTTGGTCGATTCTTGAAAGACCGAATGCGTGTAAATAAAGTACCTACGAGTAGTTGGTAAGATTTACAAATGAGTAACGATGAGCTAGATCAAACAAAACTTTGTTGTTTGATCTTAAAACGAACTTACACCTAACTTACTTACTATGTAAAATGTGATAATCGTTGTAATTCAAGATTGCAACGGGTTTTGTCGGAACTTGTTGATAATTTGGTTTGATAAGTTTTTTAATGTTTCCACATTAGCCTAAATAATTCATTCGAGGTAAACCAGGGAAGACACTTCAAAATCATTTTCAAAACTTTATTCTGAATTTATTGGAGTATCCTTTTTCTGGTTGTACAACAACATGTCCAGATGGGAACTGCATTGAACATTGCTAGTTGCAGAATTTGTTTGTAAATTAACAATTTATTTTTGAGACAAAATCTCGAATATCTGTTGATAAAAGGATATAAACATTTTATATATTTATTGCTATTGCTTTGATTAGAGCAAGCGCACCGGTGAGTTGCCATTTGAGTTACTATTTTCACAACGCTGCCCGTTGCTATTTTGGATAGCAACCGATGTTCACACCGGTCGTTGCTATTGGGGATTACCAATTCATCTATTTCTTTTTAACGCCGGCAGTTGCTAATTTCTAAAGACCGTCACTAGCTAGCATTAGCAAAATGTTTGTGTGTGTCGTATTTTCCAAAAATTCTGCGCATCTAGTAATAACCAATTTATCTGTCCGTCAATTGTTTCCGGAATGATCTGCGTTCTTTCTGCTTCATAAAATATCCCCTTTATTTCAAGCAACTCTGTTTTAACTTTGTTTCCGTTCTCCCAAATTATCGATAACACAATTCTGTTGCAGGTTTCTTCGTTTGTGCGTGCATGGATTTTTTTATCCTTGTATGTTTAATTAAAGTAATTGCGTTAGACCGTGGAACGTTTCGCAACGTTACCTTCAATAACTATTATACTCAAAATTGGCGAACTGTCATTAATTGTATTTTGTACTTTGTGCTGTCTCGATTCCTACAATTTGCTATTAATATTTGCAAATTTGCAGCCAAACAAAATTTAAATGTAGAACGCGGAAATAGTTCTCGAGTATTTGGTTGATTCTAGTGACGAAGAAAATGAATCCGCGAAACAAATCTTTTTATACGCGAGTATGAATAGGATTTTTGGAAAGATTCGGGGTGGCTCTCAGCCTGGAAAACGGTAAAATATTAACTGCTATGCTGAGGAAGGTTGCCATCCAGCGTTTTAACAATGTTTTTTTTTTTTTTGAAAACACCGGCCTATACCGATGACCATTTCCGACGCCGCTTTCGAATTCTTCTTACGTTGTTTTCGAAAATTAAAACAGCTGTAGATGCGAAAAATGGTTTTTTATTCAACAACCGGACGCAACGGGAAACTGAGACTAACATGCCTTCAAAAGAGTCAGCAGCAATAGTCGGTAATACTCCCGAGCAATTCGCTCAAACCTTTATTGAAATAATGACAAGCTTAACCAATCTTGTGAGGACTTGAGCTTTATGCTTCGTGTAGATTAGAGTGCCAACCAAAATGGTTATCTCGAGTTTCAGCTCAATCGAAATTAAAATAGACTGATTCACGCCGATACTTGCGTCCTTCGAAACACTCATTATTTTCATAATATTGTTACGAACATTTACTATCGAGCACAACAAAACAAACAACAGTTTGACATTATTCATCAAATAGCAACGATGCGACACGTTGCTATCGCGTTGCCAAATTTACTAACTCGCTACTACCCGAGGTGGGGATTGCTATTTCCCAAACCAACATAGCAACGCCCTGTGCGGTAGCCGCGTTATGGTGGAAGTTGCCAAACTAGCTTTAGAAACTTCAATTTAGCCACTGGTGGGCTTGCTCTAGGAACACAAAAAGTGCATGAGAGCTAACATTTATTTTTTGTCCCACCTTAGTGTGCATGTTTATAGCGTGCGTGGTTTACTATATAGCGCGTGTGGCTAGTAGTATAGCGATTAATTAATATTCATTTATATTTGCAAATAAATCACCTCATGTTGAATTTAAACATCACTGTAAATTATTCAGAGCTAAATAAAAAAATTGCCATGTTGAAAAAAGATTAATCAGTTGTCAATAAATGGCATTGACAAACAATTAACCTTTTTTGACTCCAGCAATCCAGCTAAGCCTCAAAGTTTATCTGAAGTATTTTTGAGCTAGTGAGCCTGAATCATATAATTCTTCGCTCAAGTCTTACTATTTGCAGCAATCAGTTGTAAAATTATCTACGCTATCGTAAAATGCAGAAATTGTTATTTGAACTGTTATGTTATAGATGAGGAATGCACTATTTGCCCTCGTCTATAGCCAAAAGATATCTTAGTGCAGCTTGATACAACGGACAGCCTCAAAACAATTCAATTTCATTCTTGTTTTGTATACGGCAGCAAGTGAAACCGCATAGCTGCACATAGCTTCTGCTGTTGTTCATTATCGTTACCGGTACCGGCTATAGAGGTTAAACGTCATCTGGAGCAGAGAGACCATTAAATTAATTAACCCCAATTGAGTGTATTCCCAAACCTAATCCAAGGAATACATTAGCATAAGACAGGCTGAGTCTTTTGTCGGCTCTGTAGTCTATAATCTCTGTAATTGCGATAGAAGACTGCGACCATTGCTAACAGATTTACTGTGGTATGCTCCGCATTACTATAATACATTCTTATGAGCATTCTAGAGCTAATTTCCATTTTAAATTGTACATGAATCTCAGTCACATGCGAGTTTGTTTTACCTGCTCAAGTTGAGTTTGTAAGTAAAAAGCAATTGATGAAGTCAGCAATTTTTCCCTAAACGTCCAAACTTCTCATTCCATACCATAAACAACCAAATTTCGTATCCCATACCATAAAAGCAATACCATACTAAATCAAATGAAAGGCCTTTGATTTGGTTTGCTGATTTAAATGAAGAGCCGGTGGATTATGTACATCTTTCGTTCTTTCTTTATTCAACAGAAACTGCTGTATGATAGTCCAGATCTACAAAAGCAAGTAGCTGCAACTCGTGTAGATCAAATGGAATACTGGAACAACGTAACCGTGCATAAGCAGGCTCAGCCAAAGACCGAGAAGTCGACGGATAAAACTAGCGCAGGCGCTGGTATAACTCCATCGATTCCGATGCATAAAAGTAGCTCTGGTGGTTCAGGTGGTGAAAAAAAAGTGAAGCCCACTATCACACCGGCTAAAAATACTAGCGCGAATCAACACGCGGTCGTAGATAAAACGGGTAAGTATTAAGTTCGTTGAGTTGATGTTGTGTGTAGCTCTATTCACATATAGACACCGCTTCACGCTCATATATATACCATTCATCTCGATGTATTTCACGTGTTTACAATTCATCGTTCATATTACAGCCATTTCACTATCCCGCCGCAGAAGTGCCAGTGCTGCACTTCATTCTAACTCTTCATCCGTCAACAACACTGCCAGCAAAGATATAAACCAATCATCCCAAAACCATTCCTCTCAAACATCTCCTTCCATACACTCCACCAGAAGATCATCCACTATCAGCGTTGGTCCTGCGGCCACCAACAGAAGCAGCAGCACCCGGGCTTCTACTATTACAACTCGAAGAAAGTCACTTTCCATTGGCAGTCATCAACAACGTAAGCGATCCTTCAACTGATTTTCGGTTTGACAACTGGCCGGAAATAGAATTATCGGATTTGCCGCAACCATAAATAAATCGACCTTAATAGGGCCAGCTAATTGTGTGGCAGTTGAGTCGATTACAATATCAAAGAAACGTTTAGAACGATTGCGAGTGTGAATGTGCGGTGCGCGCTGTTCATAAATATTTTATGGGACACAAATTGTAATATGCTATAAGAATAACTGTATTCATTTTAGAATATAACTAGTGGAAGTATATGGTCTAAGCGTACGGCAGGGAATTGCTGCTTATAGCATTTCAGGAATTTAGATTTCTTTTTGATACATCGTGGAAGAGTCTGAGTATCACTTCGTACATACGCGATAGATAACCTATGTTACTCCAATGAAACAAAATTAGATTTTCATGCCGTATCCTGCAAAAATTGAAGTTAAAAACACAAGACCCTCAAGGAATAAAGTGATAAAAATCGAGCGTCGGTGAAAACTTTAGTTGAAGCCGTTAACATTAAACATCGGTTAAAAAATTGGTTGTTTTTTTTTTCAGAATAAGATGTCTAGGCAATATTCATTGCACATGAGGAAAAGAAGTCTAGTTTCGAATAGTTGCTTGTTGTGTACCTTTATTTTGCCTGCCATTTTTTGCTATACAAATTAAATCAATCGCGTGCTTTTGTAGAATATGCTTTTTACTGTTTAAATGAATCGATTCAACATGCAATAAAATGGAGAAAATACGTTTTACATGAAAAATTTAAATAATGTATACATAGATTGCTTACAAGTGATGATATCAAAATTAAGTAAAAATTTTTATTTTTGCTGAAGAAGCAAAACCAACGGAAAAATAATAGTTGCTGCATTGTACGGATTGTTTCATAACGATTAGTAATTTATTTTGTGCCTTGTTTATAGTTTAACTTTGGGAACCACATAATGGAAGTTTTTCTTCCTAAAATTTATATACAGTTGGTACCGCAAACCAAAGATTTCGCATCGCTAATCTCTAATCCACTTATTGTCGCTGATCAATAAACGCGGATTGATAAATGAATATGTATGAGCAGCTGTCCACGAAATGGTAGCCGGGTTATATTTGTTAAAAACTGTCCAAGTGGAATATGGATGATTCCTATTTGCAAATTTAATTTTGCAGACGAACTACTTGCCCAAAATCCAGCCGACTCGCCATCTGTAATACCAAAATTGGTCAGACACGTAACTTACCGCTTGCCTCGTCTTCTGTGATAGACCCCTTATGTGACAACCTAAATGTTTTTTTTTTCTTGATAAAATATATGAAGACTTCAAACTGACGCAACTAAAGTTGTTAAAAGGGTGGGTAATTTAATACGAAATTTGCATTATAGACCATCTCACCGAATCTCTTTAACCTCACTTTTCTGTCAGTTAGTGGTAACTTTTTACGATTTGAACTTTGTGCTTTTTTTCTGGTGGAGCAATCGAGTGCGTAGTGACGTAGTGCTGCTTAATTTATAATTGTTTTTAATGTACTTGCACCTCTTGCACAATATTCAAAGGGCATTTTGGTAACAATTAACCCTCTCTTTACCATGGTTACTCTAGAGCACCATGGGCTCAGATGAGAAAGTCCTTCGAAATGTTTACCAATGCTACTCAAAATGCATTTATATATTTTTTAACAATATACTGATTGTTCAAGAACATATTTATGCATTTTAAGTAGGATTGGTAAATATTTCTGAAGACTTTTTGCATCCAAACCTATGATGCTCTAGAGTAACCATGGTAGAGAGAGGGTTAACATGATTTGCTATTGTTGAGAGCAAAACTGCTTCGTCCGAGGATAAGCAAAGTTACCAGTAGGGGTAAGCGGGATAAGACCGCCCCCTTAAGCAATTCTGTTTATAAAAAAAAGTTGCGGCTGCAATTTCATTTTTTCTTCGCTAAGAGGTTCTTCTATTCAATACCCGCATTTAAAAAATAAGAACTGAAATTTTTTTGTTTATTTTCCAGCTTTTTTTTTCAATTTTAAAAATTCATTGAAAATGTGCAGATTTTTTTTCTTGCGGGGTAAGCCCGCCCACCAGCGGGGTAAGATCGCCCACCATATTTTGAGAATAACAAATATTTTTAGGGCCAAGTTGGGTTGATTTTATCGGTATAGTGTCTTTGACAAAGTTGTGGATGGTATTTTTTTTCTTTTTTGATAAATTATACCTACACTGTGAAAAATCAGAAAAAAAAAATTTTTTTTCTAAGTTTTAACTTTTTTTGTTTTTTGATTATCCAAGTTCAAATCAATGTTTAGGTGACTCTTTGTTGTTTCCAAAATACATAGATTTTTCAGAATTGGGGTTTTTCAAGATATTTAATTTATAATAAACCTGTCTTTAAGCTAGAAATACAAACTCATTATACCTGTCTGTATGATTTTTTTGAAGACTTATTATGTATAGAGTAATAATAATAATTATTGATTTTTTGTTCATATTTTCAATTTTTTTATGTTTTTTTTGACGAACAAAATTACCAACGACGCCCAAGAAAAAATCTTTACAAAATTTGAGCTATAAATATTTCTATTACTCCATGATCAAATAACCATCAAATTTTAGCTTACCATTTGTAGATTCTGCAGGCAGAAACATCATTTTTTTTTTAAATTAAAAAAAAATTAATTCTATTTCTATATCTTTTCTTTAATTTTTTTACAGTGTGTTCTTTTTTCGGAAGTAAAAAACTGCTATTTTCAACTCTGCCGGAGAAGTCATATCGATCGAACAAACCGTCCTGGCTCTAAATTTTTTTTTTTTTTTGTTCATTAATACCATTTTTACACAAGTTTACTTTTTTCAAAAATTAGTCGCGTTAAAAAAAATTTCTAGAAAAGCTTTTACCAAATCGGAAATGGTCGATTAACATTGATGTCTTATGTGGCTTGAAATTGCTTTACAGATCCTGTAAAAATTCCCTTTGTAGTGTTGAGGCATTTGGGTCTTGAAGTAAAACAACAAGCACTAGTATACGTGGCGGTTTTACCCCATGTATAGTGGGCGACTTTACCCCCAGTGGAACATTTTCATATTCCACCAAAAAAGTAGTCAAAATTACAGGATTATTCACGGCCTTCGATATTTCCGAAAGAAGACAGATTCAGGCAAGCGGTTAAACGTATATTCACGAATAAAACAATAGATTTTTAGACAGAAAAACCTTAAGTCCCGTTGCCGCAAAACAATAGCGCGTTGACTGGTTGCCAGCTGAAAGGTTGTTTTTAATTATCTCTGTGACTGTTCGCGCACTATCAAAAAAGAAAGGGGTGCAAAATGTTATGTAATTATACTGTAATAGACATGTTAAAGAATTTTTTCAGTTATTATATAACTTGGTAGTAAAATCACGGTGGGCGGTCTTACCCCGCTGGGCGGTCTTACCCTGTTTACCCCTAGCTGTCAAAACCAGATGCGTGACGTCACCGTGCGATGGTCTATAGCGTTCGTCGTTATGGTGCCCAAAAACATGGATAGCCATATATTACTAAAAAGCCCTCATAGTTAGAGCTCCAACGTGGGTGGGACTAGGGATGGACGATACTGACAAAAGCGATACTTCAATAAACATCGATACCAGGTATCGGAGTATTGGTTGGAGGAGTATCGATACTTCTTTTTTGTTCACACAACATTTATTTGACGGCACAATACAAGAGTATCGATACTTGAGACTTCGATAGTATCAGAATCAGATTTACATTTTTTTCTACCGCATTTACGTTCCTTTCCTTTGATTGGGCTGTTATCGACGTAAAGAGGGACATTTTGCGGAACCTTATTTCTAAGCGGGACATTTTGTTGAAACGCGGAACTCTACCGCGAAATGCGGAATGGCTGGTCAGTTTAACAAGCAGTTATGGTCCTAGAGACAAAAAACGCAAAACGATTCAAACATGATAAAGTCCCTGCCAGAAAAATTCTCCCTCCCGAGAGCGCCCAATTCGGTCCGTCCAGAAGACTTCCAGGTAAATAAAATGTCTATACAAAAAACCTGCCCCGATAAAACCTGAGATGACCGACGCCGTCAAAACCACTTCCCGTTCCCGAATTTAACCCTGTCAATACTTTTCTATAAAAGTTTAAACACTTAGCTTAGAATATGTCGAATTTGTTTTTGTGACCGGACTACACCACACTGCATTCACGTGCTACTGTTATTTCTCGATATTCGATTTCACAGTTGTAGCACGTGGGATGTAGTTTTGATGTAGTCCCGGCCCGAAAACGAATTCGACATTAGGTAGGTAGACTGTCCGTCGAACCAACAAAATTGCAAGCGAGCAAAAATTGCAAACATCGATTACGTTTCCTGTATGTAAATATACACTGGATACTTTTTTTACACGATTGATACGTCCGCCCAAAAAAATCGGTACAAAAGATTGCGAAAGTTTGAACAAATCGCGTAAAAAAGATTGCGTCGTTTTGAAAAAATCTCGCTATGTGATGTGTTTGTGTGTGTGTGCGTGTATGTGTGAGTGTTATATCTAGGTTCATATAGAAATGTTCCCCATGTCACAAATCGCATAATTTTAAGAAAATCGCGTAATTTCGAGAAGATCGCATAAAAAATCGTGTAAAATAAAATCACGTAAAAAAATCAGTGTATTGCACATTACTTTCGTAAGTATTTGCTTTTACAATCCACTATAAATTTAGTGTTACAGCCCAAATTTACAGTGATGCTAACATTTTCAGTATTCAATTCAGAAATCTAGTTGGGGTTGGCGAATTAGCGGGATGGCAATCACTATTGCTTCTCAGTTGTTTTAGTAAATAAGAACAAACCTCAACCTGTTAGTTCAGTATATGTTTATTTCATTACAAAAAGTATTATCCTTTATACCACTTACTACGTTTGTTTTTAACTATCGCTTGGTTGATAATTTCCTTGTACTTGCCTACTGTTTCCTGAAAATATTGATTCTCTCTTTGAAGTTCCGCTGAATTTGCTGGCCTTGGTTTAATGCGACGCGCAGCTTTCAATTGTCTGTTTCGCTCGTGCTCTTGCTTGACTCTTTTTTTACGAGCATCTTTTTTCTCTGCCTTTAACCTCTCCATATGCGCATCCGCTTGTGTATTAATTTTTCGATTAGATCGAATGCCTATTTTACCTTGACGTGAAATTTCACCAGTGAACTCTTCGATATTTTTGAGAATGGATCGTTTTCGTTCTTTTTTGCTTATTTTATTTTCATTTCTCCTAGGTTTTTGTATAGATAATGTTGCGTTTGGCATAATCGCCAATTGCTCCGAAGCCATTTTCTTTTGCTGTTTTTTAATTTGTAATCTTTCTTGTCTCTTTGCGTTTATTTTTTTTAGTTTTTCCTGGTATGTAGGGTTATTAAGTCGTGACTTCAGCAGTCGCTGCTCTTTGATGTTTTGAATTTTCCGGTCTTCGATGCTAAATGCAACAATCGGTCGGTTGTTCTTTCCAAACACCAATGGGTTATTATTCAGTTTCCGCAATACATCCAGAGCGACCTCGTGTTTCTTGAATGACAAAAAGCCATAACCACGTGATTTTCCAGAAGGATTCCCGAACGAAGAATTATTTTCCCGCATCACACGACATTCTTGAGGATTCATTCCCGTATGCTGTTGAACTATAGTGCGCAGAGAGGAACTAGTACAACTTTCCGGTAAATTGTGCACTGTTAGTCGTTCACGCGAAACGAAGCGGTTCAAGTTTTTTAACATTTGAGCACAACGCTGTTCTAGTCTAAGTCTCTGTGCCATATCAGTTTTCGACACATTTTTAGCTGCTTCCGACCCAGCCATGATTAGTCCTTCTTTCAACAAATAGAGGTTTCTTGAATCCTTTCCAGATTTTTCACTCCTTCGACTTTCGATGTCTCTTACTTCTTTCTTTTTAAGAGCATCAACAATTTCAATAAACTGGTTATTCACTTGCACTTTAAGACTTTGTTTTTTGCACATATCAGCCGATTCTTTCAATTTAAAAATCACAAAAGCTGTACCCTTAGAGTGACCGGAAACTCGTTCTTTGTTAATTAGGATTTTTTCTACTGTTCCAAAGTGTACCAAAGCATCTTTTATATCATCTTCGTTTGCGTCATAAGAAACGTTTTTCAGAAAAACTGTGCGACCTTCTTCAATTTCTGTATGTTTATTTTGTCGATCAGACTTCAGTGGTTTGATATATTCATTTATATGGATTCCTCCTAACTCTTTACTTTTCTCAGTTATATCTTGCACATATTCTTCATCTTCCTTAATTTTTTCCTTAATGTCCGTTTCAATAGCTTCATCGTGGTCAAGTTTCGTTTCTTTAGTTTTGATTTCTGTCTCAGTTTTCATCTTTTTATATGTTTCCTTGGGCAGCGCATAGCAAACTTCTAATTTTCTCCCCATGAATATCATGCCGTTCATGTTTGTAACGGCCTTATAAGATTGGTCCTTTTTTTCGTACTGTAAGAAAGCACATCCGACAAGTTTACCATCAGAGCGCTTAAGAATGTTGATATCTTCGATAGTGCCGCATTTTTCAAACTCTTCTTGAAGTTTCTTTGAAGTTACTTTATAGGGAAGGTTTCGAACTATGATTCGACACTGACGATGAGCAAAGTCGCGACTACGTTTTCGAACGGCTGTTTTGCTAAACTTGATTTTATCCTCGTTATTAATGTTACTCTTTGATGGTAGTATTGTTGTTTTCCATTTGGACGTCTGTTCCATTTTGTTTGCCGTAGAAGTTTTCGACGACTGATGAATGATAATTCTTTATGAATTTTTTTAAAACAGACAACAAATCAACACCTTGAAAACAATAACAAACACACGCGGTACTTGCGGTGACATTAGTCCGTTATGTGCACACTACTAAAGATTTCTTGTTATATCTGTACAAATCACCCCTCTTCGGGACTACGTAGCACTGAAAAAAAAATCACACGCTCACACCAAATGCCCTTTACACGGTAAGAGTCGAAAACCTATTAATGGGTATTGTTGTACCCATTTTTTTTTGTCATATGCGGCTGTAAAAAAAATGGGTAAATTTAAAAATGTGAAATGGGTAAAATTATACGCATTAGAAAGACATGTTCTTAGAAAAAAATGGGTCATTTGTTTACCCATTAATGGATGAAAAAATACTTCAATCATCGTTTTAGTTTGCTCTGTCGATTTGTTCGCACGCGTTACTTCTACGATCTGTTTTGTTTATTATTTGTCAACAATTGCCATGGAAGGACTTTAAAAGAGATTCGATACTGCGTCGTTTAAGAAATTGCAAGGTAAACAGTATGTTATATCAAGTATTGAATATTACAATGTGAGATTTTTTTTATATTAGGTCTAGAATGTTCACTATCCTTCTGGTATTGGCTTTGTTGCAGAGAATAGCGATTCCGACAATTGATGATAGCAGATAAAATACTCCTGTTTTCGTAAATAAGATTCATTTCTGCAAATAATTAAAAATAATTCATTTCACTTTCACTTCTTTTCATTTTTTTGAGTAATAAACACAAAGTTTCTGTTTATTTAATAATGGGTAAAATTTCACCCATTTCCTTGAGAAAATTCATTTCTCAAAATGAGTGATTTTGTACCCAGTTTTTGACGTTTATTGGGTTTACCCGTTAATGGGTAAATCGAGTTTACCCACTAAATTAGGGTTATTCGCGTTGAAAGAGATTTCGAAGGCTGTTCGCACCTACGTGAACTCTCATATGCAATTGTCAAAATGTGCGTGATGACAAAAGCAAAAATATTTCCTTCCTTCTTTTTCGCATGCAAAAACCAAACAAATATCAGCAACACCGTCAACGCGAATGGGTTGGCTCACTTTTTGGCGAAATGGTTGAAAAAGTACCCATTAATGGGTTTTTGACTCTTACCGTGTACACATGAATACCAGAGTCTATGTTGATAATAAGAGTCCCTCAAAGTAGAGTGCCTGTAAATATATCGAGGGAATGTGCTATGAGCTGTAACATCGAGTACAACATAGAAACGTCACATCTGATGTTTTTGGTCTTTTCTGTTTTCTTGCTTGTGTTTGCAAGAGTTTTTCACTTAGATTACATCACTATTTTGGATAATAACCAGATCCACTCTGTCTAATTAAGAAGCGCAAGGGCTAAGCCGAAACAGCAAAATAATGAAAATAATGAAATCTTCGATGTTATACTCTGTCAAATGTACAGCGAGGGATAGGAAAAGGCATTCCCTCGAAATATATAGAGTGGCGACACTGTCAAAATTGGAATAAAAATTATCTGTCAGTGTCGTTCCAATTGAGCAAACAACCTATTAAACACTTGTGGGGAAAAGAGAAAGGATGTTCAGTGTTACCAGTGTTACCAGCGTTACTTTGGATGACACGGCGCCACTCTACACTGTAAATAAAAATCACGTCGAATAAAGTGATTTGCTCAGAGGGGATTCACTGCTGTCAAATTTCATATATGTGTGCGTTATCGCAGATCAACTATGGTCCATGACGTTTGTTGGTCCATGATGTTTATAACTATGAACAATAATGAGGGAAAAATCGCTACACAACACATTCATGAAAGCTTTCCGCGGTTTCTCGAGTTTTGAAAATAAAAAGTACCAATTCCATAATATTTCACATCGATCAATTTCATGACCAAAAAGAACAAAAACCAAAACAAACGCTATGTTGCCGAATATGTTGGTTGTACGATGTTTGACAGATAGATCCCCCCTGGATTTGCTGTTGAATTCGCACTACTTGCCTAACATTTCAGAGTTGAATTGAAATCTTCCGAAATATATTAATACAAAGAACGATGAAATCAAAAGCAAATCACTTTATTTTCTGTTGTTATGTTCATCTTTGTTGATATGCTTATGTTTGAGATACGGAGGTCAATTCGATAATTATATAAATTCACAATAAATTCAAGAGACTTCTTTTTATTTTAGATTTTTCATTTTTATTTTATTTTAGATTTTTAATTTAATAATAAGATAATCCTACAGATGATCCCTGTCACTGTATCGATGCAATCGCTTTCAGGATCTGTACAAGAGTCGTTTTATTGTTATTTTAATTTAAAGGATTCAATAAAACTTACGCTCAAATAAATTTTTGATCTCTGGGTAAATGTGCTGCTTGCACCGTTCGCCATCGTCACTATTTTTGTTTCGCCTCATGGTTTTGAGGTTTGTCAATTGGAATTGCAGCTGTAATTCAATTGATTTAAACAGTGGTGATAATACTAGAGATATTCATTATAATACGATGGTGATTTCCATTAACCAGTTTTCAACGCAAGATCATTTCATTGGAAAGTGGTAATCATCGAGAAATCAACACTAAATCACTTCAACTTGCAGTTCGACGTGACGAATTGAGTCAAGTGCAAAAACACTTGAAGTAATCGTGACATTTTTTCTAAGTGTAGTTATATATAGGCACTCTACCCAGCTAGCTGGCATCTCTATCTTATTTGCTTTGTTTCATCGCAGCTAACATCGCAGCGGATCCGCGATTTGCGGGCCCCATTGACAGATGCTATGTTATGCATATGAAAAGTGGCGATGATATGCTATCTCGTTTACACACACGCTGAGATGTTAGTCCTCGAAACATGGCGGGATGCCAGCTAGCTGACTCTACCGCAAAGATGAAACCAAAGGAATCAAATCAGTGCCAAACGAGGGTACCAATCGAGCAATGTAAATAAACAAGGTGATAATGTTAGGAGTGGATAAAAAGTGTTGTAATTGAGCGTAATAAAGATTTTTTCGATAACTTCAAGAATGTATAGGTTAAAAAGGGGCAAGTGGAATCATGATGTCAATAGTTTTTCTTGAAGTTAAGCTGAAGTACTATAAACTTCTTTAGGTTCCATTTGTCCCAATCCACCCATTTTAGAGTACAGCGAACATATGTCACAGTAGGTTTTCATATATCAAAAATACTAACTTTTTTGTGTTAAGAGATAGAGGAATGGTCTTTTCGGCAAAGTTTGAGAACGTGCAAAAATATGAAACTTTGCTGAACAAACAAAATTTCTATCTTCATTGGGAACAGAGTTACAGAGTATTTCATGTAAAAGTTACTTAAAAGTTAGTTTTTTGTACTAAACTTTTGTTAGTTACATTTTACAAGAAAACTTTGTTCTGAAGAAGCATTTGGGCATACAAAACACACGTTTTTGTTGAAGGCTACACATATCCAGGACTTTTCCTTATAAAGTTATAGCACATTTCAGCATATTTTTTCGATAACTTCAACAACGTATAGAATAAAGATTAGGTAGATTGGGACGGATGGAACTTATAGCAGTTTTGAGCACTTGAGCTGAACTTTGAGAAAAAAAATTGACATCATGATTCCACTTGCCCCTTTTTCCTTTATACGTTCTTAAAGTTATCGAAAAAATATGCTGAATTATGCTATATCTTTGTAAGGAAAAGTCCTGGAAATGTGTAGCCTTCAACAAAAACGTGTATTTTGTATGCCAAAATCCTTTTGTAGAACAACGTTTTTTTTTGTAAAATGTAACTAACAGAAGTTTAGTACAAAAAACTAACTTTTAAGTAACTTTTACATGAAATACTCTGTAACGCTGTTCCCAATGAAGATAGAAATTTTGTTTGTTCAGCAAAGTTTCATATTTTTGCACGTTCTAAAACTTTGCCGAAAAGACCATTCCTCTATCTCTTAACACAAAAAAGTTAGTATTTTTGATATATGAAAACCTACTGTGACATATGTTCGCCGTACTCTAAAATGGGTGGATTGGGACAAATGGAACCTAAAGTTTATAGTACTTCAGCTTAACTTCAAGAAAAACTATTGACATCATGATTCCACTTGCCCCTTTTTAACCTATACATTCTTGAAGTTATCGAAAAAATAAGCTAAAATATGATATAACTTTGTAAAGAAAACTCCTGGAGATATATAGTCTTCGGCAAAAATGTTTGTTTTGTGTGCCCTAACAATTCCTCCGAACTACACTTTCGTATAAAATGCAACTAACTAAAGTTAAGTACAAAAAACTAACTTTTAAATAAGTTCCATGTAATGTACTTCATAACTTTGTACCGAAAAAAGATAGGATTTTCATTTGTTCAACAAAGTTTCATATTTTTGAATTTTCTACAACTTTGCTGAATAAACTATTCTTCTATCTCTTAACACAAAAAAGTTAATTTTTTTATTTTTAGTATAGTAAACTTTTAATATTTTTTTACAATTTGCAATTATGCGGGTCATTCATACAAACAATTGCTCCGAAGACACTATTAAGCTAGGATGAAGTTAAAAGGCGATATGGAATTAAGTTCCACTTTTTGCCTTATTGGACCACTGTGCGATGGTGCTCTCACACACGCAACGGTTTTAACCCGTATCTTATTGCGGTTTGTAACATCAAGCGATTTCGTTTGCTCGCTGTTGCGTGTTGCATCATGTTGCAACTTGGCAGCTGGGAGACGACGAAATTCTGTTTATGCTGATTGATTGAATCGACTTCATATCAGCTCTGCATAGTCGAAGTAACTGCTTTTGTGAATGCGTACTAACAGGGCAGTTTGTTATTCAATGTCGGTTATGCTGATCGCAGCCTTTGCGCTGCCCCTACAGTGGGGGGTTTACTAAATAAAGTCAAAATTAGACAACTACAACAGAATTTGATTGCATCCCGCACAGAATGTCTGCTTGTGTTGATGCCAGAAAACTATTAACCTTCAATTATTTTTTTATTTGCCTTCAAAAAAGCATTTTGCTGTTCAAAATCGGTTGCTTATTACAACCTTTGAGCTGCCCTAACATTGGGGGAATTAAGATACACGGACAACATGCACTGTGGAAGCTATTTCACATTCAGTAAATTAGACGGGTGCGACAAATTTAAATTGCTAGGATGCAACACAGAATACTTGCTGGCGTTGACAAAAATTATTAACTTTCAATGACTTGTTTATTTGCCTTCAAAAAGGCGTTTTGATTTCCAAAATTGGATTTCCTGATGGCAATCTTCATGCTGCCCCAACACGGGGGGAATAATGGCTGTCTGGCGACACACGCTGAGAAAAACCGCGCTGCTCCTGAGACGTGGTGACCAACCACAGAGCTAGTGCTGCTGCTAAGGAAGGACGACTGCTGTTGTCGCTGTCTAGAACTATTATGAGCGGCTCCGGCTGAAACAGGTTCTTATATAGGCCAAATAGCATGTTTTCAATTGCAAGGTATATGACCCTGTCGACCGTGCTTGGGAAGCAAGCATATAACGACCAATCAGAGGTCGAATTTTTCGTTTTGACAAGGCTTGACTATTTTCAATAGTACAATAGTGTGAATAATGAAATTACAATTATCTTATTTTGGGAAGAATCTTAGAAGATTTTCCAATCTTTTGCTGCAAGAACGAAGGAAATCCATCGAATACTAACCGATTTATTAGCATTTTAAATTGGACATATTTTTTACTTTTTTCGGTTTTAGATTTTCATTTCACATCCCTATGTAGCCGAACTTCCTGAGAGAAGTATTCTACTTCAAAAAAACCTTAAGGGCATCCTTAACAGTGCGCTACTATTTAAGTTGTTATCCCGTTTCACCCGTTTTCACACCGGTCGTTGCTATCGTCTCTGTTTGACGTTTCATCCAGCATAAACTTTTAGCAGTACTGTTACCGGGCTGCCAAATCTGAGAGCGCGATGCTTCCCGGAGGCCCTGCTACTATTTCTCTAGCGCGTTTAGCAGCGACCGGTACGGTATGAAGTGATGATAGAGCGCTGCCAAACGGGGTATAGAAGCGCACTGTTAAGGATGCCCTAAGTAGAGACTGTGTTAGAAAGAGATACGCAAAAAGAAAAGCAGTAAATATGGCAACCCTTTGCTAATATTCTATTCCAAACAATTCTGGCAACCACATTTAATTTCGCATGACTTCTCATACGCACTAGAAAGTGTAATGAAATTCCGAAACTTTGTAAGGATATATAACTGAGTTTCAAAGCTTGTTTATACATTTTTTTAATTTTCAATACATCACTCATAATACAAGCATATTAAACACATTTTCCGTTCAAACCATAATTGCACGTGGTTCACAACAATTATACTGATTACAATACACATTCTGTACGAAAAGTAACACTCCTGAGTTTGTTTACTTTGCACACTTGGAGGCTCGATTTGACGGTTCACTTGGAGTTTTCGACCTCACTCTTTGCGTATCTATTCATAACACCGTCTGTAGCCCTAAGGAGTGGGAATTTTCGACGCAAAGTTCAAGTATATGAAAGCATGAAACTTTTCGAAATACCCAATGCAAAACAATTGCAAACTAGTGAGTTGGATCCAGGATCTACATCTCTTGAGCCCGTGGTTTCTGAACCGTCAATATCAGAAGATGAAAAAAGTCCCTGTTGAATTCCAAACGATGTTGAGGAAGAACACATGCACAAAATAAACCATATGTATTCCTTCTGAATATTTTTTTGCATTCGTTCCAGACACCAAATAATAAAGGTTCTAAATTTTTTTTCGTTTGTTTTCTTAACTCACATGTCAGAAAAGAGAAATCTCATGGGTGCTTCAAATCAACATTAGTGATGCATATTAATGGTTGCCACCTGCAGCACTTCATCAGTTCGCTATTCCCCCTTTCAACATTATATCAGATATATACAAGCATTTAGGTCAGAATAAGTCCGGACTACTTCGTGATTACCCAAGTAACCAGTAAGCACTAAATCATTGCCCTACAACAATACTTCTTTGTTGTTGCACTTTCAAACAGAGTCTATGTGTATATAGAGTCGCGCGAAGAGAAAATCTATCGTTTCGGCAACACAGTTTCTGTGCCGTTTGTTGCCAAGAACTATACAGTTCTGTTTTTCACCATGCATAAGCGAATATCATTTTTCGAAATTCTGCACAAGGTACACAGTTTTGAAAGATTACACCAGTGATGTTTTGTTAAATTTAAGTGAACCAGTGTACAGGTTTAATGTTGGATTAAAATGTGTAAGTAAAACTTCGGAAAAACACATATTCTTTATTACGCTCAATTACAACACTTTTCATCCACTCCCAACATTATCACCTTGTTTATTTACATTGCTCGATTGGTACCCTCGTTTGACACTGATTTGGTTCCTTTGGTTTCATCTTTGCGGGACTCTTATTATAAACTCTGCTTTCAAACTGTGCAGTCCATTTTGGTGGGAAGTGCGCAATATAAATGATATAAATACGTAACTGAGTATTTACCTCTTACCCATTAAAGAGAAAATGGCTAAGCGTGTATATGTTGAGCAGCCGGCGGGGCAGGCAGAGCGTTGTTTTGTTTTTTATTTTATTTTAATTTTTCCGAATATGTAATCGAAAAAAGCTGCAAACTTTGTACTTCAGCACAGGTCGACACAAATAATTTAGAATGCATAAAATTCCGGTATTTCTTCAACAGGATCGAGGCTTCATATACAATGTTGACGGTGAGTTTTTTTATGACCATGAAAAGGTACCTTAATAATCGAAGAAAATCAGATTACTTGGAACTTCGTTATACTCATCGTATTGTTGGATGTTTGATTGGAGTACCGGTTTCTAAATCAAGGAATGTCAATATTTCTGCTCTGCCAGCTGTACTTTCGCGGTATGAAATGAAACTGGCAATCGAAAAACAAATAATTACAGTACACAACCGAACGGCCGAACTTATGCAGAGTCCGAAGGAGAAGAATAAGTCCAGCTATCACAATCTGATCGAAAAACAAGCTTCTGAACAACGTGCACCTTATGTTGAAAAAAGACTTTCTGAGTTTAAGAAACTATTACCGCAAATAATTGAAGGAAAGCGAAAAAAGTTTTTGAAAGCCGGAAGCAAAGATTCAGGTAACGATAAAAATATTAGTTAACTATTTAAAAAAAAATTATCGCTACAGACATTCATATTGACCCCGCTACTCTGATATTCGAAGAAAAACAAAAAATAGAAACAGCGGCCATCACTCGATTAATTCAAATACCAATGAAGCACCCAATTTTAAAAGGTAAGATCAAACGTCAGTACATAGAATTTTAAATGACCATATATTTTTTAAGAACCTTCATCTACGACTTTGCTTTTATCGGCTGGAGAACAAGTTAAATACAAAGTGTTCAAGGATATTTGGGAAAAACAAAAAATGTACATTACGGGAGGCGATACCTTCGGATGTGATTTTCTACTTTATCCTGGAGACCCACTTTACTATCATGCCTCACATATGGTTCATGTTCTTAAAAACTCCAATCTCAAAACGAATTTAAAATACTTAATACGATGCTGCCGCTTATCCGTTGTGGTTAATAAAGTCTGTGTCTTTGCGTACGAAAATTGTCAGGGTACAATTTGCTATCAAACTATGGAATGGGAGGGAAATACCTTTTGTATTACATGAACAATTACATCAGAAAACTGAATTATATTTTTGAGCTACAATTACTACAGAAAAAAAAATTATTTTTTTAAGCTCATTTATAAAATCGTTACTATGTGAACATATTTGAACGAATAATTGTTTATGATGACTATCCCGATTAAACGCACAATTTTATTTACATTCTTTAAATTACCTATTGCGATTCTTTTCGTTTTTCTTTGCCTAATAAAACTGCATTTTTGAACAATTTGCAGTACAACTCGATTGCCGAGGTGGTGTCATCATTTCCGGGAACAGGGTAGGTTATTAAGTTTGGATTACAGTTAGTATCTACAATACCTATTGTAGGTATAGCCATTTTAGCCGCATCTTGCACTGCTCTGTGCATTTCAAGAACGTTGTTCTGAGTATTTAAAAATACGCACAAATCTGGAAGCCTAGTTACTGCACCAAATTGAACTTTCGAGTTCGTGAAAATACCGCCACGCCAAAATCTTGTATGCGAATACTCGCCACATTCCATTGCCGTTCTTTCCACTATATGCCCGTTCTGGGCACTACGGTTAAGAAACAGTATGATTCCACCGCGGTAGGCAATGTGTGCTGTAACGTTCAGTGCAAGTCTCAAATATTCGGCGGTCTTGTCAAGATCAATTATACAGTGTCCTAACCGACTACCGTATAGATAGCCTTTCATCTTATCATTGAGAGTGCCTTCTTTGTGACCAAAATGTACTTTTGCTTTAAACAGATCTTCCACAGTAAACAGACGATGAATACCGAAGTAATCGGGGTGTTGGAAGATCTCGTTATCTGAAATAAATTTATTTTTGAACGTAATTTAATGAAACCTGTGTAATGTGTTACTATGGAACCTTTTTCAGCAACAGCAGTAGATTGTACTGGTTTCACCTGTATTGAAAGACTACGTATGCCAGCTAAAATCATGTTATAGGAAGTTATGACGAAATCTTTTTAAGCATATTGATATTTACCAAAGCTGGTTCGACGTTTCAGATAAGGCCTGAGTAACATTTTGGTTTAAAATATGTCTGCAGACTTTTATTTTTGATATAAAACAATAATTTATAACAAAACTAGCACGCGTACTGACAATATTTGATAATTTTCTTTTTGATGTGCTCTGCGGGTTTTGCTATTATAAAGGCCCAAACACAATGGATACTAGCAATGGGCGATATTGTATCGGTATTGAAAATATCGATACTTTTGAGACGATATTTCGATTTTTTGGATCGATACACAAGCGTCCGATACTCGACCGTATCGATACTGAGAACCGCGATATTTGTATCGATATTCTTTTATGCATACGGACCAGCTAGCTTACATGTTACAAGGGCTAACATCTCAATGTGTACACGAGATCACCGCCACTTTTGATACGCTATGTTATGCTGTCTGTCAGCGTCAGTGGAGCCCACACATCGTAGAACCGCTGCGATGTTGGCTGCGATAAAGCAAAGCAAATCGGATGGAGATGCCAGCTAGTTGATACGAGCTGGAACCACTGAAAAGCTGCCACTGTCAGTATAAGTATCGCACAAGTCTATTTGCACTAGCAAAACTTAAGCCTGTATTACACTCCTTGACCAAGCGTCAAATATTTAGCACTTTTTGACAGATAAAAATTTGGTCGAAGATAATTATTTGTCACTCTCCAATTTTAACATGAGGTAAACACGGGCAAACAACAACCATGATGTCAAATAAATTTGACCATTATGTCAGAACGTCAAAAATTTGACCATTAGACAAAGAGTGTACTACAGGCTTTAGATGGAGAAATAGATAGAGAGAATGTTGTGAGCCAAACGAACTGTCAAAATCTGAGCCAAACGCAGCATAGGGCCAAATTCGAAATTTGTTTTACTTAAGCCACACATTTAAAGCCAAAAAGGAGTGCTCAATAATAACGTGTTCTCAAATACTTTCAAAAATAGGCATAGCTCTACGTTGCATTATTAAGGCACAAAACTTATATTGTTTCTCTGACAATTGATTAAAATATTGTTTGTTTACATTTATACTCAGCTTCATTTGTTTTTATTTCAATTATTTCTACTTTCTGCGTTAAAATGCATCCACAAATCCCTCAAACGAAATTCAACGTTATCAGAAATGATGTTTGGCTTCGATTCAGTTGGGCTATAACCCAACGAGCGGGAGCCCAACTAAAACGTAGCCCAACTAAACATAGTCCAACGAGCGAAATTTGACTGTATTTTAAAAACAAATATAAGTTTTCTGGTTATACTGTTCAGATCGAATATTTGCAAGCGGAAACTAACTCATGCTTTCCGTCGACACAAGTTAGAGTACAAGTGAAAAAAAAAATTGCAATATTTCTTAGTTAGAAAAATCACAGGAGGGTTGTGTGCAAAGCCACGACCTCGAGGTTGAAGTAGAATACTTTTACACAGCTCTACTTACGGCTGCACATTAACTTACGACCGGGCGAAACGGTTCACGCCGCTTTTCGCGTTTAGCCTGGCAGAGGCCTAATGTGCACGGCCAACACAATAGAAAGGTGTTTTCACATTGAAAATTAGACACGGCTTTAGTGGGGTAAGTGTTGGAAAATGCATCTACCGCTAATACCGCCGCTATCGTACGAAAGCGCTTCGTTTCATGTGGGGAATAATATCAACAACGAAAAATGACGCGCGTCTAAGCACACCCGAACTGTTTCGCCATGCCGCTTCCATTTACTTCCTTATAACATCCGCCTCATGGAAGTACCGGCTGCACCTACCGCTGAGGCTGTTACCATACTGCTAGTGGTACCCAAATTAAAGGTACCCAAAACTATTAACTCTTCAAATTAAGTGTTTTATTTGTCCTCAAAAGAACAATTGTTCAATTCCATATCGGATATAATGCAATCACAGCTCTGTAATATTACCGACATTAATATTCTTCTGAACAAAATTATCCAACTTTTCCATTAGAGGAAGTGCCGACTGATGTACGGCAAAAATCTCGCCCGATCGCTCGCGTTGGCGTTCGTTCTCAGGCAGAGGCCTGAGACGTGGTGACCAACCACAGGGCAAGTGATTTGTTTAATTTGAAAGCAGCCACAGGCGCAAACCGCTGATATATTCTGTTACCGCTGAGTGCTGATATCTGCTGCTGCTGCTGTCAACGTTGTAGACGGTCCATCCAGCTCACCTTCCGACTAATGAATGTAGCTAGTTTTTTCAGAAACACTCTTTTATAGCCGAAGGGTGCTACGTAATAGGCCACGCCCTATCAGTTCAGTTGTTCCATTCCCTAATGTTCTTCAGACAAATTATTCCACAATACGCATTTGATTTTTGTATCCAGCGAATAAACACCGATGGTGCTCTCACACACGCAACGGTTTTAACCCGTATCTTATTGCGGTTTGTAACATCAAGCGATTTCGTTTGCTCGCTGTTGCGTGTTGCATCATGTTGCAACTTGGCAACTGGGAGACGACGAAATTCTGTTACTGCTGATTGATTGAATCGACTTCATATTAGCTCTGCATAGTCGAACTAACTGTCTTTGTGAATGCGGTCTAACAGGGCAGTTTGTTATTCAAAGTTGGTTATGCTGATCGCAGCCTTTGCGCTGCCCCTACAGTGGGGGGTTTACTAAATAAAGTAAAAGTAAAAATTAGACAACTACAACAGAATTTGATTGCATCCCGCACAGAATGTCTGCTTTTGTTGATGGCAGAAAATTAATATCCTTCAATTATTTTTTTATTTGCCTTGAAAAAAAAAAAGCATTTTGCGGTTCAAAATCGGTTGCTAATTACAACCTTTGAGCTGCCCTAACGTTGGGGGAATCAAGATACACGGACAACATGCACTGTGGAAGCTATTTCACATTCAGTAAATTAGACGGGTGCGACAAATTTAAATTGCTAGGATGCAACACAGAATGCTTGCTTTCGTTGACAAAAATTATTAACTTTCAATGACTTGTTAATTCGCCTTGAAAAAGGCATTTTGATTTCCAAAATTGGATTTCCTGATGGCAATCTTCATGCTGCCCTAACACGGGGGGAATAATGGCTGTCTGGCGACACACGCTTAGAAGAACCGCGCTGCTGCTGAGACGTGGTGACCAACCACAGGGCTAGTGCTGCTGCTAAGAAAGGACGACTGCTGTTGTTGCTGTCTAGAACTATTATGAGCGGCTCCGGTTGAAACAGGCTCTTATACAGGCCAAATAGCATGTTTTCAATTGCAAGGTATATGATCCTGTCGACCGTGCTTGGGAAGCAAGCATATAACGACCAATCAGAGGTCGAATTTTTCGTTTTGACAAGGTTTAACTATTTTCAATAGTACAATAGTGTGAATAATAAAATTACAATTATCTTATTTTAGGAAGAATCTTAGAAGATTCTTGCTGATTGCTGATTTTTGGTGTGCTGTGCTTCCAGCAATCTGTTCAGCAAAATGAAATTTGCTAATTATTCAGTAAAGCTCAATTGCATAAAAGTGACAGGTCGTTTGCTGCATGTTCGGTAAAACAAAATACAACTTGCTGGTTGTCAGCTATGACAATTTGCTGTTCATTCAGCAAAGCATAAATCAATTTGCTGGTTAACCAGTTAATTCAAGGGAACCATGTTTCCGTCAGGCACCAGATTCCATCCGCCCATCGGATCATAGGCAAATTACTGTTGAACTAGAGATGTATGATTATCATTTCAACTTTTAAGTTCATCTAGCCCAACAAGGACTTAGCTATGGTCCCATATTCGCTATCAGGAGCTTAGCGATGATCCCGTACCAGCTGCACAGCGATTTGGCGCGTTTTACTAATGACAGCTTGACGTAAATTTTTTGACATATCAATTCTTTTGCTGGATTCCAGCAACCATTCATTTACTGTTTTCTGTTCAGCAAATAGTTTTGCTGTATTTTCGCGAATCACTGAATCCGCGAACCACTCAATATCAATTTTCAATTTCCCGGTTTTCCCGATGATATTTAGTGAAATTTCCCGGTGTTTTATTTTTAAAACATATGAGAAAAAAATCAATTTTCACATGCTTATTTGTGCCTTGCAAAACTAGTGTTACAAAACTATGAAAAACATTCCTCCTTCATCGTGTTTAGCTGTTTGTCGACTTTAGCAAGTACCTTCATGGTAATCTGCTGCACAATTTTCGCCCTCTTTATCTCCAAATCGTTGACAATCTTTGCCTTCTCGCGCTTCTTTGCTTCCTTCTGTCAACCTTCTCTCGAGCTTGCAGTGCTTCTGTATCAGGATGCCAATGAAATGCGTGGGATAAATTCAAGAGTTGGGGCATAGAGTTTTTGTCTTCTAGAAAAATGTCCTCAGGCAAAACTTCAAGCGGACTTTGGGAAGAAGAGCCTCAGAGTGACCAATGAAAAAAATGCACATAAAACTGTCTAGATGCATTTTGCAAAATGCATGAAACGTTGAGATCTGTTATTTAAAAACAATTTTTTTTTTCGAAAAACTTCGATCCTGGGACTTTAAAATTTTCGGGCTGGGGTCAATTTAATGTATAAGAAATTTTGTCATGGTCCGTAAAATAAATTCAACTGACACTCTGAATAAACAATTTGAAAAAAAAAAAAATTTAGCTACTGTTTGTTTTTGATATAGAAAAAATCTGAGAAATCTTTAACAAATAGCACTTCAAGGTGGCGTCTTTCCCCAACAAAATCAAGTAGTCAAAAGGTCCAACACAGAATAAAAAAATTTTTTTTGCTGCTTTTTGCTGCTTGTGGTTAAAATCATACCAAAAATCGGGAAGTACAAACCGGGTAGCTCCGTTCTGGTCCGGTTCGAAATAAAATCGAGACTCGAAGTTTCCGGTCCTATTTGACTTTTGACCGGATTCTCCCCGATGCGATGTCGAACACTATTCACAAGAAGTTTCAATACGCCTCCCGCGACGCTGATAACTTTTTGACTTCTTTAAAATCTGACAATATATGTTACGGAACAGTAAATTCATCCACCTGATCAAGCCTGATTTTATTTGACGCAGATCTTGCTGCGAAGCCGCTGTCGACTTTAACTGAAACCAACAACCAGCTTTCCCCTATCCGGCAGAATCATGCCAGTTAGGTAAACATAAAAAAAACAGGGTCTCATGTTGACATTTCCTCAGAAACTGTTGTACAAATAAAGCGGCAGACATGAAGGAGGATGATTTTCCCGGCGTGAAGCCTAATTTCCCGGTTTTCCCGTATTTTTTTCCCGGTGATTTAAAATTCCCGGCTTTTTCCCGCTTTTCCCGTTTTTCCGGTAAAGTGGCCACCCTGAGTAAATGTATTTATCAAAAATTCAAAAAATGATCTCAGCTATGGTATCGATAGTTTTGGTATCGATACTTTTTGACCGATATTTTGAGTATCTCGATACTTTTGGTTCTTCGGGTATCGATACTGAAGTATCGATACTCTCCGTCGTATCGCCCAATGCTAATGGATACAACTTGTGGGCAGGGTTGCCACATTTAAATCTGTGTTTTCCCTTGAAAAATTCTGAGCATCTGTATCTGGAACAAAAATATCTGTAAAAAAATCTGTATTGTTTAAACATAAAGAAATTTGTATTTTTTAAGTTTTTATGGTACATAAACAAAGTCTTTAGCTTAAAACGTGTGAGGAGTTGAAAATATGTTCAATTTGCTTATTATTTAATTAAATAAAATTTTGATTGTTTTGAATAATTAATGTCAATTTCGGAAAATCTGTAAATCTGTACTTTTCGACGAAAATCTGTATATCTGAATATACAGATTCTGTACCGATACCTCGGCCAGAAATCTGTAAAATACAGATTAATCTGTACATGTGGCATCCCTGCTTGTGGCTGCATTTGTGGCAATTTGACACTTAGCCCATACACGCTGCTTTATTTTGACTCTAATCTGGTTAGGATCTACTCAGTTTGGTATTCTTTATGCAAAATGTCAAAAAGTGAGTTATCAGTAGCAATACTCAGAGGGAGAGATATGCGAAGAGAATGTTGTGAGCCAAACGAACATGTCAAAATCCGAGCCGAACGAACAAGAAGGGTAACACATTGAGAGGTATTGCAATCAGATACAATAGAGGATATTTTTATTTTCACACGTTTTTCATGTTCTTTTGCTAAACAATGAATTGAGAATGCTTCAAAATTGCTTTATAACAGTGATTTTCAACTGGTAGTTCACAAACCTTTTGTATGGTCAACAAAATAATGATCAATTATGGTGAAAGTATATAAGATTCAACCCATGATGTATAAATACATGGTG
This sequence comes from Wyeomyia smithii, assembly GCF_029784165.1. Classification (NCBI taxonomy): domain Eukaryota; kingdom Metazoa; phylum Arthropoda; class Insecta; order Diptera; family Culicidae; genus Wyeomyia; species Wyeomyia smithii. The sequence goes on along the minus strand of NC_073695.1, from coordinate 173,440,747 downwards.
TAACGGTATGTCAAAACGCATAGTCAGCCATGTTGAAAAAATAGTTGACGTGGCATCGAATTGTTTATAAACAATAATTAATAACTCAGCTGCAGTGGATAAAGTAACACCAGCTTTGTTCTGCTAGCGCTTACTGGAACAAATCACGGGGGTGATCAACCGGCCCATTTCAGTTTACACACTTAATTTATCTCGGCAAACTTCTCAACAGCTGAACAGGCCTCTTAAAGCGGGGCTCTTAATAAGAAACAACCACCATAACAAGGGAAATGAAATGAACTGTTGTTATATAAAAATTTGCTGGCTGTCACTTAGCGACGTCTCGTCTCCATCCCTCCAATGCAAAAAAACTACCTCACCGCGCGCCTAGTTTTTGATCAAACCGTTACACCATGTATCTATACATCATGATTTAACCAACATTAAATTTACCACCTTCACGGTTTTTGTGATGCGTTTTATTGTTTCCCAGGGCTTTCACCATTACCATATAACGAGTCAAATGAAAAAGATAGTCAACATTGCGCCTTGGCAACTCTGGCAAGTGAAACCTAGTTGCCGAATTGGCGGTTTTTTTCATCGCTTATCTCTCTCTCTGAGTATCTCTAGTTATCAGGTACTGGATAATGGGATCCTAACGTTTTAAACGGTTTTCTGATTTTTATATATCAGCTGGAATAGAGCAATTTTCTGAGCAAAACGTGATTTTTACAAAATGTTCATCATTTTTCTTTGATTTTCAAATGAAGTCTGCTCGAAATGCCTCAAATGACAGTTCTCTCATATACCGTACATGGGTGAAACGTCATCTAAGACCTTTCGAGCAGTTTTTTATTCTTCATTTAAAAATCGAAGGAACACGATAACTTACTTAATTTACTTTACTTTGTTGGCTAACGGACCGTTAACCGGTCTAGGGCCGAACGAATTAGAGATGTCCAGCTTCTTCTGTCTTGGACAGCCGCTCTCCAGTCTCCTCGTACACCAGCAGATCGTGCATCTTCTACCACACCGGACATCCACCGCATCCACCGCGAGGCCTACCACGGAGTCGACAGCCTCTTCCTGGTTCTCTACTGAAAATAGTTTTGGCGGCTCTCTCGTTAGGCATCCTGGCTACATGTCCAGCCCACTGAAGCCTGCTCCGCTGTATTACCTTCACTATATCAGCATGTTTGTATACCTGGTACAACTCGTGATTCATACGTCTGCGCCACACTCAATCTTCTCGTATCGATCGCAGAACTTTACGCTCAAAAACTTCGAGCACTCGTCGATCAGCTTCCTTTAGCGTCCATGCTTCATGCCCGTAAAGGGCCACCGGGAGTATCAGCGTCCTATACAGCGCTAGTTTTGTGCGAGTTTGCAAATTACGGGACCTTAGCTGGTTACGCAGTCCTTAGAAAGCCCTGTTCGCAGCTGCAACTCGTCGTTTCACTTCACGGCTCATATCGTTGTCACATGTCACAAGCGTACCAAGATAAACGAATTCGTCAACCACTTCAAATCGTTCCCCATCTATCTCCACCTCAGCACCAACACCACGAGGACTCCCACGCTCTCTGCCAGCTACCATGTACTTCGTTTTGGCAGAGTTAATGACTAGTCCCAATCTCGCTGCTTCTCCCTTAAAAGGTACGAAGGCCTCCTCCACGGCCTTACGGTTGATACCGATGATATCGATGTCGTCCGCAAAGCCAAGAAGCATGTGAGATTTCGTGATGATCGTACCGTTTCTTTCCACATTTGCTCTTCGTACTGCACCCTCAAGAGCGATGTTAAACAGTAAGTTGGAGAGCGCATCCCGCTGCTTCAGTCCATCCAACGTTACGAACGCAGCCGCCAGCTTTTCGCACGCATGATTTTGATTCCTCCAGTGTCATACGACTCAGCTTAATTAGTTTCGTAGGGAAACCGTGTTCCAGCATGATCTGCCACAGCTCGTTTCTTTTCACTGAGTCGTATGCCGCCCTGAAGTCCACAAACAGATGGTGGGTCGGTAAGTTGTACTCCGGAACTTATCGAGGATCTGTCGCAGGGTGAAAATTTGATCCGTCCAGCCATTTGTCAACCCGTTATGCCTCGATAGTTACCACAATCCAATCGATAGCCCTTCTTATAGATAGGGCATATGAGGCCTTCCAACCAGTCGTTCGGTATTTGTTCATCCTCCCAGATCCTTAGTATTATCTGGTGGATCGCATAGTACAGCCGCTCGCCTCCCGCTTTTAGAAGTTCAGCCGGGATACCGTCCTTCCCAGTGGCCTTGCCATTTTTCAGCTCACTAATCGCCTTTTTCACCTCCTCCTGTGTTGGCGGCTCCACAGCTTGTTCGTCACTCATAATCGTCATCCTGTTCCTGTTCTGCTCATCCGGCTCCTCACTATGCAATAGCGCCTGGAAATGCTCCTTCCACCTAGCTGCAACCGTCGGTTTATCAGTAAGCAGGTTGCCGTCCTTGCCATTACACATGACCGGCACAGGGAAATTCCTGCTTCTGACTCTGTTGACAGTTCTATAGAATCTCCGCACGTCATTTTGAGCATAGCTGTCCTCTGCGCTGGCGAGCACCTGCTCCTCGTACTCGCGCTTCTTCCGACGGTGGGTTCTATTTTCGGCAGCTCTTGCCACCCTGTAACTCTCTCTGTTCTGACGCGTAGCCGCAGTGAGCATGCGGCTTATGGCACGGTTCTTCTCATCTGTCGCTCTCTGGCACTCGGCATCAAGCCAGCCATTAGGCTGTCTTCCACGCGTCGTACCTACCACCTCTCTCGCAGTCGTTTCGATGGCGCCGTGGATACTGCTCCACAGCCCATTTATGTCTTCCACTCCTTCCTCCTGCTGTTCTGCGATCCGTTGATCCAGCTCTCTGGCGTATTCTGCTGCCACGCTATCAGCTTTCAACCGCTGAATGTTGAAACGCGTCGTCCTCTCTGTGCGAGATTTCAGCACGTTCGACAACCGTGCGCGGATCCTGCAAACGACGAGATAATGGTCAGAGTCAATGTTTGGTCCCCGAAAAGACCTATTATCAGTAACATCCGAAAAGTGCCGACCGTCAATCAGTACGTGATCGATCTGGGAGCAGGCTTCTCCATTTGGATGCCTCCAGGTGGGTTTCCGAATATTCAAACGTGGAAAATAGGAGCTACATATGGCCATTCCTCTGGCCGTGGCAAAGTTTATCAGCCTCAGGCCGTTTTCATTGGTTGACGAGTGGAGGCTATGCCTTCCAATGACCGGACAGAAGAATTCCTCCCTCCCAACCTGTGCGTTTGCGTCTCTGATGACGACTTTTACGTCATGTTTTGGGCACTCGTCATAGATTCGCTCAAGCTTGTCATAGAACTCATCTTTGACTTTATCGGATTTGTCGTTTGTCGGTGCGTAGGTGTTGATTAAACTGTAGTTGAAAAATTTGCCTTTAATCCTCAACACGGATGACTCTTGTTTCCTGATTTCCCAGCACTACGAAACCGACACCCCGTTCCACTGCCACTGTAGTAGATGTGGTACTTGAACAAGGTGCGTGCAATAGTGTCTACTGCACGGAATTCCCTTTCTCCGGAATTTGGCCACCGAACCTCCTGAATCGCTGCGATTTCGACTCCCTGCCGCTGTAGTTCTCGAGCAAGCAAGCCAGCCCGCGCCGGTTCATTGAGAGATCGGACGTTCCAAGTACCCAATTTCCAATCGTTTACCTTAATCTTTTTCCGTATTCGTAGCCTAGGTTGCTGCCGATTGATCCGTTCCGTATTTATAAATTCGTTGTTCGTGGTTGAAAAACAGGTTTCGGTATGCTACCTTACCAGGGTCGCGATACCTACATCCTGCTGATGGGGCTGCCGTCTTAGGTGTGGCTGGCGAGGATACAGCATTCCAGCATTTCAGCCGCCCGCTCCGGGTCAGACGCTGTTGTACGCCGCCCCTATGGGGATTAGGGTGGGACAAAAAATAAATGTTAGCTCCCATGCACTTTTCGTGTTCCTTATGGGTCCCATAACAACTGTGTACCTTTTCAGATCGATCGGTGAAACGCTCGATTTGCGCCCGATTTTTAAAGTTTCCATACGATTTTATATGGGAAAATCCACTTTTTCAAAACTTGTTCTCTAGAAAATCCCAGTTGGCTACTAAAAATATATCGGCACATGATATTTGTAGGAAATTTTCCTGGGAAAAACTCTTCTGAAGACCGTAACGCGCTACGACGCTTGTAGAAACAGCAATTCACCCCAAACTGATTGAATGTCTGACGGACGGCTCACCATTGAAATTTTCCAGCAACACTGCTACAGCATGCTGCTATTGCAGACTTGCTTAAGTATGAGAAATAATTTCGCGTGGAATTAATTTTCAAAGTGTGATTTTTGCTCATAGTATCTTCGAGGAAGCCTCCAAGATAAATTCATCATTCCTCATCACATGGTTGAATTTGCAACAGCAGCATGCTGCAGCAGTTCTGCTAGTAAAATTCAATGTGTGAGCCGTTCGTCAGATATTCAATCAGTCTGGGGTGAATATTTTTGAAGTAGAATACTTCCCTCAGGAAGTTCGGCTACATAGGGATGTGAAATGAAAATCTAAAACCGAAAAAAGTGAAAAATATGTCCAATTTCAAATGCTAATAAATCGGTTAGTATTCGATGGATTTCCTTCGTTCTTGCAGCAATAGATTGGAAAATCTTCTAAGATTCTTCCTAAAATAAGATAATTGTAATTTTATTATTCACACTATTGTACTATTGAAAATAGTTAAACCTTGTCAAAACGAAAAATTCGACCTCTGATTGGTCGTTATATGCTTGCTTCCCAAGCACGGTCGACAGGATCATATACCTTGCAATTGAAAACATGCTATTTGGCCTGTATAAGAGCCTGTTTCAGCCGGAGCCGCTCATAATAGTTCTAGACAGCAACAACAGCAGTCGTCCTTTCTTAGCAGCAGCACTAGCCCTGTGGTTGGTCACCACGTCTCAGCAGCAGCGCGGTTTTTCTCAGCGTGTGTCGCCAGACTGCCATTATTCCCCCCGTGTTGGGGCAGCATGAAGATCGCCATCAGGAAATCCAATTTTGAACACCAAAATGCCTTTTTCAAGGCGAATAAACAAGTCATTGAAAGTTAATAATTTTTGTCAACGCAAGCAAGCATTCTGTGTTGCATCCTAGCAATTTAAATTTGTCGCACCCGTCTAATTTACTGAATGTGAAATAGCTTCCACAGTGCATGTTGTCCGTGTATCTTGATTCCCCCAACGTTAGGGCAGCTCAAAGGTTGTAATTAGCAACCGATTTTGAACTGCAAAATGCTTTTTTTTCAAGGCAAATAAAAAAATAATTGAAGGTTAATAATTTTCTGGCACCAACACAAGCAGACATTCTGTGCGGGATGCAATCAAATTCTGTTGTAGTTGTCTAATTTTTACTTTTACTTTATTTAGTAAACCCCCCCACTGTAGGGGCAGCAAAGGCTGCGATCAGCATAACCAACTTTGAATAACAAACTGCCCTGTTAGACCGCATTCACAAAGACAGTTAGTTCGACTATGCAGAGCTAATATGAAGTCGATTCAATCAATCAGCAGTAACAGAATTTCGTCGTCTCCCAGTTGCCAAGTTGCAACATGATGCAACACGCAACAGCGAGCAAACGAAATCGCTTGATGTTACAAACCGCAATAAGATACGGGTTAAAACCGTTGCGTGTGTGAGAGCACCATCGGTGTTTATTCGCTGGATACAACAATCAAATGCGTATTGTGGAATAATTTGTCTGAAGAACATTAGGGAATGGAACAACTGAACTGATAGGGCGTGGCCTATTACGTAGCACCCTTCGGCTATAAAAGAGTGTTTCTGAAAAAACTAGCTACATTCATTAGTCGGAAGGTGAGCTGGATGGACCGTCTACAACGTTGACAGCAGCAGCAGCAGATATCAGCACTCAGCGGTAACAGAATATATCAGCGGTTTGCGCCTGTGGCTGCTTTCAAATTAAACAAATCACTTGCCCTGTGGTTGGTCACCACGTCTCAGGCCTCTGCCTGAGAACGAACGCCAACGCGAGCGATCGGGCGAGATTTTTGCCGTACATCAGTCGGCACTTCCTCTAATGGAAAAGTTGGATCATTTTGTTCAGAAGAATATTACTGTCGGTAATATTACAGAGCTGTGATTGCATTATATCCGATATGGAATTGAACAATTGTTCTTTGAGGACAAATAAAACACTTAATTTGAAGAGTTAATAGTTTTGGGTACCAGTAGCAGTATGGTAACAGCCTCAGCGGTAGGTGCAGCCGGTACTTCCATGAGGCGGATGTTATAAGGAAGTAAATGGAAGCGGCATGGCGAAACAGTTCGGGTGTACTTAGACGCGCGTCATTTTTCGTTGTTGATATTATTCCCCACATGAAACGAAGCGCTTTCGTACGATAGCGGCGGTATTAGCGGTAGATGCATTTTCCAACACTTACCCCACTAAAGCCGTATCTAATTTTCAATGTGAAAACACCTTTCTATTGTGTTGGCCGTGCACATTAGGCCCCTGCCAGGCTAAACGCGAAAAGCGGCGTGAACCGTTTCGCCCGGTCGTAAGTTAATGTGCAGCCGTAAGTAGAGCTGTGTAAAAGTATTCTACTTCAACCTCGCGGTCGTGGCTTTGCACACAACCCTCCTGTGATTTTTTAAATGAGTAAGTAGTACTCAGTTTTTGACATTTATCTATGCTACTCAAAAATGAGTAACTAGATGGTTACTCTGTTTAGGGTAGATCCACTTTTAACAAAATTGAGTCAAAAGTTACCCAATTTAGAGTAAAAACGGCCGTGCGTATATGTCAGTGTAATTGTATTTATTTAAGGCCCAAACACAATGGACACGTTTGCGTTGCGTTGACCAAATGTGCAGATTTGTCTGCAAAACGCAGATTTTTAAAGTCCGTGTGCAGATTTTCATTGATTCGCAGATATTTGTAGTTTTTCTTTAGTTTCTGCAAATTTTTGACCGAGTCTCCTTATATTTGCACGCTCGTAAATAATAACTCATGAACTGAGCAACTCTGACTCAGTTTAGAACGATGTTCGTAGACGTCAAAAAATGAGAATAGAAGTCCTTTTTGATTTTAAGTAACTTTGACTCACTTTTTGGGTTCCCTTTATATAACTTTTTTTATGAGTAACGTCGCATATAACGTCGTCCATTTGAAAGGTGATTATGATGTGCTTCAGTTTGTAACATATGATTTTTAATTGTGTGCGCCTCAGAAGGCATCATAACTGTTTACTTTAATTACAAGGTATAATTTTTGATGAATATGTGGTGTCGTTTATTGGTCGTGGCGGATTTCTAGTCAGTAATGATACTGAACTGTACCCAAAAAATGGGTAATGTCGTACTCAAATTTTGAGTAATGATGACTCATTTTTAAAGACGCCTAGTGTTACTCAGTTTTGAGTATTTGTGGAGTTACTCAATTTTAGAGTTGTTCCACTTTTTACGAAAATGCGTCAAATGTTACTTATTTTAGAGTTATTATTTACGAGCGTGTGCGCAGATTTTCATCTTGGCTTCTCTGGCGTTGATGTTCTTTTCACTTTTGACAGAAAATGTACACGCTCTTTTTTTGTTACTTTAAAGTGAGTTAGATATCACTCATTTTTGAAAAAAGTGGAGGTACCCTTATTAGGGTACTTTTACGGTTACCCACTTTTGAGTAAGGTTGTCATACATCAAAAACTAAGTAGAATCTATTCTATTTATGCAAACCAGAAATTAACGAAAATGAGTACAAGTTACCCAGTTTGCCTAAATACGGAAATTTAATGATTTCTGGTTTTTGTAAATCTGACTCAATAAATAAAATAAATTCAGAACAATCAAAAACACAGATTTATTTTTCATCGAAACATTATAAATGTTCTAAATCATTTCCATGTCTTCATTGAATGCAGCACCCAACCGGTTCACAGTATAGATACTATATATATAGACCTGCGGACTGAATCGTAGCGAGCCAAAACAACTGTCAAACTAGCGAGCCAGTTGCCCGTGAACTGTGGCTCACATTTTTGTGCCAGAAAATCCGTCATCATCCGTCACCAAACACTGCGAAGGATTTAAATGGCCTCGATTGCATGTATTGAGCACTGTACATCAATACAAATGTTTCCGCGCGTGTTTCTGTTTATTATCACGAATAAAAGCCCGGCTTTAAACGGCGTCGTAAAACGCACAACATGCGGTTGTTCATTTTGAAGAGATCTTTTATATGTTTTCAAATCCTCTGCAATACTGATGTTGGGCTGATATTATTATGGAATATTGTTATATGTTGTTTGTAATGTAATTGATTAAGAAATTATTGATTTGATGACAGATCAGATACTTACTGCTAGCCAACGAATAAAAAGCGACACCAATTGTTCTTCGGAAACCGATAATATCACTGTAGAAAATTTTTGACATATACATATACGCAGGGGTGAGTAAACATCATGAATAATAACTCAAAACTGAGTAAACATGGTAGTTTTGAAAATTTGGGTCAATGTTACTCAATTGGGTCCTAAAGCTATACCTGTTTTTATATATCATTTGAAAAAGTAGGAAAGTGGTATCCAAGACACGACCGCATAGTTGACGTAGGACTACAATAGATTTATATTTCCTTTTGAGGCTCTGTTGGATTTCTGCTCGTTTTCTTTTGGCATGGTTCAATTTTGGCACACATGTGCACAAAAACGAGCGATTATGTTTAATCACATTTTTCTAGTTTTCTTGATTTTTTTTAAACGATTTAAGCTCAACATCCTCCAAAAGAAAGGTATTTTGGTTCTTTATGTCGCCAAAGCGGATGGAATCGTTGAAACGGTTCCTAAAAAATGACCGAAACAGGTTCCGGTTATATAATGACCATGATCAGCCTCTAATTACTCGGATGGTAATATCAGTATCTAGGTCGTCAGCCTAATTTCATCAAGCGACAGCTCAAACGACTTAGAATTAAAACTAGTTTATAGGTGGCCATAACTACTGTTAATGTCGTATTTGACCATTTAAAAAGTAAAAAAAGTCATGAAAAGAGAACCGTTCATTTTTGGCATGATTCGATTTTGGAAACAGAAAAAATCTGGCGTGTTTCCAAAATCGAACGGGGTCTGTATTTTTATAATTATTTGCAGCACTCTATTTTGGAAAAAAATCTCTTATTATAAGACATAGAATTTTAGAAACATGTTAACTTTTAATTCAAGTCAATTTAAACAGTTTATCAGTAAACAGAATCAGAAAAAAATGAATCAGTTTCAAGATACCAAAAAACAACGAAGATAAGCCTCAGCAATTAATGTTCGCATAGTGTTGTTCAATTACAAGTAAGGTTATGGAAAGTAATATTATCTTGAAGATGTTAATGTTAAAAATGTTTTAATTGAAAAATAGAAATACATATGTGGGAACAAATAGGATTGTCATATTGAACTAAATTCATTAAGCTAGCAAAATATAATCATCAGTACAGTTCGTTCAATTACCTCCATTTAGTTATCTGAGAAAAACAGAGTGTAGAGTTCAAAACCAAACAACGTATTTTATCTGTACAATGCACCGAATTTATATACTCTGCTATCTGCCTCTACCGATACGCACAGAATTTTGTTGTCCCCGGTGGCGCAGCGTATTTTTCGGCACCCGAATAATCATTTTGAATACTGATATTTGCTACTATACGAAACAAGAAGAAGAAGGAGACAATTCAAACGACAATTCGATTATGTTCCAGATCGCAAAACGACACCTACGCGTTAACCCAGCACGCCACACTGTGCGTCGACAGCAGCGATGTAGTCTTTTGGCTTGGCTGCACACAAATGAATATCGAGTTCTTCTGCACTGACAGATGACGAGTGACTAGCGCTCTATTTATACATTGCTCGGTGTAGTAATGTTGCCTGTGCCAGCATGTTTTGCTTCAAGACATCAGTTTTAATAACATTCTAACAACAGAACGTAAAACTGTCTGATAGTGGAGGTGGTTACGAACTTTCCGAAAAAGCTTCACCTTCAAGACATCAAAATAGTCTAGGCTCATATAAGCAAACGTTAGTTGACCTATTGGGACGGGGAGATTCTGTCAATTTTTTTGTCACTGCTTACAGGATATTACAGCAGGCATTTGGTGTCTACTCATGAAGTCTGTGCCAGGCGTGCTCGCATGTGATTGGTACATTGTTCGTCAAAATTCGACCCTGAAACTTTTATGAAATTTTCACTGTCTAACAATGAAGTGATAACGATAACTGAAGAATCATAAAATTGTCCATCATTTTATCAATCCAACGACATATTGATTATTGTGATACATACTGTGATTACATCAGTATTACCGTTTGAAATCTTCCATTCCAACGTTACACCTTGGTTTTAGTTTCTGCAGAATGTATCTCAATATAGTGCGGTTAGACGTAGTCCTACGTCAAAAGCCGCGTTTTCTGAGCAGAGCGTGATTTAAAAAAAACGTTTATCGTGTATCGGATTGGCAAATGGCTGGACACGTGTATCTTGAGACCCTAATGTGGCCATTCACCTCTGTCCAGCAACTCCTATCCCAACCTCCACGTGGTGCCGACCGGAATACGAGTAACCGTAGCGGAGATCGGGTAACCAACCCCCGGTGGAAATTATGGTCGTATGCTGACTGGGAAGGGGGTCGTACGCGGCTGTATCCCCATTAGACTGGGACACGGTGATATGGGAAAAAGCGATGGTGTTATTTTTTCGCTCCCATGCACTTTTCGTGTTCCTTATGGGTCCTATAACAACTGTGTAACTTTTCAGATCGATCGGTGAAACGCTCGATTTGCGCCCGATTTTTAAAGTTTCCATACGATTTTATATGGGAAAATCCACTTTTTCAAAACTTGTTCTCTAGAAATTCCCAGTTGGCTCCTTAAAAAAATATCGACACATGATATTTGTAGAAAGTTTTCCTGGGAAAAACTCTTCTGAAGACCGCAAGGCGCTGCCTTGCTCGCGAAAAAATCACAGGAGGGTTGTGTGCAAAGCCACGACCGCGAGGTTGAAGTAGAATACTTTTACACAGCTCTACTTACGGCTGCACATTAACTTACGACCGGGCGAAACGGTTCACGCCGCTTTTCGCGTTTAGCCTGGCAGAGGCCAAATGTGCACGGCCAACACAATAGAAAGGTGTTTTCACATTGAAAATTAGACACGGCTTTAGTGGGGTAAGTGTTGGAAAATGCATCTACCGCTAATACCGCCGCTATCGTACGAAAGCGCTTCGTTTTATGTGGGGAATAATATCAACAACGAAAAATGACGCGCGTCTAAGCACACCCGAACTGTTTCGCCATGCCGCTTCCATTTACTTCCTTATAACATCCGCCTCATGGAAGTACCGGCTGCACCTACCGCTGAGGCTGTTACCATACTGCTACTGGTACCCAAAACTATTAACTCTTCAAATTAAGTGTTTTATTTGTCCTCAAAAGAACAATTGTTCAATTCCATATCGGATATAATGCAATCACAGCTCTGTAATATTACCGACATTAATATTCTTCTGAACAAAATTATCCAACTTTTCCATTAGAGGAAGTGCCGACTGATGTACGGCAAAAATCTCGCCCGATCGCTCGCGTTGGCGTTCGTTCTCAGGCAGAGGCCTGAGACGTGGTGACCAACCACAGGGCAAGTGATTTGTTTAATTTGAAAGCAGCCACAGGCGCAACCCGCTGATATATTCTGTTACCGCTGAGTGCTGATATCTGCTACTGCTGCTGTCAACGTTGTAGACGGTCCATCCAGCTCACCTTCCGACTAATGAATGTAGCTAGTTTTTTCAGAAACACTCTTTTATAGCCGAAGGGTGCTACGTAATAGGCCACACCCTATCAGTTCAGTTGTTCCATTCCCTAATGTTCTTCAGACAAATTATTCCACAATACGCATTTGATTTTTGTATCCAGCGAATAAACACCGATGGTGCTCTCACACACGCAACGGTTTTAACCCGTATCTTATTGCGGTTTGTAACATCAAGCGATTTCGTTTGCTCGCTGTTGCGTGTTGCATCATGTTGCAACTTGGCAACTGGGAGACGACGAAATTCTGTTACTGCTGATTGATTGAATCGACTTCATATCAGCTCTGCATAGTCGAACTAACTGTCTTTGTGAATGCGGTCTAACAGGGCAGTTTGTTATTCAAAGTTGGTTATGCTGATCGCAGCCTTTGCGCTGCCCCTACAGCGGGGGGTTTACTAAATAAAGTAAAAGTAAAAATTAGACAACTACAACAGAATTTGATTGCATCCCGCACAGAATGTCTGCTTGTGTTGATGCCAGAAAATTAATATCCTTCAATTATTTTTTTATTTGCCTTGAAAAAAAAAAAGCATTTTGCGGTTCAAAATCGGTTGCTAATTACAACCTTTGAGCTGCCCTAACGTTGGGGGAATCAAGATACACGGACAACATGCACTGTGGAAGCTATTTCACATTCAGTGAATTAGACGGGTGCGACAAATTTAAATTGCTAGGATGCAACACAGAATGCTTGCTTGCGTTGACAAAAATTATTAACTTTCAATGACTTGTTAATTCGCCTTGAAACAGGCATTTTGATTTCCAAAATTGGATTTCCTGATGGCAATCTTCATGCTGCCCCAACACGGGGGGAATAATGGCAGTCTGGCGACACACGCTGAGAAGAACCGCGCTGCTCCTGAGACGTGATGACCAACCACAGGGCAAGTGATTTGTTTAATTTTAAGGCAACCACAGGCGCAACCCGCTGCTATTGTCTGTTACTGCTGAGTGCCGATATCAACGTTGTGGACGGTCCATCCAGTTCACTGTCCGACTAATGAATGTAGCTAGTTTTCCCAGAAATACTCTTTTATAGCCGAAGGGTGCTACGTAATAGGCCACGCCCTATCAGTTCAGTTGTTCCATTCCCTAATGTTCTTCAGACAAATTATTCCACAATACGCATTTGATTTTTGTATCCAGCGAATAAACACCGATGGTGCTCTCACACACGCAACGGTTTTAACCCGTATCTTATTGCGGTTTGTAACATCAAGCGATTTCGTTTGCTCGCTGTTGCGTGTTGCATCATGTTGCAACTTGGCAACTGGGAGATGACGAAATTCTGTTACTGCTGATTGATTGAATCGACTTCATATTAGCTCTGCATAGTCGAACTAACTGTCTTTGTGAATGCGGTCTAACAGGGCAGTTTGTTATTCAAAGTTGGTTATGCTGATCGCAGCCTTTGCGCTGCCCCTACAGTGGGGGGTTTACTAAATAAAGTAAAAGTAAAAATTAGACAACTACAACAGAATTTGATTGCATCCCGCACAGAATGTCTGCTTGTGTTGATGGCAGAAAATTATTATCCTTCAATTATTTTTTTATTTGCCTTGAAAAAAAAAGCATTTTGCGGTTCAAAATCGGTTGCTAATTACAACCTTTGAGCTGCCCTAACGTTGGGGGAATCAAGATACACGGACAACATGCACTGTGGAAGCTATTTCACATTCAGTAAATTAGACGGGTGCGACAAATTTAAATTGCTAGGATGCAACACAGAATGCTTGCTTTCGTTGACAAAAATTAATAACTTTCAATGACTTGTTAATTCGCCTTGAAAAAGGCATTTTGATTTCCAAAATTGGATTTCCTGATGGCAATCTTCATGCTGCCCCAACACGGGGGGAATAATGGCTGTCTGGCGACACACGCTGAGAAGAACCGCGCTGCTGCTGAGACGTGGTGACCAACCACAGGGCTAGTGCTGCTGCTAAGAAAGGACGACTGCTGTTGTTGCTGTCTAGAACTATTATGAGCGGCTCCGGCTGAAACAGGCTCTTATACAGGCCAAATAGCATGTTTTCAAATGCAAGGTATATGATCCTGTCGACCGTGCTTGGGAAGCAAGCATATAACGACCAATCAGAGGTCGAATTTTTCGTTTTGACAAGGTTTAACTATTTTCAATAGTACAATAGTGTGAATAATAAAATTACAATTATCTTATTTTAGGAAAAATCTTAGAAGATTTTCCAATCTATTGCTGCAAGAACGAAGGAAATCCATCGAATACTAACCGATTTATTAGCATTTGAAATTGGACATATTCTTCACTTTTTTCGGTTTTAGATTTTCATTTCACATCCCTATGTAGCCGAACTTCCTGAGAGAAGTATTCTACTTCAAAAAAGCATGAATTAGCCAAACTGAGTAACTGTTACTCAGTTTCGTTAATTTGACTTCCCCACGCAAAAGAAAACATTAGGAAATTCGGAAATTAAAATTTGAAAACAACATAAGAAAAATCGTTAAAATGTTGTAGATTTATTTCCTATCAAGTTACCTAATTATTAATATTTTATATTATTACCATCTTTCGGATTACTTCGCGTAAAAAAGCTACAACTCAGTACAAGTATCATGGAGACAAAGCCCAGCACTAGGGAGAGCCCAAATGTGGATAAATCAGCGCAGTGTTTATTATCCGGTGTTAGAGAGGTGCCCACGTATTTAACTTCAAGATTGCTTCCATCCGAGCTTCCATCGTACAAGTAACGAATTCCTTCTGGTATTATGACTGTAAGGGCTGTTCCCACCAACAACCTAGTACCAAACATATACACATTTTTAGTTTTTCCTCTAACAGCATCACGATTAAAAGTATACTTCCAGCTATACAGGAACCAACTAGCATTACAAAAAGAATTAGCATTACCGTCTCATCCATGATTTAAGAATATGGATCTGACCACTCAAATAGCTTGATCAATATGTTACAAAATCAATGTAAAAAAAACAGAAGTTATTCGAACAAGCGGACGTTTCCGATGTTTTTATGCACACATTCTTCGCGTTTCGTTCCTTCACAACTGCAGCACACACTTAGGGCTCATTCAAATAATACATAACGCGCTCAGGGGTGGGGGGGTATTCAGCGAAGCGTTACATTGCGTGTGGCAAACATGTAAAATTGCGTTACGTGGGGGTGGGTGGGTATTCGCGTTGACTGTGTTGCTGATATTTGTTTGGTTTCTGCGTGCGAAAAAGAGAGAAGGAACTATTTTTACTTTTGTCATCACGCACATTTTGACAATTACATACGAGAGTTCACGTAGGTGCGAACAGCCTTCGAAATCTCTTTCAACGCGAATAACCCGAATTGAAACTTGCCAAATTCCGCGTTATGTAATATTTGAATGGTTCCTTATTTGACTTGTGGCTCATATATCAAAGAGCGGATTATTATTTTTTTGTAAACTATTCGTTGCAGTACTTTCAAAACTAAATCCATGTACGAATAAGCGAAACAAACAGGGAACTATTAAATGCTTAGCTTTTGTTTACAGCAAACTGATATAAAATGAACGGTTACCCAAAAGTGAGCAAAACAGAAAAATACGGAAACTGGGTGAAAGTTACTCAGTTTCGTTAATCAATATTACTCATTTTTTGACATTTTGAATCAAAATACGAAAGTGAGTACTTTCTAATCAATAGTAAAATTGAACGAGCGTGTAGATCATTGCACGGTGACGTCAAAAAAAAAAAGAAAAAGAAAGAAAGAGTTTTGACAGTGGTCGCGGGTTTGTTTACGTGGACTTGTAAAATTTTTGGCTCGAGTGAAAATGCGGAAGTGTGTTGTTAAAAATGGCTTTACTGCCTGGTGGTAACAAATCCGCATAGGCGGAGAGTTGTTCGATCTTTTTCGAACACGTATCGTTCATTTTCACTCTTATCACTGAACGGTGAATGGAAAAAAATTAATACCTTGTAAGCAAACCCGTAGAAAATGTCAAAAAAGCGAAATTATTTTTTGTATGCAATGATCTATTGTTCGTTGTTTCTGTATATTTATTGCACGGTATGGTACGGTAAAATCGAAAACAGGGAAACCAGAAAAACAGCAGTATAATAGTCACCAATTGATACAACAGGTAATTTAAATACTTTCATATAGTTGTTGATTGCATTATTTTACTGCTACAAATAGTTAAACTGCTCAGTGAGACAATTATTAACGTCGATCGAGATCAACGATAATAGATTGACAGGTTAGGAGAAAGAAGGAGTTTGATTGGCTTGGTAACGAAATCATAGTAAACAAACCTAAAAGCTTCTACGTCACAACGTCGAAGGTTTCATCACAACGCACTGGTAGATATTAATAAAACAGAATTTTAAGCAATAAATACAACTTTTGAGAACAGATTTTGCTTGTAATATTGGAGATCAATTTGTAAATATGTGGTAAATAGTAACTGTTATAAGCAAAAGAGATTATTCGGGTTATTCACAACATCAAGAGATTTAATTTGAAATTTCCAGCCGAAATTTAACATAGATTTTAACCGGATAAGGCTTCCATGGTCTCTTATCTTAACTATTTTATACTTGTTAATCTTTCCCTCTAGAATATTGTTTTCATGTTTTTTAATCTAATGTTGATACGTGTAGCAATATATTTTTCGATATCTTCTTGAGACACTTCGGGAAATTGCTTTTTGAATTTTGAAACAGACATTTTAAATATTTTCAACATGTCTAAACACAGGTATCTCTCCATTTATCGCACCATTGTAAATCCAGTCAAAAGATGCGTTCATGCAATTCGATAAATCGAACTTTTCTTGCGATGGTTTCACCAGCTCACTTCTTAAGAGATCTTCCGTATAGTTGTCTCTGGATTTCTGAAACACTGTAATTTTTTTTGATAGTAAGGCCAGAGTAAGTATTTAAAATGATTATTGCCTATCCATGACCGACAAGATACCGGCATTCGAAGCCCTCCGGTTTGAAGTGCTGGGAACACGCAAACTTTGCTTTTCTTCTATGAAGAAATTTCATAATGATTTTATTTAGCGAAACGGCATTTCAAGAACTTGCACCTCGTCAACTTCACAGAAATGAACGCACTGCAATTTTCAAAACAAACTTTGTGACGTAATATCCCCGAGCGCTTTGATCGAATTTCATGTTGGGCGTGTACATATCAGACCGATGTCATGGCAACAGTTTCCTGAAGCTGCCGCCGATGATGATGGCGCTACTGTTGGAAATATGGTCATAAGCTCTGTTCATTGTGCCGCATGTGTTACAGTACGGATTTTTCGCGTGCTTCTAACTATATTGAATGTAGGGCTATCCGGAACGTGTTGAAACATGTTTGAACGTGACCATTTATGTTCTGCACAAAATCCATAAAACGTTCAAAACAAAACAATCGTTTTTCGCTTCCTGCATTTCTTCACACCACTTGCAGCAACAGTTGATCTGGCATGGACGGTGCTTAATCGGCTGTTTCGCAAGCACTGACAGCCTTTTGACGTATAATCGAGCCAGAGAAAAACGGCTTCAAGCGAAATGTATGGGGATGACGTTCGTGACAGGGATGTGGTACATATAGGAAGCATGCAACATTTTCACCAAAACGGCGGTACACTCTGAAAAAAATGCACGTAAAATTTACCGGGAAAAGTGGCTGATTCTCATCCACCTTCTTTTCACGTAACTTTTGCCGATTTCTCGAAAACCGTTCATGTGTTAGTGTGTTAGTGTCAACTTCAGCGTCAATCGTCTACGTGTTGGTCAGGTAATTATAACCTGATTTTCACGTACCTTTTTACGTGATATTTAGGTGAAACCATAAACAGAACGCATAAACCCCACATGATTTTCACGTACTTGCTACGTGTTATTCAGATGGAATCTACGAGAATTTTAAGTAAAAAGAATAGACAGCGCATATAAAACATATAATTTATTTTCAAATATTTTAGTATATAATTATATAATATAATAATAATTATTTGTTTAAAGTCGAGATTCCAACCGAAAAAACAGGAATGGCCGGAAAGATGTCGACCGTTCAACCGGCAGGAGGTGTTCCGCTCGAAAATGACCGTTGACGATTCCAATCGTCCGAAAAGAATTCACCAACTGAAAATTTGAAAAATGTATATATTTCCCCTGTTAATCTAAATATTATTCTGGCTACTTACATTGCGTGTTTTCCAATATAAAATTAGCTGAAGCAGCTTGGGAGTTTTTTGGACGCCATATTGACTTTTTTTTGCATACTAAAAATTCACGTAAATTCCGTTGTCGGAAACGTCACACCACAGTCGCAATTTTTCACACTAAATCTAAATTAATATCAATTTCTTGTGTGTTTCAACTGGAGATTCACTCTTCAATCAAAAAAATCAGATATAAAACAACATAAAACGAGAAATTTCCAAAAATGTTCTGAATTCCATACAAAACGCGAAATTTTTCATAACGAGATTTGTTAGTGTGCGTGGATAGACAAAAATGTAGCATACCTTGTAGAACTGTCATCATACTTGGACCTCTGCTCTATTAATATTGGATAGAGAGGGATAGAGGTGTTAGGGATAGAGATAAGTATGCATCACTATGATTCATACTTATAGGTGTGTGCATCAGTATGCATTTATGCTGTAATGTAATGTTCAAAGGCCAACTAACATACCTGCGTGACGTTTTTTTTTTCATTTTGAACAAAGCTTGTTAGTCATTCGTTGTGTTACAGCTTGTTCTTAATATATTAGGTAACAATAAATTTAAATGACAAAAATCAGTAAATATAATAATAAAAATAGGTGTTCAGCACGTAGCCCTTGCTGAAAGTATATTACATTCCAAAGTTCAACTGCTGACACTGATTATCTTGAAAATAATCTATAGCAGTTTAAGCGCATGAAGAAGCCTTCGCGCACTCAGTTGCTTGACGAGTTTTAACAATAAAAGTAACAGTCTAAGTGTAAAAGCGTGTTTTTTTGTTTGCTTCCAGTCGAGATAGAGGTAGAGTTGCGATCGAGGTCAGCTACACATCGTAAAGCATTCTCAGTACGTTTAGTTTTGCGTAATCAGAGAAAGTGAATAGCCGCACTATGCCTAGCAAAGAAGTCAACAAGGATTTACAAATCGAACGAAATAAATGTTCTTTCAATAATGAAGAATTCACTCTTTGGTGGATAGGCGGTGAGACAAAATTGAAGGAAAAGCACTTTCGTGGTGAGTACGAAGTAGTGTTACAGGAAGACTAATAGGTTATTGAATTTTTAGACTGTTTAGTTAGCCCATCTATCACGTTTGGCGCTGTATAACATTATCGACCATTCAACTCCAATTACACTTTAATAATATTACAAAAAATAAGATGTAAAACTATTTAAATCGGTTCAGTGGACACCGTTTGTTTTTATTGTGTTTGTACTTGTATTTTTAAGGTAATATTTTTTTCCCGCACTTGCCCAGATTCAAACCCAAAGCAGCTTAGACTCGTTAATTGTTATACTCCTAATACATAATGTATTAACGCTATTCGTTTTTGTTCAATTTATATGATTTTGGATAAAGTTATGTTTCAAACGATAAACGTCAAATCTGAGTTTAGTAGACTGTTTATTCAGAGCTATTATCTTTTAGGATATAATATGATATTTTAGGATATGATTTTGAGTAGATTTTTAAATAGGCTGTCGCTGGTATATTCGAGCGGTTTTGTCGAATGGTCTAATCTACGAAAAGCTATTTTTTTTAATTATGCAATTGAATATTTATTGCAATGTACGTAATTTCATATTGAAAAAAGTAATACTGATACATGTAACAGATTGAGTCATTAAAAATGTGTAAATGCACACTTATATTAAACATTTTTTTTTATACGCAGAAAAATTTTTTCTTAGTGAACCGGAGTTTTTCGATAAAACTCCCTTGCATTTTGCATCGCATAAGGAAATATATGAGGAATCAATTCGCAAGTCAACTCTTATTTTTCGAAAAGTGAAGAAACTTCAAGAACAGGGCAAGGATGGCGTAGATAATTATATGTGAGTTACAACCGGCTATCATATGCACCATTATGTATACCCAAACATGAGCTATTGTTTTCCATTATAGGGCTCTTCTGGGAGGACTGCTTGGTTCAGGGATTATCAGAGAAGGAAACCCGTTGGCAGTACACTTTGTTATGTTCCTGCCAGCTATTATGGGTCATGGAACACCAGAACAGCAAGCAGAATGGATAGGGAGAGCATGGAATTGCAACATTATTGGTACCTACGCGCAAACCGAGTTGGGACATGGTACGTTTATTCGTGGTTTAGAAACAACAGCAACCTATGATGAGAAGACGAAAGAAGTTGTGATCAACAGTCCAACGCTTTCATCATACAAATGGTGGCCAGGCGGTTGTAAGTTCTATTGAATGCAGTACCTGGTTCATTATAGATTGATCGAGATATTTTGTTTCAGTGGGTCACACTGCCAATTATTGCATAGTCATTGCCCAATTATATTCCAAAGGTCACTGTCACGGAATTCATCCATTCATTGTACAGCTTCGCGACGAAGAAACTCATATGCCTTTACCTGGTATCACAATTGGAGAAATTGGAAACAAACTGGGCATGAATGGGGTTAACAATGGCTTCCTCGGATTTAAAAATGTTCGTATTCCACGAACCAACATGTTAATGAAAAATGCTCAATTACATGAGGATGGAACGTTTGTAAAACCACCATCATCGGTATTGACTTACGGAACGATGATGTTCGTACGTGTGGTCATCGTAAGGGATATGGCTAATTATCTTTCTAAAGCAGTCACAATAGCCACAAGATATTCTTGTGTACGTCGTCAAAGTGTTATCAATCCCGAGTAAGTAAAATTCGTTTGCTCGAAATCTACTTTGATGGTTTATCTTATCTACCTTAACAGTCAACCTGAAGTGCAAATCATCGACCACGTTACGCAACAGTATAAGCTATTCCCAGCTATCGCCAAGAGTATTATATTTAAGCTCACATCGGATAACTTATGGGAGATGTACAATCAAGTAACCTCTGAACTGGATAAAGGTGATTTGGAACGACTGCCTGAGCTGCATGCCATTGCTTGTTGTCTTAAGGCTGTCTGCACCGCTGATGCCGCTCAAGCGGTGGAGACTTGTAGATTGGCTTGTGGTGGCCACGGTTATATGACCTGCGCCAATCTCTTCGGAACTTACGGTATGGTAACAGCTGCCTGTACGTATGAGGGTGAAAATACTGTTCTTCTCTTGCAAACTGCTCGGTATGTTATCAACACTTCCTTTTTGATTATTGGTTGTCATACTTTTCGGTGTTTGCTTTAGATACTTACTCAAAGTTTGGACTCAAGCTCAAAAGGGACAGGAACTAGTTCCAACAGTTGATTATTTGAAAAGTTTTATTTCCAGTCGAAATAGACGTCAAACCTGGAACGACTCAGTACCGGGTATAATAAAAAGTTTGCAAACTATTGCTGCCGGGTAAGCAGTCATTTTTATATACATTATATATGCGCATTTGTAACAAGAATTTTGGAAATTACACAGTAAATTACGTTTGGCTTCTGAACATATTGAGCAACGGAAGCAAGCTGGCTATAGTCAAGAGGAAGCAGTCAATCTTACCTCACTAGAGTTGACTCATACGGTAGACGCACATTGTCGTGCTTTCCTTGTGCAGTCTGGATATGATATGATTGAAAAAGCGTGCGCGACGGCGACACCGGAATTAACGCGCGTTTTGCGAGATATTTATGAACTGTATGCATATGACGAAGCCATTAAGGCGGTAGGAGATCTTCTGAGAGTAAGTGAGAGAAATTGCTTTTGAATCAACGAATAAATTTTTTTGTTTTCTTATTATCTAGTTTACAACAATATCGGAAAGCGATATTACCAGGTTACAGCAAAAGCTAGAAGATTCACTGGCTGCTATCCGTCCGAACGCTATCGGAATCGTAGATTCATTTGACATTCCAGACGTAGTGTTGGGATCGGCCCTCGGAGCTTACGATGGCAATGTATATGAGCGTTTGTTTGAGGAAGCGAAGAAAAGTCCTCTTAATCAGGTAAAGTTAATTTAATGCTACTTTTTCAAAACATTTTCAATATTGTATACTTGCAGGAACCAGTAAATAAATCATTCCATATGTACCTCAAGCCATTCATGAAATCTAGTTTGTAAAACTATTTGGAAAATGTCGCTCACGATTAAAATCAGCTTTAGGGGATAGGATATTGGCATGCAACGAAAGTAATTTTTATAAAGGAACTTTTAAGATAAGTCGGTATACACGCACTGGTTATTTTTTTATGCGTTACAAACGCAAGATAATAAAAAGGTGATATAATTTTTATTAGTATGTGATTCAGTTATTTCCCACCCTTGCATTGTTGGTGTAGTTCACGAACGGACGGCCTAAAATGTAAAGGTTGAACCAAGAATTGAAGAACCCGAGAATTAATTATTGCCGACAGGAGTTATACATTAGTAAACGTTCGAATATATCGGGTAGGTAATTTAAAGATCATTTGAAACCATACGTCGGACGGGATGCGCAAAAATTAAGTTGAACGCATAACCATGCGAAGCATGAAAGTTCACGAGAGACATCAAAACGGAAAACGTGATTAGAATGAGGTCGAAATCTTGTACCGTTTTTGAGTTAATCACAGATAACAGACATCCAAGCTAGAACAAAAAACTCCAGAAATCGCGTGTAGGATTTCAAATTCTTACTCGTTTGGAATGCTAACGACATTTTCCTGCAACTTGCGACTTTAACCACTTTAGTGATTGCAGCGCTGGATTGCAGTCGAAGCTGCCAGACGCATGAAAATTCTTAAAGATTATACAGTCGCTGTTTTTGCAAAGATATAATACAGATATTGTGAGGCTTATGTATTTATTTTTTTCAAACCAACAATAAAACAAACAAATTCATCGCAAATATACACAGGGATTGAATAAAGAAGTCGATAATGTACAAATTATGACTGCTCAAAATTTCTACATTAAAAAACGGCAACCATTCTCATTGCGATAATATCGATAAGAGCTGAAAAACTATCGATTTTATCAAATCATTGACTACTAAGTGTTCTTAGCGCCACCATACTGCGTATTGCGATATGCCAAAAAACCGTTGCATTTTTTTTTACACATGAAGCGAAATTAGCTTGAATGTCTGTTATCTGTGAGTTAATGAAGTAAGCGACCCGCGTAAAAAAACCTGACTGTTGAAGCTTAACATCGAGAGGGACACTAATAGCGATCCAACAAACATTTGGGCTGAATAAAACAGCTAATAATTCAAAATAGCTGAATAAAGTCTGCATACAGGTGAAACGGATTGCCACAACGCTCAGGTTGATTTATCAGCTGAACAAGCAGTAAATTAAGGTTTAAAAAAACTTGTGAAATACTCCATGCCACTATTCAATTGTTGGCTGGTTAAGCGCTATTTCGATTTAAAAACTAGCTATTAGACAACATTAATCAAACACTAAACGAACTGGTTGAATAAACGCTTCTTGATACTTGCCAAGTAACATTTTTTGGCTAAATAAGCGCTTTTATAACTAATCTTATTCAGCTGACGGCTGAGCATAGGTCGAATAATGTATTTCTAAGCGTTTAATCAGCTTTTAATCAGTCGGTTTTGGAGAACTAAATCAGCTACCTGTTACATTCGGCTTCCTAAATAGCCGAACACGGGCTTAATAAGAAATAACTCAGCCATTTGAACAACTTTTATACATGCTGATCGATTCTGTAGAAGCGATTATTCATTCTTTGTACAGCTTGTAGAAAAACTCTTACAGCCAACAGCAGCTGGCTTACAATATAAATAAACGCCTTTATGACAATTCCATGGCTAAAATTGTACATTCTGTTTTTCTTAAAACGTGCTTTTTCAGCTTTATTACAGCTACGATTAATATAATTCAAAATATATATTAGTCTAAGTTAGACAATTTTTTTTATTGTATAGGCGAATCGAACACATCTAAATCTTTCGATTTTTTGCACTTCTGTGTGTATTTTTTATCGCTTATTTTTCTATAATTGTTAGTGAAAATTACCTTTTTAGTATCCAATTCTCCAATTCCAATTGCAAAAAAAAAACTCGAATCTCGAACTCAAGCTCATGAGGTTCCTGGTAGAACACGTTGCCGATTCGTCTATCTTGACATACATGCATAGGTATCGATTTAACCCGTACATATATTTCCAGTTTATTTCATAAACAGTTTTACAGTGCCTGTATATATACTGAATTGTAGCTGAACAAGCGCTTAGCATTTGCATCCCTAACTGTAGAAATTGTAGAAATCATTGCTAGTGTATCCATTCCGTAAACAGAAACAAACAGTTCAAACGAAAAATAATGATAGTTTTAGCAGCACGGCTAGCCGTACCCACTAATATTAAAATTCTACAGTGCCTTGTATTAAATCGATTAATTACAGAGAACAGTCACTTTGACAAAACGTGTTCTATCGTGTTCTTGGGATATGATACAAATGCTGAAGCGCTTGTTCAGCTACAATTCAGTATATGTACAGCCAATGTACAATTGTTTATGAAATAAAATAGAAATCTATATACGGGTTAAATCGATACGTATGCATGTATGTCAAGATAGACGAATCGGTACCGCGTTCTACCAGGAACCTCATGAGCATGAGTTCGAGATTCGAGACTGGCAGTAAATTATTTGGATAGGTAATTTTCACTAACAATAATATAAAAATAAGCGATGAAAAATACACACAAAAGTGCAAAACATCGAAAGATTTAGATGTGTTCGAATCGCCTAAGTAAAAAAAATGTCTAATTAAGACTATTATATATTTTGAATCATAGCTGTAATAAAGCTGAAAAAGCACTTATATAGACTATAAGCCAGCTACTGTTGGCTGTTAAAGAGTTTTTCTGCAAGCTTTACAAAGTATGATTAATCGCTTCTATAGAACCGATCAGCATGTATAAAAGTTGTTCAAATGGCTGAGTTACTTCTTATTAAGCCCGTGTTCGGCTATTTAGGAAGCCGAATGTAACATGTAGCTGATTTAGTTCTCCAAAACCGACTGATTAAAAGCTGATTAAACACTTAGAAATACATTATTCGACCTATATTCAGCCGTCAGCTGAATAAATTAGTTATAAAAGCGCTTATTTAGTCAAAAAATGTTTCTTGGGGAATTTCTTTATTCCACTGTGTGCGAGCAAAACTCCCGAGGAATAATAAAACGTCAACGCCATTTAAGACGCAAGTAAAAAAGAGATTCCAGATAGCACGTGCGGTGGTGGGTTGAAGCTGACAAATTTTACAGTGCGCTTCGGGCCAAGTATGATGACAGTTCTACAAGGTATGCTATTCACGTCGATGCAGTTCTTTAAGTGTATTAATTAACTGCGAAATGAAACGGTAACTTTTATGAATTAAAAACACTTAACGTTTCTTCAAAAATTTGTTCACTTTTGCTAATCACAGATAAGTTGCAAAAACTTCAGGCTTTTCTGAATTGTAACCAAAATACGCTTTTCTAACATAAAACCACAGATAACAAATATCCAAGCTAGAACAAAAAACTCTAGAAATCGCGTGTAAGATTTCAAAATCTTACTCCTTTGGAATGCTAACGACATCTTTCTGCAACTTGCGACTTTAACCACTTTAGTGATGGCAGCGCTGGATTATAGCTTAGATTATTGAAACAAAGATATCCAACTCAACCAACAATACGGGCAACAAAAATGTGGCGCCCCTCCGAGTATGATGGCGATTGGGTGAACTACATTTATTGAGCACACACAGAAAAATATTTAGGTAATCGCTATCTTTTTAGGCTTGGTCAGATTTGTGCGGTGTTTTTAACAGACTAATCTATATGGTCTAGATAATAATAATAATTTATTACAACAGGACTATAATAAATGTCAATGTATGAGATGACCATGATATGAATTATTTATTTTGAAGATAGTATGACTAATCGTTCATAGTTGTTTCAACAATATGTTTTTAAGCATAACCAAAGATGACTAGTACACAATACGTTACTCTTGCAGTATGCAGCGGACACGAGTTTCGCTGCTCGTGAACGAAAATTGAACTAATTTGTATACTGTTAATTTGGTGATGACAAGGTGGTTAAAGGTGAAGCATGTTTTTCAATATCATTGTATGGTCCTGTCATCTAATTTTCAATATCCTTATACGGTATTGCTTTTCTTGTTTCGTTTCCATCTAGCGGATTGAGCATGATAAATCGATTTTGCTTATGATCACAGTTTTAAGGTCATCAGAGAGCACCGTTATAAAGGTGTTGCGAGCAAAATGTATGAAGTCAGGTATCTTGCTCTAGTCATCATAAGCATAACTCATTTGTTGTTTGTACCAATTTTAATAGTCGATTGAAAACCACTATACAGCTTTAATCCCTTTGCGGAACTGGTTGGGTTAATAATTCTGCCTCAGCCGTCAAATAATGCTGTAGGATGTTCTCCTATTCGGTTTGTAGCTTCCGTTGCAGATTATTGTTTGTGATCTCATTCATTATCACAATCATTATCATTAGAATGTTCAAATCGATTTATTCAGATTTGCAAAGAACTGAGAAAATCAAATTTGGAAATTTTCACTCATCCTTCTAAGTTCTATTTAAAAACGATACAATATTTATTTTGGTGAATACCGCTAAACGCTATTTTTACCTAAGGCTTTACATTACTGCGTTGAAAATCATTGTTATATACGTCTCTTGATATCCTCAAAATTCACTTACAACGAGTAGCAAAGCATAGCATAACTTATTTCGTCAAAATTCACGAACGTCAAGTACAACATAAACAATGTTAAAATAATTTAAGTGAATGTGAAGCTTTTTTTTTCTTTTCGTCACCTTCGACAATTCGATGAGAGTATCTATGAGATTTTTACATTTTGTGACTCATGCTAATCGCGAGGTTTCTTTGCATTGTTGTTGTGATAAATTGAAATTGCAAATCATCTAGATTATATTGTAAAGTCGATTGAAAACCGCCGTACAAATCTGATTGAAAGTAACATGATATTTTTCTGGGTGTGAGAATCTGGTCAAGCTCACCACTGAAATGATAAGGAGTACCATGATATTTTTCCGAGTGGATATGCTTTAGTTCACCCAACGGCCTACAGATGGCAAGTTCATAGTGTTGCCTTGAGATTATATGCAGCGAAGCCCAACTTGGATATCTATGTCTCTTTAGTCTATGATTATAGTCAAAGGTGCCAGGCGCATTAGAATTCTCACAGATTATAGAGTCGCTGTTTTTGCAACGATAAAACACTGTTTTTGTGAGTTTTGTGTATTTTTTGCCTTTCTCCTAGAAAGGTATAGCAATCACTTGCAAAACCGAAAGTGCTCCAAAGGGCCGAATGGCATATATCACTCGACTCAGCTCGACGAGCTGAGCATTTTCTGTATGTGTGGGTGTATGTGCAGATTTTTATTCTCACTCACTTTTCTCAGAGATGGCTGAACCGATTTTCATGAAATTAACTGCAAATGAAAGGTCTTGTTGCCCCATAAAACCCTATTGAATTTTATTGTAATCGGATTTGTAGTTTAGAGGTTATGTATCAAAATGTAAAGATAATGAAACATCATTTTCCGAAAACTACACAACCGATTTGAACAAAATTGGTTTCAAATGAACGGGCTATCTAAAATACCCTTAACTTTCGAATTTTATAAAGATTGAATTTGTGGTTCGAAAGTTATGAAAAGAAACGTGTTCTGAAGACTGTTTAATCTCACATGTTTCTCAGAGATGGCTGTACCGATTTTCATAAAATCAGTGTCTAATGGATAGTCTAATTGCCCCATAAGACCCTATTGATTTGTTTTGCAATCGGACTATTACTTTGCCTGTTATGCAGAGAAATGTGAAATCCAGCTATGAAAAGAAACATATTCCGAAGACTACTTGAACTCACTCACTTTTCTCAGAGATGGCTGACCCGCACACTTAAAAAATTTCGCCGAATCTCGTCATTGTTTGTGCCGAGATTTGGACAGCCAAGTGCTCGGCAACAATCTCGGCTGAATCTCTTTTGCCGAGAATTTCGGAAAACCAATATTTGACAGATGTCATTTTATGCCGAGAATCGCGGTACACAGTTGACTGTGCTCTCGGCAAATCCAGCCGAGAAGTGGCAAACCAGTCTAACGACCTTTCGGTTATATAAGCTGAATGTTCGGCACAGTAAAGAGCCGTTTTTTCAGTGGAATCAAAGATGACTAGAACAAGATACCTGACTTTTGAAGAATTCATCGGACATGATTGTCGCTGCGCGTGAGCAAAAGTCGAACTAATTTATACACTGTTAATATGATGTATACTTAACGTCAAAATCAACTGACGACAAGGCCAAGACATGACTGCTGAAAGGTGAAACATTTTTTTCAGTATCCATGTGGGCGACTGTACGGTGCTGCAATCCGAAAAATGATAATAATGTGTACAAATGTTTAGTTCTCAAACATGAAACCACAGACAGACGTCAAAACAGCAACAACATTGATCAAAATTTCCGTGTAAATTTTCAAAGAGAATTGCGTTCTAAATCACTTGTACACTAGCGCCGATTGGTGACCTTATCGCTACAATACTTTTTTTCGCTGGTGTACGAAGCTGGTGTTACTGGTAGCGCTATCTGGTTACAAATTGCCACTACAAAAAACTGTACACAAGTTTGGAACTCACCTTGGACGTCTGCCTGCGATGAAACTTTCCGAAAAAATCAAGAATTATCGGCGCATCATTTAAAATTAAGCGTACCATCAGAACTTCCTAATAACCGCTATGAGCACACTCTACAGCCAAGTTTTCCACTCTTGCCAAGGTTAATGAAGCGAAAATCGGGTGCCCCGGTGAACCTGACCATATGCACATTGGTTCTGAAACCTGGCTGGCGACATATCAAACTTTAAGTTTTGGTAGGATGGGACCTGAACATAAATATAACCCCTCAATATACACCCCCACTCTGACAGTCAATTTCACAAGTTTCTTTCGTACTTCGAAGTGCAAAAAATATGACAATAGCATTAAGTGCAAAAAATGACAATATCATTAATCTGCATGTTATCTTAAGCGTCGAGCTGACCAAACTACTACACCTTTATCATATACAATATTGAACAGCTCAACGACCGATGACGGACTATGCACGATGAATCGGTTTTGCTCATAGTGACAATTTTATGAGAATTTAAGTCATCAGATGGCAGCACTAACCGTCCGAAATCGGTCGTGTTCAAAATGAATAAAAAATATGGAAGTTAGGTATCTTGTTCTAGTTATCTTTGGTGGAATCCAATCACAAAAAATAGTTTTGCTGTGAAGCAGGTAGTTTTCTTTCAAAAGATAAATTATAAGCTCGATAAGTTTTAGTAAGTAAAGAAATTTATTCATACTAAATCTTGAATACTTATCTTTATCTTGCTCGCCAGTAGGGCATTGAGCTAAACATCTAACCTAAAATTTCGTCTAATACCTATCCCTAAAACAAATACAATATTGTATTCACACGATTTGAAACTACACTTTTTGAGTTCCAGAAACTGTACTACATTTTTTTCGGCTACCGGATTGTAAGCACTTGTAATTTGCACAAATTTCAGCCAAACTAGTATCTGATTCCTGTTTGCTCACGCATAAATTTGTTTGTAATACGCATAAATTTGCACTAAGAAAAATCGCGGCAACTCGTTCATGAGAATGACAGCTGTATTGCCGAAACACGGCAACGAGTAAAATTTGTGCCGAGATACCAGTAATGTTTTTGCTGACCTCGGCATCAACAGTGTTTAACGATAAAAATAGAGACGAGATTCGTCAAGCTTAGTTTTTTTAACGAAGTCTCGGCAAAATGATCTGACAACTCCGGAGTGATTCGCGATTACGGCGCAACTAACAAAATGTAAACAAATGGTTTTATTACACTGGTTTCGAAAAGACGAATTTCATGGCAAGGCAATTTAAATCAAGCTTTTAGTGAAGGGCGATAAAGCAGTTATAGAGAGATACTTTGGAACTAGGCCCTTTACATTGTTTTGAAACAACGAGCTTATTTGCGAAATATTTCGTAAACAGGCGACATTAAAGGGCGGATCAACTTTTGTTTTCAAAATAAAGGCGCAACTGAAGAAAAAATAAAAACAAGACGAAAGAAAGATGGGCGTATCTCGTTGTCAGAATTCTTTAAGCCGAAATAGAGGTGGGCGAATCTCGTCAGAATGCTTTAAGGCTCATTAGATAAAAGGTTAGAAGAAAAGCGCAGATTTAAACCATAAATGCACAAATTTAATGTAGTATTGTTAGGAAACTATAAGCCAGGTTTATTTTACGTCGATTTTTGGTATTGATGTTAATGTTAGTCACTTCCTTTGAAATTACGATTTGAAAATGTACTTGCAAATTTTCAAACTGATATTCCCCAATGTTCATCTTTTGCCAGTTGCGCCCTTATCGCAAATCACTCCGGAACTGTCGGCAACCAGCATTTTTTGCTGAAATACCGGTTGAATCCAAAGTTGCCGAGTGAACTCGGATGTTTTTTTGCCGAGCTCGAGATCCAGTTTTAAGTGTGCGATTTCCACAAAATTAGTGTCAAATAATAAGTCTAGCTGCCTCATAACACCCTATTGAATTTTACTGTAATCGGACTGTTGGTAAATTTCCAGTATCGGTGCGCTGATGAACTTTTCGCCCATCTATAACCACATACTCTTTACTAGTGAACAAAGAAGGTCCCGTGTCGACCTGTCATATTTTTTCTCTTTCTTTTGTACAACAATACGAATAAAACACGTTTTCACAGCAAAGTATATTTTTCACGTTTTCTAACGCGGATTACAATTCCCTGCGATTATATTTCTCTGCATTGGCCAGGGATTGGCTGACAGGTTTTGGTCCCAGTATCGGACCGTGAGAATTGTAGCGTTTTTGTCGGTCGACGGCGTTAGGTGTTTTGTTCGGTTCGTGCGTGTTGTGTGGTGGCAAAATGGCGGACCTAGGAAAGTTTTCGTTAGTTAAACTCAACAACACGAACTACGCTACATGTAAATTTCAAATGGAAATGTTTCTTGTGCGAGAGGACCTTTGGCATGTCGTTGCACAACCAAAACCGAAACCGGAGACATCGGTATGGCAAAAAGCTGATAGAAAAGCTCGCGCTACGATCGACTTGTGTCTTGAGCAGACTCAGTACACCATAATAAAAGATTGTGCTAGTGCTGTTGCGGTATGGAATGCTTTGAAAGCATACCATGAGAAGTCGTCGACAACTTCACAGTTGTCACTATTGAACCGGCTGTGTGACACCAAGCTTCCGGAGGGCGGTGACGTCAAAAAACACTTGCTTGAGATGGACTCAGTGTTTGAGCGGCTTCAGAATTGCGGACTGAATCTGGATGAAAAATTAAAAATTGCGATGATGTTGCGCAGTATGCCCGATTCGTACCATAGTTTTGCATCGGCGTTAGAGGCACGACCCGATGAAGAAATAAAGTTGGAATTTGTCCGGTCAAAGCTGGTGGATCAGTATCAGAAGCGATTGCAAAGAGAAGGGAAACAAGTTGTTGGCGAACAGGTACTGAAAACGCAAAAGGTAAACAGAGACATTGTTTGCTTCTTTTGCAAGAAGCCCGGTCATTTCAAGAATTGTCGGAAGTGGCAAGCAACAAAAGATAAGCAACCGGTACCAGGGCCTTCTGGAAACAACGCAGGCAGCTCGGGTCGGAGCAATAATCAGCCAGTGAAAGCGAAACAAGCTAACTCGAACACGGAAGCCGTGAGTTTTTTCGCGCAGGAGGAGACTCATGTTATTCGTTCGGCAGTGAAGCAAAATCATTTCTGGACGGTGGATAGTGGTGCTTCGTGCCACATGACAAGCTGCGACAGTTTTTTCGAAACCCTGGACGATTCGTCGAGTGTGCAGGTTATGTTGGCGAACGGGAAGTGTACTAAATCCGGTGGGCATGGCGCTGGTACCGTGTCAGGTTTCAATGGTTCGGGAAAGCAGGTGAATATCCGTCTCGATAATGTCCTGTACGTACCGGAACTCGATAGTGGACTCCTGTCGGTGAGTAAAATTGCCGATAAAGGCTTTAATGTTATATTTAAGCAAAATTGCGTTGAGATCCATGATGAGTCCGACAAGATCGTCGCTGTGGGTGAACGTAATGGTGGATTATATGTGTTGAAAAATTCGGAGCATGTTGCAGTAGCTGCAGGTGGTAGTCACACTATGCATTGCCAGCATACGTGGCATAGACGATTCGGTCATCGGGATCCAACGATTATAGACCGAATACAGAAGGAAAACTCAGCTACAGGTATGAAATTAGTGAACTGCGATATGAAAGTCGTGTGTGAACATTGCTTGGAAGGGAAGATGGCGCGCTTGCCGTTCCCACAGCAAGCAGAACATAGAGCGAGTCAACCACTAGAGCTCATTCATACAGACCTCTGCGGGCCAATGAGTAACGTTACACCTGGGGGGAACAAGTATTTTATGGTGCTCATAGATGATTTCAGTCGCTATCTTGTTTTGTATTTGTTGAAAGATAAGGCGGAAGCAAAGGAGTGTATTAAAAGCTTTGTCAGGTTTGTTGAAAATAAATTCCAGCAGAAACCACGAATAATTCGTTCTGATCGTGGTGCAGAATTTGTTAACAAGAAGCTACAACAATTTTATCGCGAAGCAAATGCAGCTGACTGCTGGCTATTCCCCGCAGCAGAATGGCGTCGCTGAACGTCGGAATAGATACTTGCAGGAAATGGCAGTATGTATGCTGCTGGATGCAGGACTGGGAAAGCAGTACTAGGGTGAAGCAATTACGGCGGCAGCTTACATTCAAAATCGCTTGCCTTCGCGGGTTGTACAGAAAACGCCAATGGAGTTATGGTGTGGAGAGAAGCCTAACTTGAGTGAGCTAAAGGTTTTCGGGTGTGAGGCGTACGTTTATGTGCCTGATGTTAAACGTAGCAAGTTGCAGAGCAGAGCCGAAAAGTTGACCTCCGTAGGGTATGCTTGTGGATCGAAAGCGTACAGATTTCTCAACAGGCGTACGGGAAAAATTACCATAAGTCGTGATGCGAGGTTTCTCGAGCTCGGCGTGAAGGTACAGGAGGAGCCAAGCAATAGCTCATGGCAGAAAGCTGAAGTGAGTGATGGAGATTCAATGAAGAATCGGGAAATTGGTGATGTGCAATGTGGAGAAAATGGCGATAATCATGATTTAGTGAGTGACTCTTCCTCGGACATGAATTCGTCAGATGAAGAATACCATGATATTGATGACACATATAACGAGGCTGGTAGTGCTAGTGATGAATTGCAAGGGAGAAGATCACAACGGGCGAATGCCGGAGCTATACCGAAACGGTTTGATGATTACGTGGTAGGTGTTGCGAAGATTCAGGAGTGTGAACCAAAGAATTTTAAGGATGCAATGAAAAGCGTGAATAAAGAAGAGTGGGTAAAGGCAATGAACGAAGAATACCAGTCGTTAATATCGAATGGCACGTGGACTCTCGTTCCATTCAGACCCATGTGCGACTGTGGCCTGAAGCCGCCGCCGATGATGATGGCGCTACTGTTAATGATATGATCTTAAGCTCCGTTCATTGTGCCGCATAGGCTGTTGCGTTTTTTTCGCGTGAAAAGTTCTAATGAATACATATCAATATGAATATTGAATTTATGATCCAGAACGTGTTGAAACATGTCTGGACATATCTATTTATGTCCTGCACAACATCTAGAGAACGAACGAAACAAAAAAAACATTCTTCGCTTTTTGATTTCTACACACCACTTGCAGCAACAGCTGATCCTGCATGAACGAAGCTTATTCGGCTGTTTCGAAAGCACTGACAGCCTTTTGACGTAAAATCGAGCCAGAGAGCCAGAGAAAATTGGCTTCAAGCAAAATGTATGGGAATGACGTTCGTGACATGGATGTGGTTCCATTACCACCCGGTCGTCACGCGATTGGATCGAAATGGGTATATAAAGAAAAGAAGGATCCAACGGGGCAAACAATTCGTTTTAAGGCACGCATGGTTGCTCAAGGTTATGCGCAACGATTTGGTGAAGACTTCAGTGAAATGCATGCACCGGTAGCACTGCAACAGACATTCAGGGTATTGTTAACTGTTGCAGGACACCTAGGCCTTAAAGTGCGGCATGTTGACGTTAAAAACGCGTACTTAAACGGAGTGTTGCAAGAAGAAATTTTCATGCGTCAACCTCTGGGTTATTCGGTAACGGGCAAAGAAGAACTAGTGTGCAAATTGAACGGAAGCCTCTACGGACTCAAGCAAGCCGCAAGAGTCTGAAACTCAACCGTTAAGGAAGTGTTGGTCGGCCTCGGTTTTCGTCAATCGGAGTCAGACGCTTGTTTGTTTACCAAACAACTAGCTGATGGCATGTGAATCTATCTATTAATTTACGTGGACGACATGATTGTTGTTTGTAAGGATGAAGACCAAATTGAGCGACTGGAGAGGCAACTACAACAGAGTTTTGACATTTCATCTCTCGGTGAGGTGAGCCATTTTCTTGGCATCGAAGTGACAAAAGATTTGGATGGGTTCTACGCAATCAATCAACAGTGTTTTATACGAAAGATTGCGGATCGGTTTGGGCTTATCGGTGCGAAAACATCTAGATATCCGCTAGACCCCGGATATTTCAGCCAGCAAGAAGGAGAAGCACTGGCAGATAACGTTCAGTATCATAGTCTGGTTGGTGCGCTGTTGTACGTAGCGACTAACTCAAGACCAGACATAGCAGAATCCGTGTCAATCCTCAGCAGAAAAACTAAACAACCAATGCAGCGAGACTGGGTGGAACTAAAGCGAGTAGTACGTTATTTAATGGCTACGCAGGATTGCCAGCTGAAATTTAGCAGTGATGCAACGAAGAACTTGGAACTGATCGGGTACAGTGATGCGGACTGGGCTGGGGACACAACCGATAAGAAGTCCACCAGCGGCTTTGTGTATCAGATTGGTAAAGCAAGCGTAAGTTGGGCAAGCCGCAAACAGGGATGTGTAACAACATCTACCATGGAAGCTGAGTATGTAGCTCTCTCGGAAGCTGCACAGGAAGCGGTTTGGATGCGAAGACTATTATTGGAGTTGGGACACAAACAACAATCTCCTACAGTGGTCAATGAAGACAATCGTAGCTATATCGATTTTGTGTCGCTTGAGAGGCAGAATAAAAGAAGTAAGCATATCGATACGAAATACCATCATGCCAAGAGCCTAGTTTCTAGTAAGACGATTCAACTGTGCTATTGCTCGACGGAAAATATGGTGGCTGATATTTTTACCAAGCCACTAGGATCAGTGAAGATGCATCATTTCAGGCAAATGCTTGGGCTACGTCAGAAGAGAGAAGAAAAGTAATCAGCGAGGAGGAGTGTTGGTAAATTTCCAGTATCGGTGCGCTGATGAACTTTTCGCCCATCTATAACCACATACTCTTTACTAGTGAACAAAGAAGGTCCCGTGTCGACCTGTCATATTTTTTCTCTTTCTTTTGTACAACAATACGAATAAAACACGTTTTCACAGCAAAGTATATTTTTCACGTTTTCTAACGCAGATTACAATTCCCTGCGATTATATTTCTCTGCATTGGCCAGGGATTGGCCGACACGGACTGTAACTTCGTCTGCAAAATACCGAAATGTGAAAATGTGCTTTGATCGATATATGTGGCCTCAACATAATTTAAATGTGGTATCCTATTATTTGAACGTTCCAAATTCATTGATTCCTTGCGATGTGTTCAGTCTGCAAATGCACGACGAATCGGCCATAGGATATGATCAAAGTCAAATAACAAATCGTTTGAAATGATTGGTTTTATCGAAATGACAACATCCTCGACTTTTGGCTTCTGTACATTGCCTTAATTCTGAATATATTCATATTGGGTGATATTCGGTCATTTTCAGCAGACTTTCTGGCATCTATCTGACACCGGAAATACCCATATTGAAAATAGTTATTTCGGTTGTTTTCTAGAAACAAAGTCTTTAAATTCAAAATTGTGTCCAGGGTCAATGTTTGGTTTCTATGCATCATCTCGATTACGGAAATATCCATAATGAGTATTTTTCGGTCATTTTCGACTGTTCCCTAGAAGTTGCCATTTAGCAATTCAAAATGGTACCTGAGGTCAACTGTTAGCTCATTGCATCATTCTGGTTCCAGAGATACTTATATTGGATGGTATTTGGTTATTTTAGACTATTTTTCACAAACCGGAAGTCGCCATCTCGAATTTCTAAATGGTATTTAAGATAATTTCTGGCTTCTGAGCATTATTCTGCTTGAATGTTTTTAGAGGTAACAAATATGTCAATAATGTTCGACGCCCCTCCCTCTTCTGGAAGCACATGTTCCTGGGAAACACCCGAAAATGATAACAGCCAATACCGGAAGTCGCCATCTCAAAATTTAAAATGGTATCTGTGGTCGATTTTAGCTCCTCCGTATCATTCTAGATCCGGATATTGTTAAAATGGGTGGAAATCGGCCATTTTTGGCTGTTTTCCAGGAACCGGAAGATGCCATCTTACAACCCAAAATGTTGCCTGAGGTCGATTATGGAACATATTTGTTACCTCACCTGCCAAATTTGGTTCGATTTAGTTGGTTAGTTCTCGAGATGTGCAGAAATGTGTGTTTCATTTGTATGGCACCTTCCAAAAGAAGGAGGGGTGTCAAAACATTATGGACATATTTTCTACCACTAAAAACATTTACCTGCCAAATTTGGTTCCATTTAGTTGATTAGTTCTCGAGATGTGCAGAAATTTGTGTTTCATTTGTATAGAACCCCTTCTTTCCAGAAAAGGAAGGGACGTTCAACTATTATGGACATATTTGTTACCTCTTGAAACATCCTTATGCCAAATTCGGTTGTATTTGCTTGGTTTGTTCTTGAGCTGTGCAGAAATTTATGTTTCATTTGTATGGGACCCCTCCCTTCCAGAAGAGGGAGCGGTCTCAAATTATCATAGGAACCTTTATCGGCACCAAAAACCCCTACATACAAATTTTCACGTCGATCGGTTCGGTAGTTTTCGAAGACCTGCGTAGTGAATAGCAGCAGCACTGGCATCGCTGGCTTTTTATATTCTTGTTATTTGTTTCATACACATTTTTCATTGTGTTCATTTTGGCTCGCACGTTTGACAATTGTTTTGGCTCGCTGCGATTCAGTCCGTAGGTCTATATATATAGTG
Source organism: Wyeomyia smithii (assembly GCF_029784165.1). Classification (NCBI taxonomy): domain Eukaryota; kingdom Metazoa; phylum Arthropoda; class Insecta; order Diptera; family Culicidae; genus Wyeomyia; species Wyeomyia smithii. The sequence continues at coordinate 173,403,525 of NC_073695.1, read as the reverse complement.
TCTATACTACCTAGGTGTTGCTGAAAAACCCTTCATTTGTTTTGCTGAACTCTCGTTGTTTTTTACTATACTGTTCGGCAATTTTTCTGCATCTGTCAAAACGAAACATCAAAAGTCCGCCCTTTTCAAATATTCAAAGAGTTTCGAAGCTGAGTTTTTAGTGTTTCGCGTGTGATTTCTTTATTATTTTTGCAGAGGGGGGCAGATTTATGTAACTCTATCTTTTGATTCTGGAAATCTAGAGTTCTGGTCTTTAGCGAAGTTGCCCAGGAGGTCAAGGGCTTGTAATTGGCAGACAGTATAGTGCGAAATTCAGCCACAACACAGCGCTAGTGTGCATATAGTTTTGACCGTTTCGAAGTCAGTTTAGCTAAATAATCCCATCATTTATAGAGTAGCGATTTTCAGCAAAGTTACTCAGAAGATCAAGAGTTCGAAATTTTTCTTCAATGTGCTTCTAGTGTGCATAAAGTTTTTAGCTTTTTCAACTTTCTCTATTTTAAACTCTGTTTAGATAGTTGCAATATTCAGTAACTCAGTAACACTTTTTATTTACGCAATTCTTTAAGCACTGATTGTTTACACATGACGAGGTGAAACCGATTTGAATGTTGACAGTTTGATCACCTCACACAATACGTAAGCTTGTAAGCTTGGCTTACATGCAAGCCAAATGGTTGTGACTTCAGTACATGGCGCGTTTGAGAAAGCGCGTGTAAACCCCATCCAACGAGCAGATACCCGAAATGTATACAAGAAATCAAAAACACTCGCCCTGGTGGTTGCCGAAGTTGCCGAGATTGTGTTTCAATTAGAGCACTGGGTGTTTTTGATTTGTGTTGACACTGAATTGTAATGAAAATAGAATCGATGGAATAGTTTGGAACACACATGCGGCGTTATACTGTTTCGATATGTTGACCAGAACTGGTGGCCGAAGATCGCAACTTTCTTGGTAGTAATAATCGCGCGATAAGTTGAAGTCTAGATACGAAGAACTGCATGCACCCTAGCGCCGCTTATGGGGGAAATTAAGTTCTAAATTGTCTACTATGTAAAAGCTTTTAGCCCCCTGAACAAGTTTGCTGAACACCGCAACTTTCTAGCAGGTCGGAATTGTGAGATTAGTTAAGTTCAAAATACGACAAATTGTGTGCCCACTAGCGCCACATAACGGTAAAATTTCACACTGAATTGGCCACCATACAGTAGCCTTTGAACTCCTGAACAAGTTAGTTGAAAACCGCAACTTTCTAAGTTGTCAAAAACACGAGATATCCGCCTATTCCAGGTGATGCTAAACTTTTCGGAAGGTGTTGCAATATTCAAACTGGGTGTTGCAATACTCAGTAAAGTGATTCCAAACTTATGACGGGTAGTGTATATATAATAGCGTTGATATGTTACCATTCGAGTAGTACATTTCAGAGCGTCTTGAACTGTCCTACAGATCAGACGTGTTTTCGGTTGCTTGTGGACTGGTCTTTGACTGCCTATAGCTTCAAGGTTTGTGTTTTGTCAGTGTGTCTTTTAAAGACTACCTGAAAGCTGTTTTTCATCAGTCTTTCTCAAGACTACCTACTTTTGAATTTAACATTTGTTTTAACTTTTTTCGTATCACCTGAAATGGCAGGACGAAAAAAGAAACCACGCATCGCTGCGGGTAGGAAAATAGAGGCATCTCTTTTTGACACTTCGAGTGTCTGTAGTGACAATCCTTTTGATATTTGATATGGTGAAATGGAAGTTATTAGTACAAAATTAGTACAAAATGGAAGTTACTGTACAAAATGTAAATTATTTTAAAAAGGAGAAAGTTCCACCTATTGTGGTAACTATTTCTTCTGAATTCAATATATTCAAAAAGGAACTTTCAACGTTTGTTTCTGACGTTAAAGTTACCTATCAAATTGGTCGTAGAGGCGAATGCAGCTTATTAGCCGACTCTATAAAGCAGCGGTTCTCAACCTGGGGTACGCGTACCCCTGGGGGTACTCGAAAACCTCCAGGGGGTACGCGAAAGAAAAATCAGTAATGGCGGACAAAGCAATTTTTCTTTATAATACTTAATTTGTTGTTCAATCTTGCTCTTAAAACATGACTGTAGCAATCAAATAAACCATAGTTCAATTTGCAACCTTAACTAGCCTACCACAACATGATTTACCACTACTCTCTCCCACTCTGCGAGAACATTTCAAACCAGGGGGTACAATCGATATGAAAAATATCGCCAAGGGGTACGCGGAGAAAGAAAGGTTGAGAAGCGCTGCTATAAAGGGTCGTAATCGTCTTATTCAGTTTTTAACTGAAAAGATGTATAAATTTTTTACATATGTCACCAAGAGCGCCAAGCCGTTTAAGGTCGTATTAAAAGGTCTCACCAACGATCAAACCGTTGATGAGATCAAACTTACTTTAACAGAATTACTTGGCATAGCCCCTACCCAAGCAATTCTAATAAAACAAAAATCACGAGGCGAAAGCAGTCAGCGAACTGGAATTTCCCTAGTTAATTATTTAATTCATTTTAACCGCAGTGAGGTTAAAAGTTTGAAATTTTTTGAAAAAGCACATGCTATTTATAATGTGCGAGTGAAATGGGAATTGTATCGAAAGTTTGGCGGAGGTGAAAAGCATATCACCCAATGCCGTACTTACCAACGTTATGGCCAGAGTTGCCAATGTTCCAGTTTAAACTGGATTCTTCCAGTTTTTCCCAAGTGATCCAGTCAAACAGTTCAATCCCAAAATTTTCCAGTTTTTTTATATATGTTCCAGTTTCATCCAGATTTTCTATTCACTCAAGCTCCGATTGATATTTTAAAATATTTTACAAGATATTTTAGATTGATATATTATTTTTAAATATTGTTTTATTCCCCAAAGCATTTTAGTTATTTTATCTTCTCACGCGAAACACGGCCAAAATAAAAACTGCATAGCATGGTTGAAATAAAACTAAACAAATGGGTCTTACCAGATCATGAAAAAAATCTTCAGTTAGTTTTCTGTTGGGTAGCAGTTTAAAAATGTATTTTTAAGAGATTGCTAGAAATAATTGAAATTTAAACTTCACTGATGTTACGTAAGAAAATGTTGCAGCAGTACTTTTGTTAAAAGTTAAAGTGAATGAAACAACTCTATTTTCATGAATTTGAGATAGATTGGTTGCGTAATTTTGCTGCTGTAAAGGGAATTTTTCAGTCCATAATTTTAACAAATTGTGAGCTCAAAATAAAACAGTTTGAATTAAAATGTGGTATATTTTACGAAAAGATATCTTTTTAGTTGCTGTATTTAAAACTGATGCTGGTTTCAGTAACCATCACAGAAAAACTCTCACAATTAATTTGTTTGCTATTTTTTAAATTTCTCCCGAATCCAGTTTTTTCCAGTTTTTTTTTTAGAATCTTTCCAGTTTAAAGAAAATTTTTATTGGCAACTCTGGTTATGGCCATGGTTCAAAATTCTGTAACATGGACCAAAAATGTCTTCTCACAAAAAGGACACATGTCCTGTGAAAGAGAGTAACAATTTTCGCTGTGCGAATTGTAACGGCGACCATATGTCAAATTTTTATCAATGCCCAGTCCGTCTAGCAATTGTTAAGGCAAGGCAAGGTAAACAAAATTCAATTTCCCAATCAAAACAAACTTCAAAACAAAATTCTCCAAGCGTACCAATAACGCCCACTTCTTCTACCCCTCTGCATACTCGTTTAACATATGCACAGGTTACAGGTAGTTCGAACATTCTACCGCCAAATGGTGGTAGTTCGAAAATGACCGCTAATATGGGTAAGCAAAACACGCTAGAAAATAATTGTTCACCTATTACCCCAGCTAATATTGTTACCGAAAATATTTTTTCTAAAGTCAACTGCCTGGGGCCTATTACGGCAGGTAAACTTTCGTTTCTGCAACAAGCAATGTTCGATCTTATGAACGCCATGTTGCAGGCAAAATCAATGTTTGAAGCCATCCAAATAGGTACAAATTTTAAATTTAGAAAATCTATATCGAGCGTCTTAGCAGAGTGATTGAGAAATCAAAGAAATAGTTATCGGTTTCCGTTATACTCTACTAGAAAATTTTCTAGTAGAGTATAACGGAAACCGATAGCTATTTCTTTGATTTTTACAAATTTTACAATTAAAATTGTTTCTAATTTGAAATTTAGCAATGATTTTAAATAAACCAATCAAAATTTTAAATTGGAATGCTCGCTCATTGAAGGCCAATGAGAATGAGCTTTTTAATTTTTTTACAGTTAAAAATGTGCATATTGCAATTATTACTGAAACATTTTTGAAACCTAACATTAAATTAAAATATGATCCCAATTACGTGGTTCATAGATATGATAGGATTCAGGGTTCCGGCGGTGGAGTTGCAATTGTTATTCATCGCCGAATCAAACATCGTGCTCTTCCCCATCTTGAGACGAAAGTTATTGAAACTTTGGGAATTGAAGTCCACACTGAACTTGGGATTTTATTTATTGCCGCAGCATATTTACCATTCCAATGCACACGCGAGCACAAAAATCATTTTAAAGGTGATTTACAAAAACTCACCAGAAATCTTTCGAAATTTTTTATAATCGGCGATTTTAACGCTAAACATCGATCATGGAATAATTCTCAAAGTAATTCCAATGGCAAAATTTTATTCAATGATTGTTCTTCAGGATACTATTCTATTTTGTCTCCGAATAGTCCTACATGCTTTTCTTCTGTAAGAAACCCATCAACAATTGATTTGGTGCTAACAGATCAAAGTCACGTATGTAGTGATTTGATCACACATGCTGACTTTGATTCTGACCATCTTCCAATAACTTTTTCTTTATCACATGAATCAGTTTTAAACCCTATGAGCTCTGTTTTCAACCCTCTCCCGGTCACAAGGTTCAACATTAAAATTTATAGCTTCACGAGACATTTCAAGCTGAACACTTTGTAGACTAACTAAAATTACTGTCAACTGTAGTATTTTGAAGAAAATGCCCAGTGATGCTCTGAGGCAGCATATAAAAGTTTATGGAACAATCGTAAGCACAACAAACTATTTTATGTCAAGATATGATGATTATAATTCTTGGTGCTCTAGAGCAGCGGTTTTCAACCGGGGGGGAATTCCCCCCTAGGGGGGAATTTGACCGTTGCAGGGGGGGAATCGCGAGTGGAAAAATTTCACATGTAATGCGATTTTATGATTGACGGTGGTGCGACATTTTTTTTCAGTGTCCAATGAATTCGCTCGCGAAAAACCCATGCACCGGTTTTTCGCATTATTTTGCTCTATAGGCATACGTCAAATAGACCTTTCTATCTGCGCTAGTATTAGTGGTCGATTTCACTAATACAAGTTTTATTTTTGGGCGCAAATAATCAACACGCTGGTGATAACAAAAAATTTCCTCATGCCCCGAACTTTTATTCAAGTTGTAGGCCGATTTTTAGTTTTATTTCATTTATGTTTCCACTAAAACACAGTTTGTTGAAACAGGTAACACGAATGAACTAGGATTCATAAGTGAAATATTTTTTCGAAATTGAATATCAGCTAATTTTTTGGTTGAAAACAAATCGATTTTATAAGGATACACGACTAAGCCTGTATTGGTGAGATCTGGCTTAGAAAGCTCCGCTGCTCTATATGCTTGATGACGATAAATCGTAACACACACCTTCACAAGTGATGCTGAAGATGCCCGTGTATTGGTGTTTTCCTGCTCCTGCTTGAAACCTGTTTAAAATTAAAGTTTAAAAAGCCTTATATTTTTTAATTACTACGGCTTTTTTTTCATGGTGCCGATAGGGGGGAAAAGCTTGTGTAAATTATCAAAAGGGGGTGCATGAACTGAAAAAGGTTGAAAACCACTGCTCTAGAGTCACCATGAGCGGGAAAGGGTTAATTATAACAAGGCTAATTGGGAAAGATACAAAACTCATATTGAGAGAAATTTCAATAATGCGCTTGATTTGCAAAACGAAGTGAATATTGATTCCGCTTTAGAAGCATTTAAATGTGCAATTATTGATGCCAGAAATTATTCTGTTCCAAAGGCTCATGTGAAATTTGATTCACCAATAATTGACGAAAATCTTCAACTTCTAATTCGTTTGAAAAATGTTCGCAGACGTCAATATCAACGTTCTCGTGACCCTGTTTTTAAAACTATTTATAAAGATTTACAGAAAGAGATTAAACATAGATTTACTCTTCTGAGAAATCAGAATTTTGAGACTAAAGTTGAAAAATTAAAACCATATTCAAAACCCTTTTGGAAGCTGTCGAAGATTCTTAAGAAACCTTCGAAGCCTATTCCAGTTTTAAAAGATGATGAACGTTTTCTTGTATCCAATGAACAAAAGGCTCAAAGACTTGCTCAGCAGTTTGAGAGTGTTCATAACTCAAATTTGAATTTTGTGAGTCCAATTGAAAATGAAGTCACACGTCAATTTGATTTAATTTCTTCCCAGAATTTTCTACCTGCAGAAATAATTGAAACTAACTTGAATGAGATTAAATCAATTATTAAAAATTTCAAAAACATGAAAGCACCTGGTGACGATGGAATCTTTAATATACTAATCCAGTGGTTTTCAACCTTTTTCAGTTCATGCACCCCCTTTTGATAATTTACACAAGCTTTTCCCCCCTATCGGCACCATGAAAAAAAAGCCGTAGTAATTAAAAAATATAAGGCTTTTTAAACTTTAATTTTAAACAGGTTTCAAGCAGGAGCAGGAAAACACCAATACACGGGCATCTTCAGCATCACTTGTGAAGGTGTGTGTTACGATTTATCGTCATCAAGCATATAGAGCAGCGGAGCTTTCTAAGCCAGATCTCACCAATACAGGCTTAGTCGTGTATCCTTATAAAATCGATTTGTTTTCAACCAAAAAATTAGCTGATATTCAATTTCGAAAAAATATTTCACTTATGAATCCTAGTTCATTCGTGTTACCTGTTTCAACAAACTGTGTTTTAGTGGAAACATAAATGAAATAAAACTAAAAATCGGCCTACAACTTGAATAAAAGTTCGGGGCATGAGGAAATTTTTTGTTATCACCAGCGTGTTGATTATTTGCGCCCAAAAATAAAACTTGTATTAGTGAAATCGACCACTAATACTAGCGCAGATAGAAAGGTCTATTTGACGTATGCCTATAGAGCAAAATAATGCGAAAAACCGGTGCATGGGTTTTTCGCGAGCGAATTCATTGGACACTGAAAAAAAATGTCGCACCACCGTCAATCATAAAATCGCATTACATGTGAAATTTTTCCACTCGCGATTCCCCCCCTGCAACGGTCAAATTCCCCCCTAGGGGGGAATTCCCCCCCGGTTGAAAACCGCTGTACTAATCAAACATCTCCCTGAGAGCACAATGGATTTTCTAGTGAAAATTTCTAATTGCTGCTTCAAAATTGCATATTTTCCCAAATTATGGAAAAATGCAAAAATTACTCCAATTTTAAAGCCGGATAAGAATCCAGCTGAAGTTTCAAGTTACCGACCAATCAGTTTGCTTTCTTTAATAAGAGAGAATTATTCTTTGCAGAATGATGTCACACATCAACAAAAATTCAATTTTTGCAAATGAACAGTTTGGATTTTGCCATGGGCATTCCACAACTCATCAATTGCTCAGAGTTACTATTATGATACGAGCTAACAAATCTGAAGGTTATTCCACTGGAGCTGCTTATTTAGACATAGAAAAAGCATTCGACAGTGTTTGGCATAAAGGTTTGATTGCGAAATTGCAAACTTTTAATTTTCCAATTTTCCTAATCAAAATTTTGAAAAATTATCTTACTGATCGAACTCTGCAGGTTGTCTATCAGAATTCAAAATCTGATAGATTTCCTGTCAGAGCAGGTGTGCCCCAAGGTTCAGTATTGGGCCCAGTCCTGTATAACATATTCACTTCAGATCTTCCTGATTTGCCTCCAGGATGCACAAAGTCATTGTTCTGCGATGACACAAGCATTTCCGTAAAAGGAAAAAGCCTTCGTGTCATATGCAGTCGATTGCAGAAAAGTTTAGATATTTTTTCTTCCTACTTGCAAAAGTGGAAAATCTCTCCCAATGCTTCTAAAACTCAAATGATAATTTTTCCTCATAACACTAGGGCTTCTTTCCTCAAGCCAAACAATAATCAGGTTGTCAAGATTAATGGGGTTATTTTAAGTTGGTCTGACAAGGTTTAGTACTTGGGACTAATTTACGATAAAAAACTTATTTTCAAAGAGCACATTGAGAGTATACAAGCCAAGTGCATCAAATATACGAGATGTTTATATCCTCTCATTAACAGGAATTCTAAACTTTGTTTAAAGAACAAACTTTTGATTTACAAACAAATTTTTAGACCAGCAATGCTTTATGCTGTACCGATCTGGTCAAGTTGCTGTTCAACATGGAAGAAAACGCTCCAAAGGATTTAGAATAAAATTCGGAAAATGATATTGAAGCGTCCTCTTTGGTTTGGTACACTCGAATTACATAGACTTACTGGAGTTGAACCATTAGAAGCTATGTAAAATAAAACTATTAACAATTTTCGACAAAAATCGTTGCAATCCTCAATTGCTACGATAAGCTCTCTTTATAGCCAATAAGTTAGCAATTAAGTTAGTTACAAATTTACTTCCCCTTTTCTGACAAGTAGGTTTAAATCCCTGCGAATGATAAGTCCTAATTGCGAAAGCAAACAAATCCTAACAATTAAAATTACAAATTTCTAACAGTGTTGAGAAGTCACCATTTGTGATTGGACACACATACTCATTATTTACTAATATTTATCATAAATACTTAAGCTACTAACAAATCCTTCTCCTCAAAAAAAAAGTGTGCGACCTTCGACGCTATTTCGTCGAGAGATTTCTTTGTTCTCTCCGGTACTGGTATAGCGAGAGTGCCTTTTAATGATAATCGTACAGTACCACCCGCATACGTGCAATGTTTTTTATAAACAGTTTTTTTAAATGAATTTCTTTGTTGCTCGAGTTGAAAACCGAATATCTTGACTAACAACAATTGTTTTTTTACGTTGTACCTAATGTCGTAAACAGTGCTGTGTATATCGCGTCTAATATGCATTACTCGCAATGTTAAGTGTAATAAACGGTACGAGAAAAAAACATATTGTCATTAGTCGAGAAATTCGGTTTCCAACTCCAACGACAATATCTAAGTATATCTGGTTAAAATGGTTTCAACAGTCGCGGGATGTACGATCCAAGAAAATTTGTTAAGCAATATTTGAATGGTTGAGAGATTTTCAGTTTAATTTTTTCATTCATATTGATTGTGAATGGTTACTGAGTTCCAGCTTGAAAAATCTCTTGAATGCGGTCCTGTCTTAACTTGATTTTGATAGATTTAATATCACCTTTTTTCTGGTCAAAAGCAAAGCCTTGGTGCTACATTCCGATTCGGAACTCGACCTTCTGTTTATTATACAAGGCTTTGCAGCCAACTGTTAAGTGTGCAGGACAATTGCGGGGCTAGCGCTACGATCCTACTCACACTAACAGTCTCTCCCGAGTCGAGCCTCGAACCTTCGCAGCATCGTACCTCGAGACCAGCTAGGAGGGATGTCTGGTCATTAAAGCAAGAAAAAAAAGAATACATTTTTGTTGCATGTTCAAACTATTGGAGCATACTGTTCGAACGATGCACTGTAAAATCAATGTAGTATGGAACAGCGAAAAACGAATGCGACAGCTTGGGCTAGGATTTGTAGCAGAGATTTGTTCGAAGTTGCATATCTGTTCTGTGGATATATTTTAAATATTTTAAAAGAATAACAAGACAAATTCCGAAATCGGCGTAAAAAAACTACGTGAATTCCGAAATTCACGTAAAAAAATTTCATTTGCTAAAGGTTTTCAACCTTTTCTACTGAATACTTTCGAAAAAGAATCAACAGCTGTGTTATTTCCACCTACGAACCGAGCTTCATATCAAGGAAAACTATGAAACGATTAGGCCAAATCAGTGAATATTCAGTACTTGGATTAAGTAAACTCATCAGACACTCTAAACAAGCGATTTGAAAATGAAAAACTATTGAACATGCCGCGTAAAAAACAACTTTTCTGCGGTAAAACCCGCGTAAATTCCGAAATCCGCGTAAAAAGGATGTATTGTATTTCCCGTTGACACCGTTATACACATTAAATGCCTTGTTCAGACTACGCCGCATATCACATTTTCATTTTGGAGAAAAAAAAACATCACTTGTTTTTTTGTAACATAGTAAAGCTTCAAATCATCACCGTAAATCCTATGTTACACTCTTTGACCAATTGTCAAGTATTTGACATTTTGATAGAATGGTCAAATTTATTTGACATTATGATTATTGTTTGTCCGTGTTTGCAACATTAAAAAATTGGAGAGTCACAATTAATTATGTTTGACCAAATTTTTATCTGTCAAAAAATGACAAATATTTGACGCTTGGTCAAAGAGTGTAATACAGCCTTAAGATTTCTTCTGGCATTTCACTACCGCCAATGCCTGATCTTTCAAGTTTATCCAAAGCTATTTGATCCATTTTGTCAAATATAGAAAGATCGGTATAAATCGCATCTACCTCCGAGCCATATGCTGAACAATATATCCATATCCATATGCCGTATGATGAAAGTGGTGAAATATACAAGCTTAGTAGTAGTAGACCGTTTCTGAACGAAGACATGTGGATCTCATGGATCTTAATGCGAGCATTTCTGTGTCAAAAACCTTAGAACAATCAGCTCAAAAAGCTTTGACGAAGTACACGGCAGTTAATCGATGATTGGAAACGGTACGCTTGATCTATTTTTGTGAACCGCGAAGACAAAAGCGTTTTCCATCAGCTTGGGGAAACACAATGAGTGAGCGAGGAATCAAAAGAGCATTGGCCCTGACGACTCTGTTGATATTGGTTTGGTTTTTACTTGCGAAAGTGAAGGAGAGAAATATTTTTGCTTTTGTTTTCACACATAAATTGACAATTGCATATGAGAATTCGCGTAGGTGCGAACAGACTTAAAAATCTCTTTTACTTGTGTCAGGGCCAATAGATGCAGTTTTGAGGACAACGGCTGGAACACCAGCTGAGCCAACACTGGAAGAGTGTTTCAAACGATTGGCTGCCGTAATAATAACGTTCCTAGTTATCGATTGGTTAGGACCAATATCTGATAAAACAGGTTCATTCACAGTGCCGCTGATGTTAGCTTGTGGGCTAGCTGGTGCATTCACGTAAATGCTGCTAAAAAGTAAAGTCGGAAGGAAGCTCTGATGTCGGAAGTCAGACTTCCGAACTTCAATTAAGTGCCACGATATTTAATCCATGGTAGAAGTCTCGCGAATTGCCATGTAGGAAGACCATTTTCTTTCCTTTTATTACTAACATAGCGTCAGGAACGGACATCGTGCGACACTTTGTGGACGCCGGGTATGCCAGTTCCGGCATCTACAACAACCTGACACTACTGGACAACGATCAGAGCATCGAAAGAAAGCCCGGTTCCGGACGGCCAACGACCCTGAGCGACAAGAAGCTTCAAAGGATGCTGAAGAGGAAGACCGATGGAAAAGTTGCTAAATCACCGCGTGCACTTGGCCGGGAGGTTGGTGCATGCGGTAAAACAGTGAAGAAGTATCTAGAGAACATGGACATACATGTCAGGAAGTGGCAGTCCTGTCCACTGGTCTTGGAGCTGCTGGCAATGACGCAGCGACAGCGGTTGAATAAGATGGTCAAGTCGATTTTCCCGGCGAATCGCGACGTGGCAGTGGTGATGGACGACGAGACCTATCTCACCCTGTATGGCAACGACTGGCAGGGCACTTCGTATTTCACTTCTCCCATGAAGGAAGTGAGCTCTGATGTGAAATTTATTTCACACACCGAGGTGCCGCTGTGGCTGACAATCAGGGAGAAGGGGATGTCAAAACCGCTCTTCTTTCGCTCCGGGCTGGCCGTGAACGGGGAAAATTTTTAGTACGAAGTGCCTGCCAGAAGTTGCGTCGTTCATCAAGGAACACCATAAGAGCGAAGACATGGTGTTCTGGACAGATTTGGCGTCGGCCCACTACTCGAAGCGATCGTTGGAGGAGATGGAGCGACTGAATATCAATGTGCTACCGAAGTCGGCGAATCCACCCAACGTCTTCCAGCTGCGTCCCATCGAGAATTTCTGGGCAAACTTGAAGCGCAAGATCTATCCCAACAATTTTGTCGCGGAAACGGAGGAGGAATTTATAGAAAAACGAAGGTTTTCGTCCGCCATGGCGAATGTTCAGGTTAACTGCCGGAAGGCCGCTCGCAAGGACGTAGATTTTTTTTTGCAAATAAGATTATAATTACCATTGATGGGAAATTTATCCAACTCAATTATCTGTCGTAGTTTTTTTTTCATCACCATCTGATAAAAGTCCATTTTTTACCGCAAACGTTGAGGTATGCATGAAACATCTGCGTATTTACACTTCTGTTTTGAATATTAGCTATGAGATTGCGTCAAGCAGTGTCGCAGACGATCTATTCGTCCAAAATCCAGCGTGGTCGGGTGAGTAACTCGCCGCTCGCCTCGTCTTCTGTAATAGGCCCTCAAGATGGTGGGCAATGCTCTTGCGTAATCTTCTTCGGAACAAACTGATCGATGGCATGCAGTAGCACGTTACAGTAACTAGAGGCGACTAGGTTGACATCGTGATCTCGGATAAGCTCGTCCCAGGCAAGAAGATATTAGGCGATGTAAAAAATGTGTCATGTGATGATATCTTACGATTGGAAATAAAACTTCATTGTTCAGCAATAATTTATATTTTAATATAGCTGTTTCTAAATGTTTTTTTTTTCAAATAGATCCTTTTACAAATCAGTTGCAATACATACTAAAATAATTTATAAATTTTTCTTCACGCGGGCTATGCAGAAAAGGCTTGATTTCAATTTTTAAATTAAAACTTTTAATCACTATACAAATGAATACTAAAATTTCTCACAGATGCAAATGGAAAGCTACGCAAAATTTAAATAACTGTTGGTGTCGAACTATTCCCAGTATCATATGAAAATTTGCGCTTGTACAAAAATACACGAAAAAATCACGCTGTGGACAGTTTCTCAAAAATTGTGTTCATGCGAAATTATATCGTGAATTTGCAAAGGAATTTCCAAAACTCATATCTATTCGCCATGCTTACGATATGACGTAAAACAGGTATAAACTAGATGCTGCAATGGAAGGATTTCATGCCAACTCGACTGAATAGGCTGGCAGCACCCTCTTACAATTTACTGAAACTTTGTGGGTGCGGGAAATACTAAACTAAACGACTTTGCATACTTCAAAAGTACTTCTCAAAAGTTTATCTAGACTAGCATTTGATAAAGGCTAATTTTTTTGTTTCAATCGATGTATTATGATATTATGACGAAATATAATGAAAAGAAATGGAGAAAAGTTGTGAAAGAATAACTTTTAGAAAATTACTTGTATTAAAATTTAGAAATCCAAAAAAAGTACCCTGAGCGGAAAATAGTTAGAATTTTTCTCCTTAAGAGTATCCATTTTGGAATGTTCAGAAGAATTCAAAACAACTAAGTTTTCTATCTATGAAAACTTTTTTAAAAATCATTTCTTTCGTTTTTTAAACCAGTTTTTTTTAGTATAGGGTCTATTATTTTTTTGTTTTCAAGGAGTCATTCCTTGCCAGCTTTCCTTTTTCTCCTGTCATTAATCAGATGTATCGAAATATACAAAATAAACTTTGGCTCATTACAAATGTTAGTCTAGATAAATTTTCGAAAAATGAGTTGCTTAGTTTAGCATCACCAGCGCACACACTAGCATGTGTCAGTTCCACCTATATTCAAAAGACTGCGCTGCCAAAACCGTCGCACGAGTTCAGGCAGAGTTCCCAGTCTTCTTGATATGATGTTTTTGAATGAATTCTGTGAGGGTGCTGCCAGCCCTTCGGTCGAGTTGACACGAAATCCTTCAATATTTGACAAAATAATTCAATTTGTATAGCAATTAAACAGCAAATTAACATTTAATAATCACATACCTAGAAAAGAAGGTAATTCGTAGAGGTTGTTCTTTAATGAAAAGTACATGCAAGTGATTTAATTTTGCATATTTTTCAGCAAATCTATGTGCCTGTTTTTAACGTTGTTTTGTCTGCAGTTGAATTGTCAAGTAATATTCATATATAATTTTGTTTTTACATATACAAGTACATTAAATACTAATTTTCATCAATAATAGTTTTTTCGATTTTTAAATTTTTTATCTTTTTTTTTGATTTTCTGTTGTTATTTTGCGATATAATATATTTATTACACTTTAGAGACTAAGTATTACCGTTGGAAATGCTTTTCTCAGTGCTTATTCGATAGCATATTGAAACTTAAGCTGTTAGTGAATTTTATTTTCAATGTCAAAGAGGAAAATACAATAAAGCTTTACAACAAATAACAGTACATATTAATTTGGTCGGGGAATAGCGATTTGTATTTGAATTCTGTGCCACAAATTCCTTTCGGCACGAACTAACACTGAGAAATTCAACGCCAAACGGGGTAATTATTTCTACGTGTTTACATTCATATTTTTTGTAATTTTTTTCATTTTTGTATTTTTTTTACATTTTCATCTTTTTTTTCGTTAATCATTTTAAACCATTAGTTTGTAATATAAAAATGAGAGCATCTTCAAAATATTTTATTTCTAACTATTGTAATAAAATTATATTGTTGCTATAAAACTTATTTAGTAAGAAACTTATATTGGACAAGAAAAGTAGGGGGCCAAAACATGATTCATGAATTTCAGCAGAGGCATTCTATGCAACGATTTAATCGTCCTTGTTCTACCGTCGATCGTACCTATCCATCGTACATTAATACATATCGTCCACTCTCCAGCAGGGTTGCACTTAAAACAAGTTTTAGAAAAATATATGAAAGTCTAACCAATTTAGTGTAAGATCGTTAAGTGATTAGATGAAGCATTGTTTTAAATTACAACCGCAGCGTATGTTTGTTTCTAAATTTTCTCGAGCTGCAACACGGTAAGCCCAAACAGATTCAACTGTAAAACCAATAAAACTTTAGAAAGTAAAATGATGTTGCAAAACATATTTGATGCTAAATTTAGTTTACTTTTGAATTTGATTGACTTAGAGAAACGAGACTACGAATAAAAAAAATCTTATGCTCACTGCTTGCGTATTGAAATTTTTAAAATATATACTAACTGTAAAGTTGATAAATGTTGCAGTGAAGGATAATATAGTTTTTAATGTTTCTCTCTCATTTATTTTACTTTTATAAATTACTAATTG
Source organism: Wyeomyia smithii (assembly GCF_029784165.1). Taxonomy (NCBI): domain Eukaryota; kingdom Metazoa; phylum Arthropoda; class Insecta; order Diptera; family Culicidae; genus Wyeomyia; species Wyeomyia smithii. The sequence continues at coordinate 173,388,145 of NC_073695.1, read as the reverse complement.
TAATGTGTTATATAAGTGTTTAGGTAAATGTAAGTAGACATAACTTTTTGGGTTTTTAAGAATTTTCCATTTTTTTTTGTTTTTTTTTGTTTTGTTTTTCAATTGAAAACTTCATACAATTTGCTTAATTTAATAACATTTCCACTGCTGCTCCATTCAGTGTTTCTACCATGCAGGATAGAATGAAGTCATACTGTAAGAAAATTGATATAAAATTAAATTAGTGGATAATAATATAAATATTAGAATTATTTTCAGTATCATTTTCGAAAAAAAAACTTGTCTGATTAAGCGTCTAATGGCATAGAAAAAATATTACCCAATATATGATGCGATTAATTATTGACCAGATAGGGTAGGGGCTTTTTTTCAGCTTTTTCAGATATATTCACATGCACAAATAATTTACAGCCAAAAAACAAATGCGAACGCAATCTTTGGTTTGATGGCTACAAGTTTTGATAGTTTTCTTCCGAAAAACAGCATTATATACATAACTGATTTTGGTAAGTTTTACAAATTAATGTAACGTTGCACACTAATTTTACGAAGCATACAGATAACGAATTTCTTTATTCCACTGCGTCCGGGCAAATCTGCCGAGCAATAAAAAAACGGCATCGCGATTCACGACGCAAGTGAGAAAGAGATACCAGATAATTGTTTACGAACTGAGCACGTGCGGTAGTGGGTTGAAGCTGACAAATTTTACAGTGCGCTTCGGGCAGCAAGCCAGTTCAAAACTGGGTCAAAATCGAGCGAATAAGGAATGGTTTTGACAGCAGTTAGTGCGCTTCCAGGTCAAAACGAGGTGAGCTGGTGGAATGAAGAAATTCGCTAAGAGAATCACCAAGGGACAACATAGATTGAAAACTTCGCTAGTATATTATTATTTTACTAGCGGTAATCCTAAATTTATTTGTAGACAGAAACTAGAAGATAGGGTATCGAACGTTTTCGTCAGTAGTTTTCTTCGGCCCCCTTTTGCATAAGATTGATGCAGAAAAACTGCCGAAGAAAACGACTGACGAAGACGTTTGATACCCTAATTAATACATATTTATACATATTTATGGAGAATATTAATACATATTTACGGAGAAATCTGTTATATTACTGAACAATAGGGCTTTTGCTGCACATACATGCATAGGCAACTGTTGGGTACACATTGAAGGTTTACCATTTGTTTCCGTTGTGGCGGTTTAAGATTTAATCTAGGACAAGACGTGACAAGAGAAGCCAAAAATCACCAAAAGTTCTGTCAAAGTGATAGGCCTCTCTGATTGGTCGATTTTATTTAGCTCACCATTGAATTTTGTTTTTACTGGATACGGTTGGCCGTGCTGAAAATACTATCGATAAATTTTTGTTTTCACTATTTGTTTTTGTTTACGACATGGATGAACTTGCGAGTGCGTTTCTGCACTGCTTCTTAACTGGTTTTCTTCAGTGACAATTTTGTGCAAAGGAATATGTTAGGGTATAGGTTGTGGTCGCAGTATTTTTTTTTTTTCTGTTGCTCTTTGATAAATATTTTCAGCAACACTGGTAAGCATCGTACCGAAGAGTGTGAATGTTTCATGAGAAAAGATAAAAGCCGAAAAGAAGAATAACTAGGAGTCACTTGTCACGTCCTGTCCTAGGATTTAATCATCGATTACTAGACAGATTTTTATCTTAGTTGCGGTAAAAAATCACAAGGGTTTTGTGCAAAGCTACGACCGAAGGTTCACGTAGAACTACATAAGGTTATTTGTTGTATTACTTGTATTGAACATGTTTGAAATATTGTGCAAACCAGAAGTTGAAGTGCTACCGAATTTCAGTTTGCACATAGATCATTGAACAGGAATGGAACACACACTATACAACGCAAACAAGTTTAAAATAAAACTATGGTCTTTAGACCGGAATTGCCCGCAAAACTCATACGTGTTTAAATAGCACCCAAAAGCACCAGGCTATTTAAAAAAGCTCAACAGTCAAAACAATGAGCAACGTTCAAGTCCTTTCATTATTCCCGATCAATAATTCAATAAAATGTTAAGAATGGCCGTCTAATGGGCCAGAAATGGGTCTTTTACTCTATGAGGCATTCCATAGAAAATGAATAAAAATAAATATTTTTTAAACATAACATTTTTTAACATGTTTTCACAGTTGTTTCTTTTTGATAATAAGGTCATTTTATATCAGCTCACTCAAAATATTATTCACGTTATAATTACCGGAAAAGTTATGTGAATATTTTCCACTATCGTTTCCAAGTAGATTCTACGTGATTGTCATTTGAGTTTATCATGACTTGGTGAGATGAATTATCCTTTGAATCTTATTGAGTAGACATATGCATTTCATGTGAGTTTCACGTAAAATTCATCTACTGGTAAAGTGAAAAGCATTTGAGTATCTGATAGCTGTCACGTTCCATGCAAGGTAAAACTTTCAGTTATATTGTAATTTTTAAGAGATATGACTTTATAGGTTACATGATTTGAACCCTAGTAAAAAAAAATGAACCACCCTAATTAAAATCGAGTTTGAGATACCTAATGAACATTAAAATAATTTACATCTGGTTTGGAACGAGTTGTTAGTCATTTTTTAAGGGAAAAAATTCATATTAAAACTTTGGTTACCGCGAAAACAATTAAGTCCCAGAAGGTCGATTTTCGATCAAAATATTTTTTGAGATAACACCAGATCTCGTCATTTAATGCATTTTTAAGACATTTGGCATCTAAAAACTCGATTTTCCCAATTTCCTGTAATTCCCCCTTGATAGATTTTCGAGGGTCGAAAAATCACAACTTTGAGCGTTTTGAGGCACCCCTAAAACATGACCGATTGAGTTGAAATTTTGCACAGATGATTTTTTTGGACCAATAAACAAAATGTACATGGTCGGTTTATCCCCAGCTGGTCTCGAGGTACGATGCTGGCTTAACAAGCCAGTCGTCGTAGGTTCGAGTCTTGACTCGGAAGAGACTGTTAGTGTCAGTAGGATCGTAGCGCTAGCCCCGCAATTGTCCTGTACACTTAATGGTTGGCTGCGAAGTCTGTGTATAGTAAACAGAAGGTCAAGTTCCGAATCGGAATGTAGCACCAAGGCTTTACTTTACATGGTCGGTTTTAGAAATTTGACATGACCCTTTTCGTTGCCACCCTACCACCAGGGCCGGATTTATTATTGTGGGGGCCCCAAAATAAAACACAACCGTTTTTTTATCGTACGAGTTAAAAACATTTATTTGCTATTGAAAAATTACCAGAAATTTGTTAGAATATTTTCTTAAGCCCTATTTAGAATTCCAAGCGAAGTGAAAATCTCATACAAAATGTTTATTTTTCACGCTCGTAAAAATGCTACCTGCATAATTTCACTTCGCTTGGAACTGTGAACAAATTCGGTCCAGCGAAATCGAAGGTTGTGGATCTCATCTTTTTCACTTGGGTTTATTTTTTTCACGCATGCAAACGCTAGTGAAAAATGCAGCAAAGCGAAAACTTGCGTGCGTTTCTATTCTATCAGTTGCAGCCAATTTTCACTTCGCTCGGAGTGTAAACTCGTGAGTTTCGCTTCACTTAAACTGTAAACTGCAGGCTGGTGAAATACTTGCGTGTTCCACAAACGGGTTTTCACGACAGATTTCGCAAGCGAAAATTTACGCTTTTTCACTTGTCAAATTTTTCACTTCGCTTGCAACTGTAAACTATGTTTTACGAGTTTCGATCCTCGAATTTTTTTCTTGATGGTACCTGAAAAGAAAACTACCGCAATTTGAAAAAATTGCGATCCACAGGCAAAAATTTGCACACAATTTGAGAAAGACTGCGCAAATATAAGACGACTCTGACAATAATAGAAACTAGGAAAAAACTACACACATCTGCAGGTCAATACTTAAGCCGTTCCCTACCCAATTTATTTTTCGTAGCTAAGTACAGGTCAGACTCGATTGTCCAGAATTTTATTTTTTTGGTGTTGGTTTTTAATTTTTATTTCGAAATATTACCTTCAACATCCCTGAAAATAATCAATATTCAATTTATCAGAAACAATTTTTGGATTTAAAACAGACCGGAACGAGCTTGTTCCGATTCTCAACCAAACTGGACCGAAATCCGGATGCAACTTTCCGTTCCAATTTCGCATATATTGAACAATTGAGAGCAATTTTTTTGACTCGATAAGCAAGCCTGAAAAAATATCTAACTAAATTTGCCGAACATTTAACTTATTATTGTGGTTTGAATTTTGGGTTCTTTCAATCTTTTCGCTCTCACATTTGGCGCCCTCCTATGATCAGGGTGGCCACTCTACCGGGAAAAGCGGGAAAAAGCAGAGAACTTCAAATCACCGGGAAAAAATACGAGAAAACCGGGAAATTAGGCCACACGCCGGGAAAATCATCCTCCTTTATGACTGCCGTTTCATTTGTTCAACAGTTTCTGAGGAAATGTCAACATGAAAACCTGTTTTTTGCACGATGACCTAACTGGCATGATTCTGCCGGTTTGGGGAAAGCGGGTTGTTGGTTTCAGCCAAAGTCGACAGCGGCTTCGCAGCAAGATCTGCGTCAAATAAAATCAGGCTTGGTCAGGTGGATAAATTAACTGTTCCGTAACATATATTGTCAGATTGAGAGGACCGGAAACTTCGAGTCTCGATTTTATTTCGAACCGGACCGGAACGGAGCTACCCGGTTTGTACTTCTCGATTATTTATATGATTTTAATCACAAGCAGCACATTTATATTGCGGATCATTTCAATTGCATTTGCAAGTGACATACTTTAAAGAGAATATATATATCAAATATTTTTAACAAACTGCGTTCGACTGTCATGTTGCGGAAACTAGGTCAATATCTGCTGAAATTTCGTTAATAAAATAAATAATCAAAACTCTGTTATTTTCAACATTCTCCATATTAAGTGTTTCGCAGAAAAAAATAGTTTTTTTTTATTCTGTTTTCGACTTTTTGACTACTGGATTTTGTTGGGAGAGACGCCACCTTGAAGAGCTATTTGTTAAAGATTTCTCAGATTTTTTCTATATCAAAAACAAACAGTAGCTAATAATATTTTTTTTTAAATGGTTTCAGAGTATCAGTTGAATTTATCTTACGGACCATGAGAATATTTCTTATACATTCCAGCTCGAAAATGTTGTAAGTCCCAGGATTGAAGGTTTTTGAAAAAAAAAAAATGTTTTAAAGAACAGATCTCAACGTTTCGTGCATTTTGCAAAATGCATCTTGGCTGTTTCAAGTGCATTTTTTCATTGTTCACTCTGAAGCTCTTCTTCCCAAAGTTCGCTTGAAATTTTGCATGAGGACTTTTTCGCGAAGACAAATCCTCTATGCCCCAACTCTTTAAGCAAAGAAAGCGCGATACAGTGCTTTTTCGCTTTTATCAACAGTCGTTTTTATCACTACTCGCCAAATTGACGCTCAATTTTCTCACGTTTTTTTTTCGTTTTTATCACACTTTAAAAAAAAACTTTAAATCAAGAATAAAGTACTTCCAGTTGTAGAAAATGCATTCGAAACATCATTTTCACTTGTGTCTTGTGTCCTTGCATGTATATAGTTTTATGAACTCAATTTATTTGATCAATTTTCTGAGGCAACCAAGTGTCATATCTGCTGCAAATAATTTGTGTCATAATTTTGAGAAAAATGAACCGTGGAATACGTATTTCATTGACTTTGAAGCAAAAATTACGTTTTATTAGAGCAGTTGAGAAAAAAAATCTGTTAACAACTCAAAAAGCCCTACAGTTTGGCCCTCATAGAGCGTGAACTTAAAAATTATAAAATCTAGCGGTTCCACAATTTTACATAAACAAGCATTAAGCAGGCATTAGACGAAGCAAACATTTGTTATTTTTGGTACAGATTTTATTTTGTGCAAATAAAATTCATACCAAAAATAGCAAATATTTGCTTCGTCTTATACCTGCTTTAGACTCTGCTAGCTATGCTAAAGAATGGGCAGTACAAGTCATATGGATATTGCATGTATAATAGCCGGGAGAAAGTTCACAAAAATGCAATGGAGAAAAATATCATAAACTAACCTTTTCTTGTGTATTTATTTGTATCTTGAACCTATATCTCCTTCAACCATGAAAGTGCATCAATTTACTCAAAATATGATAAATTACAAAAGAATCCAACACAAAAAAATTAAATTTTTATCATTTCGCTAAATTTACGGTTTCGCCAAATTCACGGTAAAATTTTTTTTGACCGTGATAAAATCGAAAAAGCACTGTAATGCGAAGTTTGTCAACGATTTGGAGATAAAGAGGGCGAAAATTGTGCAGCAGATCACTATGAAGGTACTTGCTGACGTCGACGAACAGCTAAAAACGATGAAGGAGAAATGTTTTTCATAGTTTTGTAACACCGTTTTTGCAAGGCATAAGTTCAGTAAGCATGTGAAAATTGTTTTTTTCTCATATGTTTTAAAAATACAACACCGGGAAATTTTATTAAATATCATCGGGATATTGAGTGGCCACCCTGTAACACATACACATGTATATTAACATGTTTCAAATATGAGCCTTTGCGGAACACAGTGGTCTAGAGACCATTTTTTCGAAAATGAGTTTTTTGCATAAACCGCATCTACTTAAAAAGCTGGAGTTGGGTAATCAAGAAAATTTCGAAAAATCGAACAGTTGGATTTGGCTGAATTAATCGCGAAGTACCATTTAAACAACAAACATTCTCTACGAAAAGAGGACCTTGAATCGTATGCATTGGTGGTGGCATCGTTATTTAAGTACGAGCGCAAGGTAACGTTGTCCTACAATATACAATATACATATACATATACGTTGTCCTACAATATACAATATAATATACATATACATATACAATATACATTGAACAATAAAAGAACTTTTTTATTACAGTAAAACTATTACATCGAAAAAGGTGTAGATCGCAAGAATCCCGGCGGCAAGATCGCCAATAAGATCGGAAACTTGAAACAACGAAAACGCAAACGGGACAACAAAGAAAACGAATACCAGCGAAACAAACAAGACTGCAGCAACGAGCCGGAAATAATCCAGAAGCGGAAAGTGCTGTAGAATAGCTCATGCTAAACGAGGATTCATGGGCTGTCGTTCTTATAGGAAGTATGGCGGAGGTGAAAAGCATATCACCCAATGCCGTACTTGCCAACGTTATGGCCATGGTTCCAAATTCTGTAACATGGACCAAAAATGTCTTAATTGTGGAGACTCTTCTCACAAAAAGGACACATGTCCTGTGAAAGAGTGTAAAAATTTTCGATGTGCGAATTGTAACGGCAACCATATGTCAAATTTTTATCAATGCCCAGTCCGTTTAGCAATTGTTAAGGCAAGGCAAGGTAAACAAAATTCAATTTCTCAATTAAAACCAACTTCAAAACAAAATTCTCCAAGCGTACCAGTGACGCATAGTTTACCTACTCCTTTGCATACCCGTTTAACTTATGCACAGGTTACAGGTAGTTCGAACATTATACCGCCTAGTGTTGGTAGTTCGAAAATGACCGTTAATATGGGTAAGCAAAACACGCTAGAAAATAATTGTACACCTATTACTCCAGCTAATATTGCTGCCGAAAATATTTTTTCTAATGTCAACTGCCTGGGGCCTATTACGGCAGGTAAACTTTCTTTTTTGCAACAGGCAATGTTCGATCTCATGAACGCCATGTGGCAGGCAAAATCAATGTTTGAAGCCATTCAAATAGGCACAAATTTTACTATTAAAATTGTTTCTAATTTAAAATTTAGCAATGATTTTAAATAAAACAATTAAAATATTAAATTCGAATGCTCGCTCATTGAAGGCCAATGAGAATGAGCTTTTTAATTTTTTAACAGTAAATAATGTGCATATTGCAATTATCACTGAAACATTTTTGAAACCTAACATAAAATTAAAATATGATCCCAATTACGTGGTTCATAGATATGATAGGATTCAGGGTTCCGGCGGTGGAGTTGCAATTGTTATTCATCGCCGAATCAAACATCGTGCTCTTCCCCATCTTGAGACGAAAGTTATTGAAACTTTGGGAATTGAAGTTCAAACTGAACTTGGGATTTTATTTATTGCCGCAGCATATTTACCATTTCAATGCACACGCGAGCTCAAAAATTATTTTAAAGGTGATTTACAAAAACTCACCAGAAATCGTTCGAAATTTTTCATAATCGGCGATTTTAACGCTAAACATCGTTCATGGAATAATTCTCAAAGTAATTCCAATGGCAAAATTTTATTCAATGATTGTTCTTCAGGGTACTATTCTATTTTGTCTCCGAATAGTCCTACATGCTTTTCTTCTGTAAGAAACCCTTCAACAATTGATTTGGTGCTTACAGATCAAAGTCATGTATGTAGTGATTTGATCACACATGCTGACTTTGATTCTGACCATCTTCCAATAACTTTTTCTTTATCACATGAATCAGTTTTAAACCCTATGAGCTCTGTTTTTAATTATAACAAAGCTAATTGGGAAAGATACAAAAATTATATTGAGAGAAATTTCAATAATGAGCTTGATTTGCAAAACGAAGTGAATATTGATTCCGCTTTGGAAGCATTAAAATGTGCAATTGTTGATGCCAGGAATTATTCTGTTCCAAAGGCTCAAGTGAAATTTGATTCACCAATAATTGACGAAAATCTTCAACTTCTAATTCGTTTGAAAAATGTCCGCAGACGTCAATATCAACGTTCTCGTGACCCTGTTTTTAAAACTATTTATAAAGATTTACAGAAAGAGATTAAACATAGATTTACTCTTCTGAGAAATCAAAATTTTGAGACTAAAGTTGAAAAATTGAAACCATATTCAGAACCATTTTGGAAGCTGTCGAAGATTCTTAAGAAACCTTTAAAGCCTATTCCAGTTTTAAAAGATGGTGAACGTTTTCTTGTATCCAATGAACAAAAGGCTCAAAGACTTGCTCAGCAGTTTGAGAGTGTTCATAACTCAAATTTGAATTTTGTGAGTCCAATTGAAAATGAAGTCACACGTCAATTTGATTTAATTTCTTCCCAGAATTTTTTACCTGCAGAAATAATTGAAACTAACTTGAATGAGATTAAATCAATTATTAAAAATTTCAAAAATATGAAAGCACCTGGTGACGATGGAATCTTTAATATACTAATCAAACATCTCCCTGAGAGCACAATGGATTTTTTAGTGAAAATTTTCAATTACTGCTTCAAAATTGCATATTTTCCCAAATTATGGAAAAATGCAAAAATTACTCCCATTTTAAAACCGGATAAGAACCCAGCTGAAGTTTCAAGTTATCGACCAATCAGTTTGCTTTCTTCAATAAGTAAACTGTTTGAGAGAGTTATTCTTAACAGAATGATGTCACACATCAACGAAAATTCAATTTTTGCAAATGAAAAGTTTGGATTTCGCCATGGGCATTCCACAACTCATCAATTGCTCAGAGTTACTAATATGATACGAGCTAACAAATCTGAAGGTTATTCCACTGGAGCTGCTCTTTTAGACATAGAAAAAGCATTCGACAGTGTTTGGCATAAAGGTTTGATTGCGAAATTGCAAACTTTTAATTTTCCAATTTTCCTAATCAAAATTTTAAAAAATTATCTTACTGATCGAACTCTGCAGGTTGTCTATCAGAATTCAAAATCTGATAGATTTCCTGTCAGAGCAGGTGTGCCTCAAGGTTCAGTCTTGGGTCCAGTCCTGTACAACATATTCACTTCAGATCTTCCTGATTTGCCTCCAGGATGCACAAAGTCATTGTTCTGCGATGACACAAGCATTTCCGTAAAAGGAAAAAGTCTTCGTGTCATATGCAGTCGATTGCAGAAAAGTTTAGATATTTTTTCTTCCTACTTGCAAAAGTGGAAAATCTCTCCCAATGCTTCTAAAACTCAAATGATAATTTTTCCGCATAAGCCTAGGGCTTCTTTCCTCAAGCCAAACAATAATCACGTTGTCAAGATGAATGGGGTTATTTTAAGTTGGTCCGACAAGGTTAAGTACTTGGGACTAATTTATGATAAAAAACTTATTTTCAAAGAGCACATTGAGAGTATACAAGCCAAGTGCATCAAATATACGAGATGTTTATATCCTCTCATCAACAGGAATTCTAAACTTTGTTTAAAGAACAAACTTTTGATTTACAAACAAATTTTTAGACCAGCAATGCTTTATGCTGTACCGATCTGGTCAAGTTGCTGTTCAACAAGGAAGAAAACGCTCCAAAGGATTCAGAATAAAATTCTGAAAATGATTTTGAAGCGTCCTCCTTGGTTTGGTACACTCGAATTACATAGACTTACTGGTGTTGAACCATTAGAAGCTATGTCGAATAAAATTATTAACAATTTTCGACAAAAATCGTTATTCCTCAATTGCTACGATAAGCTCTCTTTATAGCCAATAAGTTAGCAATTAAGTTAGTTGTAAGTTTACTTCCCCTTTTCTGACAAGTAGGTTTAAATCCCTACGAATGATAAGTCCTAATTGCGAAAGCAAACAAATCCTAACAATTAAAATTACAAATTTCTAACAGTGTTGAGAAGTCACCATTTGTGATTGGACACACATACTCATTATTTACTAATATTTATCATAAATACTTAAGCTACTAACAAATCCCCCCTTAAAAAAAAAAAAAAAAAAATGGGCTGTCGTTCTTGAGCAGTGGAAATGTAGCTATGATGCACGCAAAACAGAATTATTATCTGGTCAGAAAGCTGACAGAGTACTCGGGAAGTTTTGCCACTATAAAAATCAGTATGGTTTCCAACTGGTAGGTTTTACATTTAAAACGAAAAGCGTGTAGATGGTACTTTACTGATTTCCTTCACTTATCATGTATTGACATTTCACTATAATTTCTAATAACAGTCAGACAACTTCAAAAACAATCTGCCATGGCAAATTGCTGATCTACTTTTTGTTCAATTTCCAGATCGATATCGACTTTCAAAAACTGTTCCCAAATGCAGTAAGTGGACGAAATAAGTTTGAAAATCTGATTCCACAACTTACAGAATTCATCACCAAGAAAGCCGAAAGTCCCTCTGCTGCCACCCCGCTTGAGACGTTATCGGCAGTAGGCGCAAGCACAGGTAAAATTCATTAATTACAGTTATTGATTTGAACAATCTTTTTATATATTACAGATACGAAAGCTTGCACTCTACTACAAGCACTTAACACTGTGTTGCCTCCGATTTGCGCTGCTTCGCGGTTCAAACCAACAATTCTAGCTGGCCAAGAGGACGTTTTGATTTTTGCCTCCACCAGAGATGACGCCATAACTAAAGTAAGGACCGTATATTCGAATTACAAAGAACGAAACATTCCCAACGTGCCTAAGATAGTTGTTATTGGCGAAAACTTGCAGTGTTTGCGAGAGCATTTTTTCGTAATATACGGTGAGATAATTTACGAACTAAAGTCTGCTTTACGAGCAGTTTATGTACTAATTAAGATAACAGCGGTATTTGGACTGCCTTATTCGAAAATTAGTAAGCTCGTTTGGCACTTCACGGGCGGCAACATGCATGGAATCGAAAAAGAAGGATCATATGCTTGCATAAACAAACTGAAAAATTACCTGAACATGAAAAACGCTCAATAATGATAAGCTGTATGATACAACAAGGCAAATGCATTTTTGCAACGCCAGATGAATACTTGAATCATCTTAAGAATACACACGAAGTTCCAGCCGTATACAAATATCGATGTACGATACCCGGATGTAACCTACTATTTTCGAAGCTATATTCGTTTAGCAAACCCAGGATTTCCCACTATCGATCCCAACACTGCTAGTGCACCAACACCAAGCTCAGCTGAACTTAACAAACAACCGAGCTAAGTAGATACACATCTTGACGATCCAGTACCTGGTCCTTCCTTGACAGAACGTAGTTGCTCTCCAGCAAAAATTATCAGGATTGACGACAGCGATGTGCTGATGCACAAAAATAATAATTCACGAGAAAAGATGTATTCCAAATACAAACTGAGATTAGCTTAATACTATCAGAAGTTTATAATGCATAACAACGATATACATGTAGTAGGTCAATACTGGCAGTTAGATAACTATTGTGACCGTTATCTAGCATATGAGGTAAAAAAGTGCTTACCCATTGTAACCATTCTGAGAATGGAATCATTCAATAGTTCTCCTGTAATAGTTCATAGAATAGCTGATAAATTCTTTTTCCGAGTCAAAAATGATCTAAATGTAGATTAAAGTAGAAAATAGAATATTGTTTTCCCAATGAATATATGAAATGATTCACAATATTCACTCTGTAATTTAATCAATTTTATCCCACATCGGGAACATTTGAAGTTTTATGTTAGTTTAGTTGTATATGAAGTGTACAAACAACTGAATGAATATAAAGATTCAATTGTGCCATTATAACTGTAATATCTGCCGCAGATTCGTTAAACCGAATAAGAATGTTAAATGCATGGGAAATCAAACGATTTTTATTTTTCTTCAATTTGAAATTTACTGAAAAAATGTGCATCACATTAAAATACAACGTAATTTTTACGTGTTTATTTGGTGGCGAATCCACGGAATAAACTGAGTTCCTTCGCTTGTGAATCACGTAGAAGCTATGTGAAAAGTACGATGGATAAAATTCACATATGTTTTCACATAGCACCAACGTGAACATTATTTTGAGTGTATATAATCAAACAGAAAGTGTAAGCAAAGAGGACTGAAAATCACAAATGAATTTTCTTTGCTCTCTCATTTGAACCAAGCGTCGTTCAAACACTTTTCTGCGACAGGGCAAACGCAGTATGTTATGTTCACCACTACTAAGGGCATCTTCAGCGGTGGTCTATTTTTGGAATAATTTTATACTAGATTTACACCAGTAAAACCTGAATAGAACTAGCTAATATAGACCATCTTCGCGTTTCTCGCACCGGTGATGTATATCTTGATGTTTTAAACCGCTGACATCTGTCACCCGTCAACAATTAATACCCCATGCTATCCGCGGAGCGCTCAATATTCAACAAACGGGAATTCGATAATTTTTACGCACATTAAACGATTACTTTGGCAAGACACTTTATATCCACAAGACTATGGATTTTACGGTTTGAGTTTAACGTCAGTGACATTTTTCAGGAAGGATTGGTACCTATGATCGAAAAATTACTGCTGCAAGAAGGGCTTCGGAGGATAGCGAAAAATATTTGATCGTGGAGATATTCGTCTTCCGTTTTCGTTCCACCAATTTCTTAAATCCTAAAATCTTGTCGTTCTTTAAACTTGGGCTCGTTTCTAAGGATATTGTAACGAGTCTGAATTTGAAAATTTTCAGTTCAGTGTCTTCGGGGAACATTTTTCTGCTTCTTGAAACTGATCGATGTTGGCAGTACCACTATAATTAAGGCAGTTAACGAAGGCTAGATAGCCAACGTATTTGCCTTCCTGATGGTTGATGGTTGCGAACAAAATATTTGAACTTGGGCGTGATCCTTTACGGCTTTTCAGACTTCTCCCTTTTGCTAGTCGGTTTTCTTGATGGAATCTTTTGTTATTTTCAGCCAAGAACGACAAAACTGTTCAATTTCCTCTTTGGAAAAGTTACAAAAATTAATTGTGAAATCGATGTGAAAAATCTTTGTTTTGTTTATCCCACAGCGCCCGCAAAGCTTATATGAAAATACCTAAAAATGAGGTATTCAATTAAAATATGACATTTTACCTACCAATTGGTAGCGTGCAACGTGTTTTAGAACGATCTATTTCTTGTTCCAAAAAGTGACAAAAATAGACCAAAACGTATACCAGTTTCAAAATTTTTCAGTTTAGATCTGGTATAAAACAAAATTTACAACACTGGTGCAGCAGGGAGTTTGAGTTTGTTCCAAAAAAATTGAACAAAACAACGATTTGGACCACCGCTGAAGATGCCCTAATGCAACGCCTTGCGAAAAAATGATATTTTTGGTCCAAACTCATTGTTGAACGAAAAGCCGATGGCAACGAGAAAAAAAACATTTATTAAACACACCTCTCTTCAGTGTCTTTTCACCTGTTTCGTTTTGCTTTTGTTTCTTCTCCCGACATTATTGAAATTTGAGAGAGACCATGTGGCCGCGAGAGTACGCAGATCTCAATCTTCAGAGCTTTTGTAGCAGATTCATTCATTATTTTTCTGGATGTGGTGGTGTTCTTTGGTTTTCATTCAAGCCTTTTCATCCATTTTGTTCATTCGAAAACTTGAACGTCGTTTAGCCCATATAGTACACGTTTGTCTACTTACGCGCTGCTTACTTTCTAGTTAAAAATTGTCTAAGGAAACGATTAAGCATTGAACTAAAATTTGATAAACAAAGCTAGGTTGAAGATTTTAGAGGCAAAAAGATAATAAACATAACTTCGACTGTCGTAAGAAAAAACCTACAAAAAATTTATTCTGAAACGCTTCGGCTGGCAGACTATGATAATAGCTGTGGAAAAAATTTCCTCTATGAAATGCAGTAGATATCATTATTCTACGAAAAAAATTATCGAAAAGTAGCGCTCATAATAGACAGTAGGATTCCTTTGCCATATAGATAAATAACATTTGTCCAATCTGTTTTCACAATACTATTGTTTTAATGTTGCAAAAATTGATTGAACAGGTAGCCCACTTGGCCATGCGTCACCTCTGTTTTAAATAGTCTTTGAATTTAATTTCTTTCCATAACTTTTGAACCACATAACAAATTGTTATGAAATTTGCTACTTGTAAGTTTGAGAGAAAACCAGTTCGTATGACACTAGTTATGATCAAATAAGTCGTGTAATCTTCAAGATAATATACTTTCGTTGTTTTTACAATTTAATACATAACCATTGAAATTAAAGTCCGATGAAACGGGAACCTATATGGCAGCTAAATCTTTCATTTGACACTAAAATGTGGCAACGAGTGAATTTGAAAAGTCTTCGGAACACGTTTCTTTGCACAACTTTTGAACCACATGTTCAATCATTAAAAAGTTCATTAGTTAACCCTTAACTAGCCCGTTTATTTGATACAAATATTGTTCAAATAGGTTGTGTAGTTTCTGAGATGGTTGGTTAACGGCTGGGCACGTGTCACTTGAGACCCCATTGTGGTCATTCACCTCTGTCCAGCAACTCCTATCCCAACCTCCACGAGGTGCCGACCGAGATACGAGTAACCTTAGCGGAGATCGGGTAATCAACCCCCGGTGGAAATTATGGTCGTATGATGATTGGGAAGGGGGGTCGTGCGCGGCTGTATCCCCATGTTAGGGGCGGCGTACAACAGCGTCTGACCCGGAGCGGGCCGCTGATCTACGAAACACGGTGCCTCGCCAGCTATATCTAAGACGGTAGCCCCGTCGCAAGACTAGGTATCGCAGCCCTAGTAAGGCAGCATACCGAAGGTAAAATACTACGAACAATCCAGATATAAATACGGAACGTAATAATCGGCATGGACCTAGGTGTACGAAAAAGGACGATTATTGGAAACTCGGTACAGTCATACTTCGATATAAGGCAACCTCGATATAACGTAACTTTTACCTCGATATAACGTAACTTTTTAAAATGTATTGAAATTGACAATAAATGATACAGCAACTGTTTTGGGCTCTGAATTGCTCCAAAAAATGTTTGTAGTAAGTTTTGAAACCAATGAAACCAATGCGAAAATTGTCTAAAATGAGCATAAGGAAGGTTTAAGGCAGGATCCTTCAGCAACAATTCATAGTCTTGCACCAATTAAAAAAAAATTTTTTTGCTTGTTGAAATTTTTTCTAAATGGGCATAAGAAAAGTTTAAAAATACTGATAGTTGATGGGAAATAGGTTATTGCGCATCTGTGAGTAACCACCAACAGTCTTGCATCAAATAAAAAAAAATTGCTTGTTGAAAATTGTCATAAATGGGCATAAGAATGGTTTAAAAATACTGATAGGTGATGGGAAATAGATTTTCACGCATCTTTGAGTGACCTCTTGTATCAATAGGAAAAAAATTTTTTTTTGCTTCTGAAAATATTTCTAAATGGGCATGAGAAAAGTTTAAAAATACTGATTGGTAATGGAAAATAGGTTTTCGCGCATCTGCGAGTAACCATTAACATTCTTGCATAAATAAAAAACAATTTTTTTTTGCTTCGATATAACGTAACGAAAATAAAAATATAGTTGCCTTATATCGAGGTATGACTGTACTTGGAATGTAAGGATTCTACTCGAACCGGCACGTGCAGGTATCCTGGCTAGAGAGCTGCAAAAGGTGAACATGGAGGTTGCTGCCATACAGGAGGTGAGGTGGCCGAAAACGGGAGAACGCGAATTCCGGGCAGTAGATCCTATTGCGGGCACTTCATTCAAGTAGGTACCACATCTACTACAGTGGCGGCGTGAAAGCAGAAAGAGGAGTCAGTTTCGTGCTCATAGGCAAACAGATGAAGCGTGTCATTAGATGGAGGCCGATCAGTGACCGTATATGCGTGTTGAGAATTGTAAGCAAATTTTTCAACTACAGCCTGATAAATGTGTACGTACCGACTAACGATAAACCCGATGAAAAGGAGAAGTTCTATGAGCTACTGGAAAAAACGTGTAATGAGTGCCCAGGACACGACATCAAAATCGTCATCGGGGGTGCAAATGCGCAGGTCGGGCAGGAGAACTTCTTCCGCCCCGTGATTGGTAGAGAAAGCCTCCGCTCTACTTCGAACGAAAACGGCCTGAGGCTTGCCAATTTCGCTGCAGCCAGAGGTATGGCTATCTGTAGCACTTATTTTGCACGCCGGAATATACGTAAGCACACATGGAAACACCCAAATGGAGAGGCCTGCTCGCAGATCGACCATGTTCTGATTGATGGTCGAAACTTTTTAGACGTTACAGACGTGAGATCGTTTAGAGGACTAAACGTTGACTCGAATCATTATCTCGTGGTATCCAAGATTCGCGCCCGGTTGTCCAACGTGTTAAAATCCAGGACGACAAGGAGGATACAGTTGAACATCCAGCGGCTATCAACTAGAGAAGTGGCTACAGAGTACCTGCGGAAGGTTGATGAGCGGATCGAGGATCAAGTTGGAGGTAGCCTGAATGAACAGTGGAGACATATCCACAGTGCAATCAGCACCACAGCGGGAGAAGTGTTGGGTACATCTGCGACAGCCACGTCCAATGAGTGGTTTGATGCGAGCGACGGATGAAAAGAACCGCGCCAGAGCTCACATGTAAGCCACGGCTGTGACTCGTCAGAGCGTGGAAAGATACCGGGAAGCTAGAGCTGCTGAACCGAACCGATTACCGATAGAATGGAAGTGGCCAGGCGTTGGAAGGAACACTTTAGTGTGCTGTTGAATGGTGAAGAAAACAGCGTAGTCGAAAGGAGCAACATGGTGATTGAAGATGATGGCAAAGCTGTGGACCCACCATCCTTGGGCGAGGTTAAGAAAGCAGTGAAAGAGCTGAGTAACTGCAAGGCAGCTGGTAAGGACGGCATTCCAGCCAAACTTTTTTAAGTCGGGAGCGAACAGCTGTATCGTGCTTTACACCGGATCTTGCTGAGAGTGTGGTCCGATGAAGCATTGCCTTCGGACTGGTTGGAGGGTCTCATATGTTCAATCTAAAAGAAAGGCCACCACCTGGACTGTAGTAATTATCGGGGCATAACCCTCCTCAACACCGTTTAAAAAATTCTCTCCCGTATTCTGTTCCATACACTGAGGCCGCTGTCGGAGACCTTTGTTGGCTGTGGAAGAGGCCTTCGAACCTGTCAGGAGGGAAACTGCGAGAATAGGGCTCATCATTAACTCTGCCAAAACGAAATACATGATGGCTGGTAGAGAGCGTGGTAGTCCGACGGATGTTGGTGCTGAGGTGGTGTTAGATGGGGAAGCTTTTGAAGTAGTCGACGAATTTATTTACCTGGGTACACTAGTGACATGTGACAACGAGGTTAGCCGTGGGATAAAAAGGCAGATAGCAGCTGCAAACAGGGCCTTTTACGGATTGCGTAACCAGCTGAGGTCCCGTAGTCTGCAAACCCGTACTAAACTTGCACTCTACAAAACACTAATTCTTCCCGTGGCCATCTACAGCCATGAATCATGGACGTTGAAAAAGGCCGATCGGCGAGCTCTTGGTGTTTTTGAGCGTAGGGTTTTGTGTTCAATCCTTGACGGCAAACTAGAAAATGGTGTTTGGCGCAGACGCATGAACCATGAAGTGTACCAGGTGTATAAATCGGCGGATATAGTTAAGAAGATAAGATCGGTCCAGCCATCTCTGAGAAACATGAGTGAGAATAAGAAGTCTCTAATTTTGTTCAAATAGGTTCCGAGGTTCTGGGATAATGAAGTTTCGTGATTTTTACAATTTTTTACATTACAGAAAAAGTCCGATTACAATAAAATTTAATATGGTTTAATGGGGCAACTAGACCTTTCAGTTGCAATAAATTTCATGAAAATCGGTTCATCCATCTCTGAGAAAATCGAGTGAAATTGAAAAGTTGCTTAAACGCACACACACATACAGAAAATGCTCAGCTCGTCGAACTGAGTCGAATGATATGTGACATTCGGTCTTTTGGACCACTTTTATACTTTCGAATTTACCAGTGATTGCTAAACCTTTCTAAGAGAAAGGCAAAAAGTTTAGATAATAAATTGAGCCTATTTTTTAAAACTCTATTTTTATGCAAACTAAAAAAAAAGCTTTCAATTAAATTATTTTTTTTATCTAAGAAAAAAGGGTTTGTTGGATTTATGTGATGTCTTCAGCAAAGTCGTAGATAATAGTTTTGGCGTTCCAGAAAAATATACACCGTAAGAGGAAAACATTAAGAAATGAATATAAATTGAATACCTTAAAAACACACTCTTAACAAAATCCGTTTTTTCAAAGTACAATGGATTCTTTTTTTACGCGTTCGCGCTAAACAAAAATCGCGTAATTTTGAACAAATCGTGTAAAAAAAGATCGCGTCGCGTCCGCTACTTGCAAAAAAAAAACGTGTAAAAAACAATCGCGTAAAAAAAGAAATCAATGTACACATTGTTAGCCAAACATTGATATTTGTTCAAGATAGAAGAAAGCAGTTTTTATTTCTCCTTAAGTAATAACTTTCTAGAATAAAAAAAAAAATTCAATTCTTTTTTTAAGTGTACCTATTTCTTTTTGAAGGACAACATTTTTATCTACAACTTTGCCGAAGATACTACACCGATCTAACAAACCGATTATATACTGGAAATGTTTTTTATCATTAATGGCAACCAAAATTACATTATACATGAACCATAATTACATCTAAAGTTGTAGATAGCAAAGTCAAAGAAATTTTTTACTAACCTCTCTCTTCCTTTCGTCTTAACTGGTTTGCATGCTCACTGAAAGTAGTTGTAGAATCCATTGCTTTTTCGTCCGAGATCCCGAAGAGCAGCGAAGGGATCACCGGCGCTGGAATTAGACACGGATCCACCGTCTAGACTATTTCCTTCTTTCGGAGCCCCATGCTGTTTGTTAGTGTTTTGTGCAAGATTTCCGCCCTGGCTAAGCACACTGGCGTAGGTTTGATTCTGCCGACTTAACAGTTCCTCTACGGTACTTGGGTTTACGTTTCGGCTGTCATGCAAATGATGTTGCTGTTGTTGGTGGTGATGATGATGATGTTGTTGCTGCTGCTGTTGTTGCAATTGGTGTAGTAATAATTCGCGATTATTCATGTTATGTTGTTGTTGTATTAAACCGGCTGCAATGTTATTAATGGATGTAAATCCCTGGAAACCATTAGCTTGATCAGTGGTAGAAAACTGATTCTGGTTTTGTATGCTACTTAAAAGCATATTGGTATTGCTGCCATTATTAGGATGCAATTTTCCTTCCATTGCTTCAAAAAGGGATTGTTGCAGATGGTTATCTACCAAATCCGGTGTAGAGGATGCTATAGATTGAGCAGTAGAAGACGAGCCGGTACTATTTTGATAGTTTTGACCAGCTTGACGGCGGTAAAGGGGTACAGATTGTTGCGTAGCAGATGCCGGATTAGAATTGATAAGTGGAGGCAATTCGGTTGGTGTCAATGAAGCTGACATATTTCCGAATAAATCAACACCCTCCAGCAGTCCTTTTGTGTTATTTGAACCTAGAAGCGCATTTCCATTGGTAAGAACCGACCCAATATTCTGTTGTGGATGTAGCATTGTCGTTGGATGCTGTATATTATTTGTTCCAAGAATATCCTTGTTTGGATTAAGAATGTTATCTAGCATAAGTTCCGCTGGAGATGGCATTGGTGGATTTATTTTCTTTTGGATTGGTTGTTGTTGGGAAGTTGAAGGTGTTAGTGTTGGAACTTGTCGAAGTATATCGTTAAACTTGTTAGCTGCTTCTAAACCTTGCGTTTCTACTAGCTTAATAAACCAAAGATACTGAAATTCTTTCGACTGTAGTGCTACATCCAGGAAACTCATATTCGGGGGTAGCAGATGATTAAAATCTGTAGCAACAGCTGTTGTGTTGGAATGATGTTGATGTGGATGTTGTTGCAGTGAGGCAGACTGCGAAATTTGCCCAAACTTTTCAGGGATGTGAACATTTTGCAAAAATTGGATATCCTTATCCATAGTGTGACGATCGTCAAGTCTGAGTGGGTTCAGAGTTTTTGCTGTTGGTTGATGTAATAATGTTTGTTGTGAATGGGCTGGTGGGAGCTGCATTTGAGACGCACGCACTGTTATCGAGGCCATAAGATCATTGGAAATGTTCGATAGGTATGGATCTTGCTGAGAGTATAGTGAAGATGGTTGTTGCTGTTGTTGTTGCTGGTAGGAACTGGGACTGATGGGACCACCTAATATTGGACGTATATGACTCTGATGCAATTGATGTGGCTGTTGTTGTTGTTGTTGTTGCTGTTGTGGCTGTTGCGGTTGATGATGATGATTTAGATTGGGAGGATGCTGTTGGTGATGTGGAAACGGACCGTAGTTTTGAAGTGTTTTGTTCTGTTGTTGCTGCTGTTGTAGATAAGGCATCGGTGGAACAGCCGACAGCTGTTGCTGTTGCGATACAGGACTTCGCATAGGCGGCGGAATCAGAGGTCGCGTACTAGCTGCCAAAGGCATGTGTTGATGTTGGGGTAGTTGGGGACGAACTTGTTGAACGGTATTTTTCTGCGGCAGTCGCCATCCTGGTGGTGTATTCCTTCCACCAGGGGATGGAACCATCGGAAAATGCCCAGTAGAGCTTGAAGCATTCCACAGATTTGACGGGTTGTTCTGTTGAAAAGCAGATGGCCCACCCTGCTGAATATTCGCTGGTACAGGAGGTCCTAAAGCATTTGGGTGAGGCGGCGGTCCACGCATCGGTTGCTGTTGAGGTTGTTGCTGCTGTTGTTGTTGATAAAAGAACATATGGTTTTGATACGGATACTGTTGTTGAGATTGCTGTTGTATGGGTGGATGTCCAGAATGTGATCCGGGTCCTGGACCATGACCAAGGTAAGGAGCTGGTGGTTGTTGCATCGGTGGTGCAATTTGCCGAATCATGCCACCCGTGGAAACACTATGGTTTCCAGAAAAACTTTGATTTGGTTGATGGTGGAAGTTGTTCGTATGCTGAATGTGGTGTGGCGGTTGTTGGTGATATTGATTAGTAACATTTGCGGCTTGCTCTCTAAGGTATGCTTCAGCCTGCAAAGCCCGAGGTATAAACTCAGGAGCAAGCGGGTTAAGCACGTAGGTCTTTTTTAGCTCAACACCATCAAGTTGGGATCTTAACAACGACCATGTGATTCCGAATAGGCTTTTGTTTTGATAACAAATCTCAATAAAACGTTCCCATACTTTTCGACAGCGACCTATCGAACAGAGTGCTACGGGATCTCCCACAACAGCTACTAGACTCTGCGCACGAGTTATTGCCGTATTCAACAACTTAGAATTGCTCAAAAATCCATAATCGACATCTTCGGATGCATTACCAGCTTCACTGGCATTCGTATTACAAGTTCGTCGGGTTCGTACAGTGGATAAAAAAATCGCTCGAAACTGTTTTCCTTGTACATTCAAAACTCTTTCCACACTGATTCCACCCATTCGACGTTTTCTTAGCTCTGATCGAATTCGAAAGACTTGATCCGCATATGGAGTCATAATCCCAATACTTTGATCATTAATCTTTCCCCACGAACTGGGCCACTTTTTTCGTAGTTCACAAACTCGTTCGACTACCTCATATACCTCCGAGTTATTATAAAAAGCGGTAGAGTTTTTATCCTGAACATCCTCGCCTCGTGTAGTGAAAAATGTTAAAGGGTAGAACTTCTCATGTCTCGGTTGTTTACCAGATGCTATCAACTTTTGTTCGTAAAACAACTCAGAGGTAAATTTTATAATAGCCTCGTGAGCACGATAATTTTCACACAGCAATATCTTACACGGAAAGTCATTTGGATAATGATCGTATAATCGTTCAAGTAACGAAATATGTAGTTTGCGTTCTTTTGCAAAGTTGGAAAACAACTCAGGCGACATTTGCATGTGATCTCCAGCTAAAACAATTCTAGTTTTCTCAGTGGCCAGTGCTAGGGGCATGATAGCTTCACATTCCATTGCCTGGGCGGCTTCGTCCAGAAAGATATGAGTGAAATGACCTTTCGGTAAATCCAACGACGCTAGTTCCATTGAAATGTTGAGTGTTACCACTACTATACGATATCTGAGAATGTCTTCGACTGTCGGTCGGCGAAAGTTGCGAACGTTTATATTAAGATCAATCAGGCAGTACTGCAATGAAAAAAACAAGAACAGTGAATATATTTTTACTTTAACAAAGTTTGTCGGTCATACGTTCTGGATCATTTTCCTCTATTGAATGTTTACTTTTAATAATTTGCAAAAGACTGATATGTGTGTTTAGACCCTAATCTATCAATATTTCCCTAATCATTCAATATTTCAACACTTACCTTTTGGACAATGCTATTGACGGTGGCAACCCAACGTTTGTGGTAATAAACCCGTAACGGTTTAGCGTCTTCCATGCCTTCTTCTACCCAAGGATGGAGATAATCCTTGATGTAAAGATCAGCAGCCGAGTTTGAGTGCGTACATATTAGGATTTTCGATTCCGGTTGTAACAGCAGCTGTTTTATTGCCTGTGCTAGTGTATAAGTTTTACCTGTGCCGAATGGTCCGATCAACAGTATCGGAGGTAAAGCCACTTCAATTGGAGTAGTTATTGCAACAACTGCCTCCTTCTGTTTAGAGTTTAGTTTGGGATCAAGAGAAACATCCCATTGACGTTGTGGTGTCCATGGTATGCTTGGTTCTAGATAAATGTCAGGGAATATAATTCTAAAGTCCGCAATTTTGTCTATGGCATGGTGCCACTCACAGTACGTGAGACGATTCGGCTGGAACTGTATGTCAGCTATGAACTCTGTATCAGGTTTCAAACCAAGACCGGCGACTGCTTTTGCTGATGTTTTAAGGTAAATCATGTTCTTGCCTTTGTCTTCGATCACAGCCTCGTAAACTTTCCTCTTTTCACCACTAGGAGCTGCATCTTTAGAAGCGATTAGTACTGCTTGGCAATTATTTAGTATCAATCGACCTGCGGATGTATCCTCTGAGACATCTTTGCCTAGTTTCATCAACGCAAATAATTCACCTGAATGGGAATATTTGGCCGTGCTGGTGGCCATTCCACTAGGGGTTAGCAGGTAGTTTGTTGCAATCGTCAGTCTTGTTGTAAGGTTGTAGCGTGCAATCTGCTCGTAACGAGCAATTTCTTCTACATACAGAAGTTCATGAATACGATTGCGATAATTATTCTTCGTCAGTTTCTTTTCAGTTATAGTCGATTGTGTCAGAACAAAAGTGGATGCTTTCGGCAGTGGATACCGTAATAGCAAATCCTTTTCCCGTTCAGCGTCTGCTGCGTATGCTGGTGTTTGCATATGGGGAATGATGGTAGTAGTAAATTCAACAATTTCCGAATTTGTTTCATCCCATCGTTCAGATGTAGACATGACAATGTCCTTTCGAATTTCTTGAATCTTATCTACTTCTGTCACCGGAACAACATCAACACATAGATGTTTAACTAGGACTGGTTCATGACCGAAATCAAACACAACTGCCTGACGAAACGTTCCGTAAATATCCGTGTTGAAAACCACTTTCACTCGGTGTTCTAATAGTGGGGAAGTTTCATTTGCCATGTCGTTGAGCTTTTGATCAGTAGATGCAATCCATTCCTGGTCTGACGTTAAATCTGCCTCGACAACTTTATTAACCGCAACGGCTTGTCCTAATTTTTTACAGGTGCTACCGCTTCGCGGTTCCCCAGGAAAGATCTGCTTTATTAGAAAATGGTTGCGATGTGCATCTTGAAGCAGAGCTACGGCTTTTAAAAGTTTTCTTGTCTTCAACACAAAAGTCCACTCGCGTTTGCTCACCTTAGAACTAACAGTTGTCACGAGATCTTGCGAGCAAGATTCTTCTACGCCGTCTATTTTCTCTTTCATTATTTTATCCGGGCTAGGTGCCTGCACCCACCGTTCCAGCAATTGTTCAGTATAGCTTTTACCGTATAATTCTTTATCCCTTGCTCGCTGCAATTTTTTCTTGCGATATTCGAATCTTTCTTTCCACTCATTAAGTTCATCAATTCCGTGCGCTTCTACGCACTGATTTCCATAATGGCAGGACTGGTTATCAAGAAAGTTTTCACATAATGAATATGATTCGGCGGTGAAACCGCGAGGCGGTGGACGCCATTTCCAGTCACGACCTAGAACAAAAAATGACGCTAGTTAAGCTTACATATTTTTTTGTTTATTTGATCCTCTCTCTCAGGCAACAGTTAAAATTAAACAAGAAATCAACTTACCTTCATCAGACATAATAATATTCTGATGATTCTCAGTTTGACAATGAGCCCTTAATTCAGAGCGATCAAGAAACGTCATTGTACAGTACACGCAAGTAATATTGGTAATTTTATCTATTTGTTTTTGGAAACTGTTGACAGGGCTTGTGGACATGTCAGCACTTGTTGTTACCATTGTCGTCGTGGGTTGTGCTGATACATCAGTCGTGGTACTTATGATTGTTGTCGATGTAATAACATCGGAACTGCTAGTATTATTTGTATCGCAATTATTGGTATCGCTATTGATGCTAGTGTTGAAAGTGCTTTCTCCGTTTTCGTTAACGACTGTTGTTCCTTTAGTGTCAAGTTCGTTAGTGCATGATTCCTGTTCCTGTGGCTGATTTAAATCATTTTTCGAACTATTGACTGCATCTCCCTGGTTATGATTGTTGTGAGTACTTCGTAAATTAATTTCAATTTGATTTATTTGTTTGCTGTATCGATCCGGTGGAAGATTGTTAACAATGAGATTTTCAAGCTTGTTTTCAATCTGGTCATACTCATCGTTCAATGATGAAAGTGAAGAAATCGTTGATGTCGGTGTAGATGAGCAGCCAGATGGGTCTAAAGGCGATGAGCATGAGACAACATCGCCTGCTGATTGGTTTACCAAAGTTGAGACCTGATCAGTACCACATGAAGCCGGCGTAGGTGAGGAATTCGCGGAAGCCATTTTGAGTACTGACCGCAGTCGTTCTAAATAGCGATGTATGTCTTGATTATGGTTATGGCTGTTGGCCCATTCTTGAAGAATGGTTTCAGCTTCCGCGTACTTCTGTTGTTTGTATAAGGAATGAATCAATCGTTTGCGTACTCTAGATTCAGTAGTCGCAGACAGATTGTTTTGTACCGACGAGCTAGATGCCGTTGAAGAAGAAGATGAAGCAGACGATGGAATAGGGCTGCTTGGATCCGCTTCTGGGCAAGAACCGGAAACACTGTCGTTATCATTTAGCAAAATTAATAGCTGTCGGCAGTCTTCAGCTACCATGTCATACTTTTGTAGCTCTAGGCAACACTCTGTCCGGCCATATAAACATGCAATAATTTTTTCTTTCGAGAGCTTGCAGTTATTTTGAGTTGCGTCAAGGATTTGGTCATAGATTTCTGAAAAATAAGAAGCAATATTATTAAATCATCGTTCGCTTTTTTAACCGCTTTAGAGAAAATATTTTCAAATAAATAATCAATGTAATTCATGTGACATCTCATATCATGATTGAAAACGCATATGGAAATGATTATGAACTGAAAAAAAAACGCTTTACTAAAACTTCACTTTTTAGTAGTAGATATGTATGTATAGGTAAAATTGACGACTTTACAATATAATGTGAAGAAATACATGTTGAACAAAAAACACAATATCGCAGTATCCGTCAAATAAATTTTTTTTTCTTTCAGTACATAGAATAATGGAGATCAACAGTAAGTGCAAAATTAGGCCAACATTAGGCCAACAGATAGCTACGTTGAATATTACTTACCTTTTGCCTTCTCCCACTGTTGATCTCGGAGATGTTCACCGGCTTGACTCTCGCTCATGGTAGTGCTTTCTCGGGCACTTCCTGTGCTGCGTCTGCTAGGCGTCTTAAAAATCGAAGATCTCCACGCAGACGGGAAACGGAAACTTTTACCGATACTCGATTTAAACTCATTCGCACGGTAATTGTTGAAATGCTAACAAACTGCACTCCGGAACGAAACGCACAATGTATTGTATTTCTCAACCCTACAGTTATTACGAAAACGGTGTGTTGTTTTGCTGTACTTAAACCGTAATATAACCACTGCTTTTTGCAATATGAATTCTTCTCCTCGGCCCTAGAAAAAAGATTGGGTTTCTGTATAAATATATAGTTTTTCATAATCTTCTCAAATGTTTAAGTTTTATGAACAAGTCTTTTATGCACGTAATGAGAAGTTGCTCTCGGGACAAACTAAATAATGACCATTTTCTATCTTCAGCTGCTTCTACGATCAGACTTTTTCTTTTTTTCTTTTTGTGGATCGTGTAAAAATCCATACTTCAAAATCCAACTTTACTGCATGTTAACAGTTTTTCGTTAAAATAAACACTGTTGTTTGAGTGCCATAGATTCTCTGTCCAACATTACCTATGCAAATGGAATTAACAGCTAGATTTCATCGAGAAAAAATCACATTTTGCCCGTCAGTATTCTGCGTTGCAAAGAAAAGACGACGTTTTTTACAATTTTGACACAATGGACGTTTTGCGAACGAAAGAGACACCGCGCACGTACACATTGATAAAACTGTATTGGATACTCGGCATATCCCTGTGGCTGAAATCAGTACACACCAGTTGTTTTGAAGATTTTGACACAAGCTGATGCACACTCTTAAGCCGATCATGACAAATATGTGTTTGTGGTACCAACAACGAGCATAAAAGAAAGGTGAGGAGGAAACTTATAGCGAATTTCTTTATTCCACCAGCTCACCTCGTTTTGACCTGGAAGCGCACTAACTGCTGTCAAAATCCTTCTTTATTCGCTCGATTTTGACCCAGTTTTGACCTGCCGTGCTGTCCGAAGCGCACTGTAAAATTTGTCAGCTTCAACCCACCACCGCACGTGCTAAGTTCGTAAACAATTATCTGGCATCTCTTTCTTTCTTGCGTCTTAACTGGCGATGACGTTTCGTTATTCCTCGGCAGTTTTGCCCGCACACAGTGGAATAAAGTAATTCGCTATTACTAACACTTGCACGCGCCCCTCTGCTCGTCATCCTCTGCCCAGAGTTGATGCCAAATTCGCTCTGATGGAGTTACGGTGCTGCCACCTTCAATTTGTTTACTCTATGAATGCAGAGGATAGGAATTTCTTCAAGGGTGAATGTGATAGCAACCATTTTGGTAATTCTCCCTAAAATTCGCTTAAGGACAGTTTAATGTGTGTGAAGGAGATGATTTAACTCCGTCAGGGCGAATAGTGACGTAGCTATTTGGGTTTACCATTGAGTTTCGTCTAGTTGTTTACATTTGAAGCATTTACTTATACAGGTAAGTTCCGTTTTTGGCAACACGCTCCTCGATTTTCAGTTGCCAAATATGGTACAGTGCCAGTGCCAGATTTTTTTTTGTTTTTTCTATCATTTTGAATATTGATAAACAACATTTAAATATTGATTGGACATTACATTCACCCTACAGTGTCTTTAATTTTGTCTTCCGAGTGAGAATGCAACTGATCACTTGAGGCGCAACAAAGGATTAATCCCATATATTCTTTTTCTTCTTGTCCTATTGCTGAAGAGTCATTGGGTATTATTGAGTAAAGTGTTCAATAGGGGACTAAAATGAAAGATAAAACTTGCTTTTATAAATGAACAGGATAAAGTTGGCTTTCACAAACACAATAGCACTTTTCTGCAAGTCAGAAAATGCAGAGAACTTTTGAAAATTCGAAAATAAAAAGTTGAAAAATTTTCCTACTTAGACGTTATTGTACAGTTTTGACATTTGAAAAACCAACAATAACAATGATAAATTTGCCCATCAGTTTTCACCACAGAGTTTGAATTTTGAAACCAATTGACACTACATACACAGAAACATAGAGCAACGATGATGGTTTTACCAGTGTTATCAGTGTTGTCTTTGGTTTACTTTCGAACAATATTATAGTCTGCGATTATAGTTTTGTAGGGTATATCCTACCAGGGACTTCTTCTTCTAGGTATCCCTGTACGCGCAATTGGCGCGGAATTAATACACCAGATTAGAGCTGATGATAATAATTAACTTTTATTCTGTACATCACTGCTTAAATATACCCTGCAGGTAGCTCAGAGTGAGAGGCATTCTCCACTCTCTGTTTACCATTCACCTTAAGCTCTTACCTTATAATCTAGTACCGCATGTACGAAAGAACGCATGCGAGAGCATCAACACCGTTGAACCGGCGACTTCTGTTTTGTTTACAACACAAAACTTGTTTATTTTATTCGAGTTTGTTTGCCTGTGGCACAGCAGAAGGCTGCGCGAAGTTCTTTGCCGCCTATTGCATAATCTGTTGATACCTAGTATGTTGACAGAGCCGTTCGCGGTCCTCTGTCAAGGAAACCAAATGTTTCGCCAACGTTTGCTTAGCAGAACCGTTCGCGGTCTTTCTTCAAGATCTTTCCTGCTTTCTCTACAAATGATCTTGTTTTAGGGGGACAACGGCAGGTGGCCGTGTCCCGGTTCTACACTCTACCTGTTTTTCATCAATTTCAACGGAAGGCTTACTGTCTTTCGGACTAAGCTAAAATGTACCGTATGACAAAATCCTACGTGACGGAACATAAGGTATTTCTGCGCGGGGTGTGACGTCACAGTTTCACTGTGCAATGTTGCCGTGAAAATGCGTCGATGTTTTGTAGTATTTAAAAAACGAAAAACATTTTTTTTCGCCAAATAATGCTTGAAAAAAGAAAATTAAGAATGTAACATGTATTTATAAGCCATGCTTCATCGATTAGGATCAAAATCAGGATAGGACTTTAGTAGTAATAGGGTACTAAAGTCCTATCCTTGAGAGAGGTAGCTTTATAAAAAAAGTATCGTTATCTAATATATACTTGTAAATATTCTCTCCAAGTAATTTATAACCGAATGCATTTATCCGAATGTTTCCTGGAACAGCGTCCAGAAAATGTAGAAAGACAACAACGTGGAAAAACAGTGCTTTTTGTCATTGTAGCATTTTTATCTTCACAAAATGAACAATATTTCATAAAAATGGCTCGACAAGCCATCATTGATAATTTGTTAGGGGCCATCCACATACTACGTGGAAAAATTTTAAATGATTTTCAATACCCCCCTTCCCCTCAAAGCTGTCCAGCTGTATGTGGTAGCCCCTTATAAAATTTTGAGTAAAGCTAGTCAATTACCTCCATCTTAAGGAATTTTATTATTCAAATAAAATGTGAATAAAACAATTTTTGTATTTTCATGAAGACACGCTCCATTTCGAATAAAATGCACAAGATTTTGTTCAATGCACGAGTGAAGAAAAAACAAGCAACAGCTCATATATGGTGCTGCTAGAACCCTGAAACACCTCAATGTTGTTTTTTTGGAGTCCTTCACTTCATTCGAAATTGTGAAAATTTGGTTGTGACAAATATTTTATAGCTTACTTTTTCAATGAAAAATATTTCGAAAAATAGTACTTTCTTTATCTTGTTTTACATTTTGTTGAGTGAATTATGACAAAACTTTCATGTTTCATATAAAATGGAAGAAAACATGGGAATTATCTCTGATTCATGCATACGTTTTTTTAAAAAAACCTTTCCTTTTTTAAGTGTAAATTGTCTATCCAGAAAACTAGTGTCAAAAAAAAAATCTTAGATGTTCTTTTTTTCAAATCATTTTTCGTTTTAAAATAAATTTCTCAGTGTACGATTTCAAATTTAGTTTATTTATTTTTTTAAAAGAAAGTTCAGACAATGTTTAGAAGCCATCCGTGGACAACTATTCTCAATCTCTCGTCATTATTAAGATATTTCGATATAGGGAATAGAGGTTCAAACTTCAGACCTTTTCAAATGTTAGTCTAGATGAATTTTCAATAAAAAAAAGTATGCAAAGTTTCCTAGTGTAGTAAGGCGACATCCATGAATTAGGTAACGCAGAAAAACCCAATGTTTGGACCCCCACCCCCATATGTAACGAACACCAACCTCCCAGAAAAATTTCGTAACACTGTAGAAGAATTTGCTTAATAAAAATGCTCGTTTTTGGAGAGTCTCTCTAGAGATTTTTTGTTAGGTAACGCTGATCTTACCTCCCCGCACCCCTATGTAACAAACACAGTCGTCATTCGCTAACTGCAACATGTTTACATTGCAGTTATCGAATGCCGTTCGATAACTGCAATACTTGATACATGCCAAAAACCCCCCGGTCCGTCACTACCATTTTTGTTTTCAATGATGTCGAAATGTATTTTTTTAATGGAATAGTGGCAAAAAAGCAGAAAACTAAAATAGACAAGCATTTTGATTAATCAATTGGATAGTCATATTTCCGCATCATAATTTATTGCGTTTTAGTAACTACTTAACATAACCAATAGGTAGGCGAAGAAAAAGTTCATCACTACAGAAGACCATTTTACGAGACGTTCCTGAACTCAATTCATGATCGTAATTTTCACAGAAAGCTCGGAACCGCTGACATAACGCAAGTAAAAGCAACATCAATGTCAGCAGGATCCGTGACACCTGTCAGTTCCTAAAATGGTCTATTTAACGCTAGGTCACAAAATATTGTTTGTGATCTACTATGCACTGCCTCACTGAGTAGTGAAAGCTAGCCAAACAATGCACAAGGAATATTTTTTTCTCTTATAATAATTACGGAAAGTGAACCACATAACCTGGTGATTTTGCTTCATTGCTAGTAGTCGAGATCTATAATATCCCATCTAGAATGAAGAGACAACAAGTAAACGAAATCGAAAAAAATGAGAAAAATGAAAAAGTCCTTTTGAAATGTTTCTAGAAATTCAACAATTTTCATTTTCGGATGCATTTAGAATCCTCCCGTGAGATTTGTCACTTCAATTTCAAATATGACTTTGACTTCAGATTTGACGGATTGCGGTCCGATAACTGCAAAGTTGTTGCAGTTATCGGTCTTGCAGTTAAAAAGCGTTGCAGTTAAAAGACTTGCAGTTATCGAACGGCAACTGTATGAGCGTTACGTAATTTATGGATGCCGCCTAAGGCTTACACACTCACAAATGTTCATTAAATTCTGAGAGAATGTTGCCAGCCTGTTGGCCAAAAATGCGTCATATATTGTATGTATTTACATTTGTACCATGCGGATGTTGAAAAAAAAATATCGCTTCATAAAATTTTATAGAAAAATTTTCCTTCCCATTAACTGCTCGGCCAAATAACTTTTGCACTAGGGAGGGGCATGGTCATGTGAAATGAGCAAAATAAAACACAAGGGATGCTACGGATATTCGCATCCGCATCCGCGAATGCGGAACATCCGCATGAAAATTGACGTCCGCATCTACATCTGCATCCGTAATGACATATCCGCATCCGCATCCGCATCTGCAGATGTCTGAAAAGTCATATCCGCAACATCCCTGGTCTATGCGCCTGGAGACTTGTATATTGCATATACCAACTGTCGTTGAAGTGATTTAGAGCCAGCTAGCTGGCATCCCGCCATGTTTCGAGGACTAACATCTCAGCGTATGTGTAAACGAGATAGCATATCACCGCCACTTTTCATACGCATAACATAGCATCCGTCAATGGGGCTCGCAAATCGCGGATCCGCTGCGATGTTAGCTGCGATGAAACAAAGCAAAAGCTCTACTGATGGCTGTACATTAACCTACAGCCGAGCGAATCGGTTCGCGTCGCTTTTCGCGTCTATTATGGCAGAGGCCTAATGGGAAAGTTGTATCAATTTTTTCAGAAGAATATTATTGTCGGTAATATTACAGAGGTGCGATTGCGTGAATCCGATTTTGAATTGAACAATTGTTCTTTTGAGAACAAATAAAACACTTATTTGAAGAGTTAATAGCTTTTGGTACCAATAGCAGTGACAGCCTCAGCGGTAGATGCAGCCGGTACTTCCCTGAGACCGATGTGGAAGTAAATGGAAGCAGCACGGCGAAACAGTTCGGGTTATGCTTAGACGCGCGTCATTTTTCGTTATTGATATTCCCCACATGAAACGACGCGCTTTCGTATGATAGCGGCGGTATTGGCGGTAGATGCATTTGCCAACACTTCCTCCAGTAGAGCCGTGTCTAGTTTTCAATGTGAAAACACCTTTCTTATTGTGTTGACCGTGCGCCTTAGGCCTCACTGTCAAGGTAACACAAAGATGAAAGATAAACACTACATCCTATGATAAATTGAACAATTGTACTTATAAGGACAACAAATGAATTGATGAAGATTTTATTTTGAAGTAGAATATTTCTCTCAGGAAGTTCGGCTACATAGGGATGTGAAATGAAAATCTAAAACTGAATAATAAATTCTTAAGCCTTGTCAAAACACAAAATTCGACCTCTGATTGGTCGTTATACGATTGCTTTCCCAAGCACGGTCGGCAGAGTTATGGACCTAGTAAATTGGGAATGCATCATTTGCCCTATATAAGAGCTTTATCAGATAATAAACAGACATTTCATCGGATATTAAATTGAACAACTGAAATTTGAAGAACACAAATGAATAGTTGAAGAGTTAATATTTTCTCGTTTTGCGCTATAATCCAAAGTTAATTATCTTCATCTACATGCATACTCTGACTATTATTACGTGTTTGCGTCGCTTAGTGTTTGACTACGGTCATGCAGACAAAATGTGTTGAAATGTATAGCTCAACTTCGCCTTAAAAAGAGCTGTACATTTCACCACGGTAAGGCGAATCGCATCGCACCGTCATTCGCGTTCTGCATAACCGTAGCCTTTGTTCCGTTCCCGTTTAATGATGTCGTATTAAATGTGCATATTACAATTCGGCAGCACTTCAACTTCTCATTTGCACAAAATTTAAAAATATTCAATGAACTTCATTCAAAATATCAAACAAAAAGAAATAACAATCCGTTAAAAAAATTAAAATTAAAAATTAAAAATTAAAAACCCGTTAAAAATCTGTCCACGTGGTTTGTGGATGGCCCCTAACTGGAAATAATTTTTCCAGTTATCGCATTCCACAACGTGCGAAAAATCTATGTCAGAGCGGATATCGCGCGCTTTCTGGACCATGAAGCATTTATGCGATAGTTGAATGAAAATTGCAACTGCAGCAACCAGCCTTTTTCAAGGCTACTAAATGTATTTGGAAGAGCATAATGAATGGTTATTAAAGCAAAGCCTTGGTGCTACATTCCGATTCGGAACTTGACCTTCTGTTTATTTATACATAGACTTCGCAGCCGACTGTTTAGTGTACAGGACAATTGCGGGGCTAGCGCTACGATCCTACTGACACTAACAGTCTCTCCCGAGACGAGACTCGAACCTACGACGACTGGCTTGTTAGGCCAGCATCGTACCTCTCGAGGTACGGGGAGATTTGAATGAATAGTTATTACTAAACTGCAAATTTGATTGCAGTTTGATGCAGCTGCAATTGCGCAGCAGTGTGATGTATATTACGATTCATTGATACTGTGCATCACAAACGGTATATGCGAAACAAATCCGATTTCAAACAGAAAAGTTCAGTAAGTTCTGCTCACGTTGCTGAGTCCGTTTTAGAAAATTCATAACACTTCATTAACAAGGATGTAACGTCTTGAAGAAGACGGTTATTGCTTGACATCACAGCAGAATTTCCACCTTCATACTCATGTCTACCGTACTAATGTCCATGCGACACGGGGAAGGAAATATTTTTTCCTTCCAAGCCGCGCAACACGACACAATATATGTTATTTTGTTGCCTTCATGAGAGTGCTATCGGTCCGGCTCGACAGAATGTCCACAAGAAATCATTTTTGTAAATCCGTGCTACGAAACTGAGAAAAAACTTTAAAACTTTAAAACTAAAAATAAAGATGGAGCTTATCAAATGATCGCTCTGAGCCAGAATGAATGAGATGAATTTTTTACTCGAACGTTGTAGAATATACGGAAAAATATATCGCTTCACACCATTAAAATGATTAACCCTAATCGAGTGTATTCCCAAAGCTATTGCAAAATTTTATTGACATAAGACATATATATATATATATATATATATATATATATATATATATATATATATATATATATATATATATATATATATATATATATATATATATATACATATATATATATATATATATATATATATATATATATATATATATATATATATATATATATATATATATATATATATATATATATATATATATATATATATATATATATATATATATATATATATATATATATATATATATATATATATATATATATATATATATATATATGTATTACCCTGATATGATAGATAGAGCTAAATATCAAGGAAAAATATAAACATGTTGGGCCAAATCAGTAAACCTTTAGTACCTAATTGAATTAAGTGAACTTTTCGTGCGGTCTAAGAGCAAGCCCACCAGTGGCTAAATTGAAGTTTCTAAAGCTAGTTTGGCAACTCCCACCATAACGCGGCAACCGCACCGGGCGTTGCTATGTTGGTTTGGGAAATAGCAATCCCCACCTCGGGTAGTAGCGAGTTATTAAATTTGGCAACGCGATAGCAACGTGCCACATCGTTGCTATTTGATGAATAATGTCAAACTGTTGTTTGTTTTGTTGTGCTCGATAGTAAATGTTCGTAACAATATTATGCAAATAATGAGTGTTTCGAACATAATTGGTCGGCCCCGGAAGACGAAACGCTTTGCCTTGGTTAAACACGTCGTAGGACGCAAGTATCGGCGTGAACCAGTCTATTTTAATTTCGATTGAGCTGAAATTTTACACAGGGTGTTTTTTCGGGCGGATGAACATTCACAGTTTTTTGGTAAACCATGTCATTATTTCAATAAACCTGGAAGGTTTGATCGAATTGCTCGGGAGTATAACCGACTATTGCTGCTGACTCTTTTGAAGGCATGTTAGTCTCAGTTTCCCGTTGCGTCCGGTTGTTGAATAAAAAACCATTTTTCGCATGTACAGCTGTTTTAATCTTCGAAAACAACGTAAGACGATTTCGAAAGCAGCGTTGGAAATGGCCATCGGTATAGACAGGTGTTTCCAAAAAATAAAAACATTGTTAAAACGCTGGATGGCAAACTTCCTCAGCATAGCGGTCAATATTTTACCGTTTTCCAAGCTGAGAGGCACCCCGAATATTTCCAAAAATCCTTTTTATACTCGCGTATAAAAAGATTTGTTTCGCGAAATCATTTTCTTCGTCACTAGAATCAACCAAATACTCGAGAACAATTTCCGCGTTCTACATTTAAATTTTGTTTGGCTGCAAATTTGCAAATATTAATAGTAAATTGTAGGAATCGAGACAGCACAAAGTACAAAATACAATTAATGACAGTTCGCCAATTTTGAGTATAATTGTTATTGAAGGCAACGTTGCGAAACATTCCACGGTCTAACGCAATTACTTTAATTAAACATACAAGGATAAAAAATCCATGCACGCACAAACGAAGAAACCTGCAACAGAATTGTGTTATCGAGTATTTGGGAGAACGCAAACAAGGTTAAAACAGAGTTGCTTGAAATAAAGGGAATATTTTATGAAGCAGAAAGAACGCAGATCATTCCGGAAACAATTGACGGACAGATAAATTGGTTATTACTAGATGCGCAGAGCTTTTGGGAAATACGACACACACAAACATTTTGCTAATGCTAGCTAGTGACGGTCTTTATAAATTAGCAACTGCCGGCGTTGAAAAAAATAAATGAATTGATAATCCCCAATAGCAACGACCGGTGCGAACATCGGTTGCTATCCAAAATAGCAACGGCCAGCGTTGTGAAAATAGAAACTCAAATGGCAACTCACCGGTGCGCTTGCTCTAAATAAGCGATTTGAAAATGAAAAACGACTTTTCTGCAAAATTCCGCGTGAATTCCGAAAACCGCGTAAATTCCAGAATCCGCGTAAAAGAAGTAAAAAAAATCGTGTAAAAAGACCGTGAATATTCTTTACGCTACACTACTTATTCCCTTGTATATTTTAATTGTTCCTGCGGCCTCGTTTCACTGTCGACTACCGACTGGCAATGAACATCCATCGCGAGAGGGATAGATCTAAAACCTAAGAGTATTACACACGATTTCAATTAGCTGCTCAGTTTGATTCGTTTAGGGTGAAGTCCCGGTTAGTAGAAGTTGGCACTCGAGGTGCACCATCAGAACTATCTTGCGACTATTTGCATATCGCATCACCAGCAGCGACTAAAGCCACGTTGGTAATGGGCGCAAGCGAAATGAAGAATGCACTATGCTTGGAATGGGAATACCATCAGTAACTACTTATAGTTATCAGTAAGGAAAAATATCATTAACTAAAGTAAAGTTTTTCTTTTGCTGATATTGTTTGCACTTTTTTGTAGGAGAGATACTCTACAGTCATATAACTTTCACATAGGCGCAGCTAAGAAAAATCTCAATTCTTCTCAATTTTTTATTGGAAAAAATATCCACAGCGGTTAACGCTAGTTTTATTTTTAATTGTGTAGTATAGTGTCGTAACAAAAAAAAACGAATACAACTAAAAAGATCACTTCAAGCGAGATTGACTCTCCAAACTAATGAGTTGAAAATCTTAACCACAGTCTCAACGCAAACCTCTTTCAGCGAAGCAAAACAAAACGTTTTTAGTCCATTGCTGTATCGCTCATTTTAATAACATTAAATCATCGCCAAAAATCGTTTTATTTTGCTTTCGGATACAGGAGCTTTCAGATGTCGCAAAGAGCGCTCCCATTTCACACAAGAAATTTTTTAGCTCCCAAGAATTTACCACAGAATGGTTGTATTCAATATGCCGTATTGCATCAAGTTTAGAGCAAATAAGCTATACTGTAACTTCTTGCACTAAAAAATCAACACCAAATGAATTTTCTCATCAATCAATGTTTATCATGTTGGTTCTTTTATTTATGTTGCAATTGAGTGCTATTTATATAGATTTAAACATGTTTTGTATATGAAAATAACGAGAATTCAGAAAACGACTTTGACCAAATTCCGAATACTAATCACTAAGGAATAGAAAGGCAAACCGTCTCAACACTGACTCACTTTTTTCAACGCCTGTTGATTCGCTGGAAGTGGTCCTACAGTAAAGAGCTACACATCATTGGGTAAAGAACAGTAAAGGAACAAAATGGTATATAATAATCACACTTTTGATTACACTAACTATAATAATTCGATTTTTATTCTGAAGTGTTCGAAGTTTGAATCAAAACGGTATATCCATTTCAAACTTCTTCCCAAAGTGCGGAGAGAAGCTTTCCAGATTTTTTTTTTATTTTTTCTAATGAATTATTGAAAAGCAAAAAAATATACAAGCAAACAATATTAAGGAGAGCTAGTCATGAGAATTGATTCTGCGTGCTGACCTTACTAAGCTTTGTTTTTTATCGCTGTATTGCTGAGAACCTCATCTCCGCCCCTTGAGAAGATGTTTGTAATGGATATATATTGCGGTAATCTGTAGCGTTTCAGCTCTTCCGGTTTATCGTTTAGGGGTTCCTGGGGTAAAACGCACCAGTTAACGAAAGCAGAGTATATTCTTGTCAAAGCTGAGAGATAAAACCAATGTTATATACTGATCAAAACATGAAAACCCCTATTTATTCGTTCAAACTCGCATCAGATACTAAAACATTATAGAAAATGTATAATACACATTTTTTTAGGTGAGTGTAAAAATCTACAAAAGTCACCAATCGAGGCAAAATGCACTCTTGCTGGGGTAAAATGCACCGCAACAAAGGAGCAAAAGCACCATGCAAATGAGGTAGAATGCACCCAATCAACGGGGCAGAATGCACCACAATATTGGGGCAGTACGGCTCATTTTGTTATCTAGTAAATAATGGCAAAATAGTTTTCTTCGAAATTCTATATGCTCGAGCGGCATGGTTTTTGGAAACACCGTTTTTGATTGCCTGTAGCATCATTCGTAGCTGTTCAACGGTCCAGGACCACCGATTGGACTTCCGGACATTGCTGGAAACGATATGAAATGTAAGCAAAAAATTTGTTTACAAACAGTCCTTTTGCCCCGAGCTACGGGAAGCGTTATGCCCCAATCGTAACAACAGAACGTTTCTGGTTGCATAACGGTAAGGCCAATTGAAACTTACAGATATTTCATCGGAAATATGTTGGTCGACATATATTCGATACAATAACATATTTTGCTAGTGAAAAACAACAATGAATGAAAGGCTAAAAACACTTAATTCAGCTGGGCATAAAATTAGACCGTTTGCTACGAAAACAGTTTTTTCTATATATTTACATTTTCTGACATTGTAGTGCTGCCAAATCAACAGGGTGACTATAGAAAACATAAATCCAAATAATAACATTATTATTTTGTTATTAAAACGCTTCTCCATTGTAAATCAGAGGGGGTGCATCTTGCCTCAACGGTGCTTATTACCCCAGGTACCCCTACACGTTCACATTTCGAAATCTCAGACCATGAGAAAAATTGCGAATAATGTAAAGTGACCAGAAGTCCCTCGTTTCGCGGAACAGCTCCGCGTTTGAACAAATTGTCCCGCCTAAAAATACGTCCCGCGAAATGTTCTACGTTCATCAAAAGTGTCTCACACGCTTTTGAAATATCCCGTGGTTTCAAAAAAATAAAACTAACGGGTGTTACATTTTTGTCACTGGGATAACGTTCGTCTCTGACAAGCATCATTCTACTCATTATTATGTCTCTTTACGTCTATAACCGCCAAATAAAAGGTGTGTAGGGTACGGTAACCAGCGGTATTCGGCAGCTTCGAATGTTTTTATTGTACAGTCAGGTTTTTTACACGGTTGCTTTCTTCAAAAACTCAAAAATGGTACAAGATATCGACTTCGTTCCAATCACGTTTTCCGTTTTAGGACAGAGTTCAATGAAAAAATCACAATTTTTGGTTTTAATGCTGAAAATTTGTAATATTGCATTTTGGTCTTTAGACTGACCACCAACATATTCAATCAAAGTTCTCATGTTTTGGGACGGGTTTCTACGTTAATTTTTTAACTCAATTTATTCTTCTTTTACGCGGTTCCATACAAATTTGAAACGAATCCCCACGTAAAGAAACTCGTAAAGACTGTGTTTACTATACTTTAAATTTCAAACACAATATTGATGCGCATGAAATGGAACACCAACATAACAATGTTACTATTAATTTAGATAAATGTTACGTTACATTTTGATAACCTTGAAATGTGCATAATTAATAACAATCGCAACGTAAAATTACATTACCAAAAGAATATTTCGTTACATTACAAGTAAAGCATTTTTGTTACATTGCATGTACGTTAAATACTGTTACATAACAATGTTACCATTTTTTTAGTAACAGTTATGTTGCAATTAGATAACTTTGTAACGTAACAATGTTACTTCTGAGTTACTTAACAGCAACATTGTGTTACATTCAATGTTGACCGGGTGTTGTAATTCTACGTTAACCTTGCGGTCGATTCTTATAAACAACCTCTTCCACTTTTTTTTTTAAATTACGTTTTGCTCAGAAAATTATATGAAAAACAGAAATACGTGAATAGCTAAACAACCCAATAGAGTTTTCTGACAGCTCAGTCACGCACACTAAACTCGGATTGTTTGCCTCATAAATGACTCTTACCCAACTCTCCGGGGTTGAGCAAATCGAAAAATATAGTCTTTTTTGAGTTACTCGGTAATGGAAATCAAATATACATTTTGTTAGATACTATCCGTAAACGAATCACACAATCCGCACAGGAAAAAAATAGGTTTCAAGTCAGTGAAAGAAAATGAAAATTTCGTAATTAATGCAGGCACTTTGACAACACATTGTTGGCCTCATTTTCAATCCGACTTACACGGTATAAAGTGCACCAATACATGCACGATTGGAGTGGTCTATTGGTCTACAGTACTCACTTTATGTTCACTCTGCTTGGCCAGCGTGTACGACTATAGTTAAAAGTCCAGGGGATTGAGGTCCGGAGAGCTGGGAAACCACAAAGTCTTATCGAGAAAATCAGTCAAATTCTCCCTACATCACGCTTGGGCGATGTTCGCCGTCTGGATCGGAGCCCCATCCTGTTGAAGGACGTAATGATCCTTCTCGCAGATGTCCCGTAGTAAAGGGGCCACAACCTTTTCCAAAATCGGCCTCATAGTACGCGGCATTGATTTTCACGCATTTTTTTTCTCGATAAAACCAATGGGAGCTTCCCAAGCCTGGATACGGCCCCAAACCATCACCGAGGCAGCGCTCTGAAACCGGGGGATGTTTATGTGGAACGGAGGGATTCTGGTCGGTGCCCACAGCTGATCGTTTTAACATTGCGCGGCTGTTGCAAGACAAAAAGGTTCTCATCAGAAAACATGAACTGACCTGCGTGCCGCAACCACAAGTCGATACTATGCGCGTCTGTTAGCCTATATATGAGGCTAAAGCTGACACCAATACCAATACACGGAATGCATGGTGCGCACCTACACAACGATGAAAGGTTGTCGAATGAACAAAAAGCTCAAAAACTTGCCAAGCAGTTCGAGAGTGTTCATAATTTCAATTTGAACATAAAGGACTCATTATGAAAATGAAGTATTACAAAAGTATGATCAGATTATCAGTCAAGAATTTCTTTCTGAAGAGGTACTGGGAACAAACTTGAATGAAATACGAACTATTATCAAGAACTTCAAAAACATGAAAGCACCAGGAGATGATGGGATTTTTTATATCCTCCTCAAAAGACTTCCCGAAGGCTCTTTAAATTTCTTGGTGAGAATTTTAACAGATGCTTTGAATTTGCATATTTTCCCTCAAAATAGAAAAATGCCAACTGCCGCTCATAGCAAGTCCGTCCCATTTGCGTTTTGGTGCTGATGAGAAAACAGCAATTGAAAATCGTAACACTTTTGGTGAAATTTTGCACTCAAATGCTTTTTCAACCAAGACCATCAACAGAATTTAGTACTGCAATAACAATCTAACACTTTTGCATCATAAAATTCACATACACACCGAAATTTGATTAAAATTTGTTGAAAATCATAAGCTGGGACTCACATGCGATTACTTTTAGGGTACGTAGCCAGAATGATAGCAAGTCAGTCCCATAGCCAGCTACGACCAGTGATGAAAAACAAACTACTACAAATCGATGGCGGTGCTAAAGCTTGCGTTTGGAATGAATCCATCGCTGGTCAATTCATAAATGACCTACTCTCGTGCTTCATTAAACAAGTTTTTTGTAAGAAGCATAACACAATGTAGCAACTGCACCACTCAAAATAAAATTAGATTTTGTTTTTACATTTGATACTACTGATAAATTCGAAATCAGTTTGGGTGTAGGAACTTGTTCTTAATTTTCCTGATAGCGGTCACACGTTCGTGACGGCGGACAGGTTCCACGTAGCAGTGGAAGCAAATATGAAAGAACACCTATAGCTTGGGAAAATGTTTGCTGTTAAAGCTAAGTAGCGTACCGAAGTATTTGATATGACTGACAAATTCTTCAAAACGAAATTCACGACAATAATTGAACAATTCTTGCCCACGTCTTTTCATAAAATACGGAAAAAATACGAAAAAGTAGCATTAACTAAAGAATGCTTTAACTAACAATACAGTGACACACCTAAAGCGTTCACTGTCAACAAACAACAGCTGAACGAAGCTACTGGTGGAAACTTTGTTATGAAGAAAACATTGTACTAGCTAGAGCCACACGATGTAGAACGCGTAAAATTCAATCAAACCTCCTATCGAATATCACTTGGTACATCCAATTCTAACCCTGAAGACCATAAGTTGTGGTGAATATCACATTTTTCATAATTATTATTGGCTGTGGGGTTAAATTGCGAAGATTTTTGCAATGGGACCGATTTGCGATCACTTTTGCTATGGGACAAACCGACTTGCTATTTTTTTCATAGTTCCTCAGAACGAAGTATTCAAAAATATTTGTTTTATCGAAAATAGATTTAAAAAGGAATTGATTCCATAAATAAACGCAAAATTGACAAAAATGCAATTGGGACGGACTTGCCATGGGCGGCAGCCAAAGTCACTCCAATTTTTAAACCTGGAAAAATTCAGCTGGAGCTTCAAGTTATCGTCCAATTAGTTTACTCTCTTCTAGAAGCAAACTTTTTGAAAGAATAATTCTTAATAGAATGATGACGAAAGTTCAATTTTTGCAAATGAGCAGTTTGGATTTCGCCATGGGCATTCGACTACTCATCAGTTACTTAGAGTAACTTATATGATTCGTACTAATAAATCTGAAGGTTATTCCTGTTGGCGTGTACGTAATAAGCTGTTGTACATCTGTTACATTGAATCTGCGTCATCGTTATACCTAAATGTATTTACCCATTCGATTTGTGTGGTCCCCGTGGTTCTGTGGTTAGCGATGTCGGTCGGCTAGCTCTCTCACACGGTTGTGATAGCGGGTTCGATTCCCGATCAGGTCGAGGATCTGTTCGAGCTGGAAATTTTCTCGACTCAGCACTGGGGCACGGTGTATCGTTGTACTTATCCTACACATGCAAAATGTGCCAAAAACAATATCGATAACGAATTCTCTCAACTTATCTAGTTGATCGAGACCGCATTAGCCCCCCAGGCTAGCGTGCGATATTGTTTATTTACCCATTAGTATTCGATTAGTATTCTCTCACTTTATAATAAACGTTTCACAAAGCAAGTCGCTTTATTTTTGTTTGCTTTTGTTTCGCGAACATTCCACGTTGGAAATCGGCGTGGGTTGTGAAAAATTGAATCGTTTTTTCGCGTACGTTTATTTCTCGAGTTAAAACAGTTGAAATGAACGGTGACGGTACAGTTTCGAGTGCGGGATCATCTGGAACTGGATCAGTTCAACACATTTGGAATTTTCCGGGAATCGAGCGGCTCGTCGGTAGAGGAAATTGGGCGACATGGAAATTTGCCGTGCAAACTTACATGGAGCTGGATGACCTCTGGAGCGTTGTGAAACCGGAAAGAAATCAGGATGGATCATACACCGTAGATGCTGGCAAAGACCGTCGTGCGAGAGCCAAGATCATTTTGCTGCTGGACCCAATAAATTACGTGCACGTTAAAGACGCAAATACGGCAAGGAAAGTTTGGTCTAAATTGGAATGTGCGTTTGAGGACTCTGGACTTACCAGGAGAGTAGGCTTGTTGAAAAGGTTGATCCAGACAGACTTGTCTTCGTGCTCCTCGATGTCAGATTACGTCAATCAAATCGTTTCTACCGCACACAAATTAACCGGAATA
This sequence comes from Wyeomyia smithii, assembly GCF_029784165.1. NCBI lineage: Eukaryota > Metazoa > Arthropoda > Insecta > Diptera > Culicidae > Wyeomyia > Wyeomyia smithii. Next base: position 173,344,100 of record NC_073695.1, on the reverse strand, counting down.
GGTTTTCCGATATCGGATGAGTGGATTGGAACACTCTTACTTGCTGAGCTTTCGGAAGATTTCCGTCCCATGATTATGGCACTCGAAAACTCGGGTATTCAGATCACTGGAGTTAATTCTTCTGCCACAAAATCGGGCAAAAAAAATATTTTTTTGAGCTTCTGCTCGTCTATCTTTATTCACTTAAGACTTAAGACTAAACTACAATTCTTTTAATACTCTTATATATAGCCTCGCAGCGAGTGTTTGTTTATGCTTCCTGTTTATGCTTTGTATAATCAAAAGATAGTGCTGGTGCAGACTAAACACTACTGGTGAGAAATAGATTATTTTCATTCTGGGAATTCTGCTTTATGCTGATTTGGCGACGATGATGGTGGTCCTGATGAGATAAGGTGGCTTGCCGGATATTGGTGACGTGTTCTGCTTAACTCTCACCCTCTTAAGTAACTTTGTCCTCAAAGTTGAACGGTTCGAAAAGGTGATGACATATTGATGAATGTTTCGATTTCCTTTTTTCGTTCTTCTGATAAATCTGTGGTTGCTATCTCTTGGTCCGTGATGATGAGCTCATCCTTTTTGGTGGTAGAAGTGTCTATTGTTGTAAGTGCAATGTCTTTGTTCTCGGTGCTTGGTATATTAATTTTTGTGTTGATTATTGTCTTTCTGGAAAGATAGAAATATATCCCTATCACAGAGATGATTGAAATTATCGTTAATCCTCCGAATGATCCGAATATTGTTATTATTTATTGGTTATTGCATACGACGTTAATCTTAATGAATAAAAATATATATGTGGCTGGGAAAAGCCGCCTTGAGAAGCCATGAAGGCAACTATCAAGCTGGCATAAAAACCCAGCATCTTTTACGAGTATTACATGGCTAATATACAATAACGAAAATGATATAAATTAACAAACATTTCATCGAGCACAATAAATTACTGAACCTAAAAATTAAAATTATCGTAGTACCGGTTGTATACCAGAGTCATTCGGCGAACAGGTTCATTCAAGCCGTAGTTTGTGCGGTGCGCATTAGTTTGCAGTAAATGCTGGCTACGTCGTGGGCGAAGTGGGCAATACAGCTGCAGCGAAGTTAGAATAGCAGGACAATCATACCGATTCGTCAAGATTTTGTGTGTCGTTTTGGCAATAATTTTTTGGCGGCGCTGTTCGAGCGGTGAGATTCCAACCAATGAGCAGAGACTTTCATAAGGTGGCAGATTATTAGGGTCTCTCTAAGGCAATGTACGACAGATCCTTCTGATGAAAAGTTTCTGAACGCGCTCGATTCGTTGAATCCAAACATCAAAGTGCGGGTCCCACACCACGCACGCCGTTTCCAAAATTGAGCGCACCAAAGAACAGTAGAGAGTTAGCAAGGTGCCGTGATCGATGAACTCCTTTCCAATTCTGAAGATAAGACCTAGTTGTCGATTTGCTTTGGTGATGATCATCGTAAAATGCTGCCTGAATGTTAAATGAGAGTCCAACAAAACACCCAAATCAGTGACAAAATCACTACGTTGCAAAGATATGCCAGCAATGCGATAGTCGAACAACAGCGGCTGCTTTTTGCGCTGGAAACTGATTACGGTACACTATGGAACGCTTATCAGCATGTAGTTGCGGAGGCACCAGTCATTGAACAAGTCAATCAGCGATTGAAGCCTGCGACAATCCTCAACAGTCTCGATAAGTTGGAAAATTTTAGTGTCGTCCGCGTACAGCAATCGAGTGCCAGGTGGAAGAACTTTTGTAACGTCATTGATGAATAATGAAAAAAGTAGCGGTCCAAGTATGCTACCCTGCGGAACACCGGAGTTGTTGCTAAACCAAGTGGATTGCGACGAGCCCAGCTTAACAGCAATCATACGATTACGTAGGTAAGAGTCTAGCCACTCTACCATTCCAGTTGCAGCTCCAAGTTTGTCGCACTTGGCACAAAGAAGCCCGTGATCAACGCGATCAAAAGCAGCTTTTAGATCCGTATAGACAGCATCAATTTGAAGGCTTCGGTCCATACCGCGGAGGCAAAAAGAGGTGAACTCTAACAAATTAGTAGATACAGATCTACCCGGGAAAAACCCGTGCTGCGCAGTAGAAATGTAGTTTTTTACACTGAACATAAGATGATGGTGAATTATAGCTTCAAAAACTTTGGAGCAAGCGCACAAACACGAGATCCCACGATAATTCTCCACATTTCGTTTGTTACCTTTCTTAAACACCGGGAACATCAATGATTCTTTACAGCTGCGAGGGAATTGATGTCTCAGCAAGGAGAGATTAAAAATGGCGGTTAGCGGTAATTCTAAACTTCCAGCACATTTCTTCAGGAGTACAGCAGGAATACCATCAGGTCCAGGGGAGAAGGACTGTTTTAGGTTTCTAATGGCGTTGGCAACTTCTTCGTTAGTAATCGTGAGGATTCCGGTATTGAATACGTCGGCCGGAACAGGAGCCAAAGCTGTGGCAATCTCATCGGGTGAAGCACACCGCGTATTAAACACGCTAGCGAAGTGCTTGGCAAACAAGTCACATTTACTGTCATTCGTTGAAGCTTCATTGTTCAGCAAAAACATACTGGAAGGTAACCCTTCCTCCTTACGCTTGAATTAACGAACTTCCAGAAGCTTTTCGGATTTAAACGTAAGTTGTGTTCCGTCTTTCGCACGTACATTGTGTACAGAGTTCTATTCAGTGCTTTGTATGAACGGCTGGCAGAAGTAAATCGGTTCCGATTGATAGGGTTTCTATTCTTTTGATAGGCGCGCAAAGCAGACTTTCGAACTCGATTAAGTTTTGTGAGCTGCCTGTTTCCCCAAACAGGTTTGCAACGAGGACGAACTTTTGGAACATGCCGATGTATAAGTTCCTGAACTGTTTCAGTGAATCCATTCACGGCCTCATCCAAGTTAGCACACCGGTTAATGAAGGTCCAATCGATATCATTTAAAGCTGCGTTGATTGCATCAAAGTTTGCACGCCGAAAATCAAAACTGGACGGATCGAACTCGTCAACGAACTGAGCCTTAACGGGCCTATTTAAAGTAACCATCAAAGGTGGATGATGAACGTCGATGTTGCAGAGGGGATCGGGTGCGGTAGTGACCGAGCATGCTGGCAAAGCATGTGAGTTTGCGAAAATTAGGTCAAGGAACCTGCCATTCAGGTTGCAAACAGAATTAATCTGATACATACTGTGAAAAGCCATACCGTCTAATAAACGGGTGCTACCAGCATTCACAGATGAGCGCGAAGCGTCAACAAAGAGATAACTAGCCTCCGACTGCATCGACCAGGATAGGCCAGCACGATTATAATCGCCAAAGATAAGCAGATCGTCGTTAATACTAGTTGAATTGATAACCTTTTCAACTGATAAAATATGCCGATCAACAATTTCAACTTCATTCCGCATGTTCGGGGGAATGTAAATAGCGCCGATAACAATGTTAAATGCACCATTTCTGACCGTAACCCACAGCTGTTCAAGCGACTCATCCATGGCTTCAATTAATAATGCCGATGCCAACGATCGTCGCACAGCGATAATTACTCCACCACCCCTTGCTTTGGTGCTATTCAACAAGCTACGATCGGTCCGATACACGGTATAATCAATGCCAAACAATTGAGTAGAAGAAATTTGCGCATCCAACCAGGACTCGGTGAGAATGATGCAGTCGTAAAACGAATTGGAAACTTCTAAAGCAAACTCGGTTACTTTACTGCGTAGGCCATGCACGTTTTGATAGTAGCAGAGTAAAGATGGCAGGTCAGTATTGCACGGGGAATCGCATTGTTGCCGGCCGACTCGCGTGGCACTGTTGCTTGAAATTAAAACAGTACTAGCTGTCTGCTGTTCGCTAACGTCGCCCAGTGGAAGAGCTCGTCGTGGAGGGGACGCAGAAGCAGGCATTAAGTGGCGAGTGATTTCGCACTGTCCAGTGAGGTTGGTCACAGGGCATAGTCCAGAATTGACATCAATGTTTGGTTGATTCGTTGGTAGATGACTAAAACGTGCGGGAATGTCAAGTGGTGAAATGTTGCTATTAGTAAAATACTTGCCAATACGAGCAAGCTGGAAGACCCCTTCTCCATCCTCAAACACAGGACCGGGACGGCTGATGAACGCAGGCTGCAGTAGCGCGACTGTGATGAGTGGGTCAGGGGCTTCCAAGTTGCTTGATTCGGTGCGTCCCGGGCTGGCTCCAAAGAATACATGGTGGTCGTCAGTGAATTTTGATGAGTCAATTGTAGTCGAATCTGCATGCAGTAATACGGTAGATAGCTCGTGGACAGCAGTCGAAACGTTAGTCGAGAAAAAAGTCGCGGGATCTAGTTTTTTGGACGATCGACGAATTCCCTGAATAACAAACCAGACGGCCAAGAAGCGGGGTCCAGAGCAATCGATTTTACATCGGGATCCAAACCAATTTTGTATGATATGTAGGAATAATTCGTCGTATCGATACCTTTTTGAACGAGCCGAACAACAGCAACAGGTTCAATTGAATTCAGGCAGCGTGAAACAATTTTCTGCACATCGCTCCGTTACTTTGGGATTTAAACCGGATAGGTAGAGCCAAAAGCACTTTTTTGCTACCACAGAAGCAACCGATGACACCGAGAGATCACTTAAATCAACAGTATTAGTGCCTCGATCAGAAGTGATTTCTAACGGCATGCGGTCCGCACGGCGCCGTTTAGGATTTCTTGCGGGCCATATCGGTGTGGATAAATTCGCAGCGGCGGACAAGTTAGCGGGAGTTCCAACGAACCCATCACAATGCGGCGGTTTTTGCGACATACTTTCAACCTTATTGTTCAATCCGGCTACCATTTCGCACAATTTTTGCACTTGAGACGGCAAATCAACCAGCTGTAGCGATTGAGCGTTTTGGCTGTTTAGTGCGTCAGCCACATAAGTATTTATCGAACGGCCGTTCAGTTTATCGCGGCACTGAGGACAAATAAACAATATTTTGCCTAGTGCAAAGAGTTCTTTGCAAATCCTGCTGTTGAAGCCACAGCATTGCTGGTTTATGTGATAGCAAGCTTCACAAAAACCGCAACGTACCGGTTCGAGGTCATTGATTTCGAGTTTGCATTCGCCGCACAGTTTTTTCTCCATTACGGTATCAGAAATAAACAAACAGCACGGTTTGATGAAATATGAGTGCACAAGAATGAAGCGCCTGTGGGTAGGCTTAACAGACGGTAATCAAATTGCGCGGCAATATGTAGGTCCAACAATAACAAAGTCAGCATCCAATGCACAGTCCACTTCAATAACGAAAGCGAATATCACGAAATATCACAATGCTAGAACTTGCACTTCACTATTCCCTTGTTCACTGCTAGCTTAAAACAATATTGTACAATAATCAAATAGCGTTCGAACTAAAATAAACTACTAATAAGTTGAAATTAAACAGAGCCAAAGACTGAACAATCAATAAACAAACCCCAAACAATATGTTGAGTTTCCATGTTAGTGAATTATTTTCTAGTTTTAATATTTCAAGTTTCTCTCGGTGCTCCAGTGTTAGATTTCGTAGATAAGCTGCGGGAGGTGAATCTAATGTGTCTGTTTCGGTTACCAATAAGCCAGTTGTGGGATGATACGGTCGTCCAGGTATAATAGCTTCGAAATTAGAGAATAGTTCTCCGTTGATTTGTATGTCGCAGTCTTCGAATTGGATTAGAAATGAGCCATTCAGCTGCTTATTTGAATTGCTGCAATTAGATGAAATTTCTACGTGTGCGTCATTGATTAGAATAGAGGCGTCGTTAATTCGTTTGACTAAACCTCTTGAGTAGACTTTTTCAGGTGCAATTGGAATGTTGTCCTTGTATGAGCCGGTCTATGCAGTTATTGGGTAATGTTAGAGAGGTGGTTTCGCACAGGTAGTAGTTGCTTTGGTCCTCGCATGGTTGTTTTGATTCGTAAACATGCGTAAGGTTGCGCATGAGGTAATTTCGTGACAACAAAATTCGCCTGTTCTACATAATCGTATTCATAGACGTCTTTTGAAAACTGTGGTACTTTTAGAATGTATACTATATGAGTATTGTTTAATGTTACTTGTGCTGTAGATTGTGAGAGTAATTCTTCAAACGATGACACGAAAATATCGTGCCTGCTTAAGAATGTGGCGATTGTGATGAAGTCTCGCATGGATAGTAACTTGCTGCTTGGGATGCCATGTTTTGCCATCAAGATCGCTTCTTCTAGTGTTTCTATCTGGTCTTGAAGTGAGTCTAGATTGGATAAGATCATAAGATGATTGATTTCGAGAGAATGGTTTTTTGCTCTTCCTTTCTCTAGTGTTAGCACTTGATTGGTGATATCTGTGACCTCTTGTATTCTTTTGCTAATAGCTTGATTTATCATGACTTGTTTGTTGTTTTGTGTGATGAGGGAGTTGAGCGTCATGTTGATGATGCGTAGGTCGTCAGCGTCTGGACTGCCTGCTACCCATTTCCATACTGTTCCTATTGAATCCCACCTCTTGTGTCTTGTTACAAAGGGTTTTAATTTAAGAAAGGTTTCGTACAATTTATAATTTTTGTTTTGCATTAATTCGTATAAAGGATCGGTTGAAGGGTTTGCCTGAATTTCTTCATTGACATTAGCTATCGTATTACCTATCTGCACCAGGTCTATTGGATGTACTATTCTTACATATCCTGTTTTGAATTTAGCTTTGCCTAAAGGTATGATTGCTAGTGGATTATTCGTGAGGTCGTGTATGTGAATGTTGGCGTATGCGATTGACACGCAGAAGGCGAGTCTGTGAAAAGAAAGGAGTGGTACTATGATTTTTGTTCTATAGTGTCTCGCCTAAGGTTTACTTTATGAATTTTCCTATTATTAGAGTCGAAGACGTACGTGTCATGATTTTCCTTAATCTTCATTATATTATATCTACTTTTTCTTTTGTTATTAGAGCTTGTTTTTTCATATGCGTATGTATCTGGTAGAAATGTTTTATATTTCTTTGGTGTTATTTTATTTTCCTTATTTTCAAACAATTGTAGTATTTTTTGGTTGTTTTCCTCTTTTTGTTTAGCGAATTCCTCAAATGTTAAGTTATCTGTGTTTTCTCCTATGTAAATAGCCTTAGGTGTTTGTTTGGTAAAGGAATGTATGGAACTGTTATACTTGTGTGTAGCCTCCTGAATGAGGTTATTGACTGTAATATCTGGATTGAGTGCTTTTATACACCTTGCTATTTCTCAAATTGTTGAATGACATCTTTCGACTTGTCCGTTTGTTTCTGATCTGTTGACTGGTGTTTTAAAAATTTGAATTCCTAGATTTTTGATGCGTTGTTCTATTACATTTGAGACAAATGAACTTTCATTATCAATAACAATCTGCGACGGTACGTCCCAGTCATAAAGAAGCTGTACCAGAACGTCCCCCACGTCTTGTATCGACTTTGATTTTACCGGTCTTATTTTTAGAAATTTGGAAAATTTATCTAAGGAAGAAATGAACAAAAAGTTTGCATTGTAAACAAATATGTCGATATGAATAATATCACCAGGGTATTTTGGCATTGGTGTTTTTACTGGTATGTATGGTTGCGGTTAACGTTCGTATTTCTCAGTTTCGCAAATCTCACAAGTATTGACGTAATTTTGAATCAATTTGTTCATTCTAGGGAAGTAATATGTTTTCAAGAGCTGAAGTGAATTTTCTTTGGCGTTACGGTGAGCGAAATTGTGCGTGTTTTTAATTTCTTCAAGTTGTCGTTCTGCCTCTTCTATGTCTTCCACCCTTTTTTGGGAAAATCGAGCTTTGACAATTTTGGGGTTGAAGTTTTCTTTGTAAATTTCTTGAATTCGACCCATAGTATTTATTTATTATTTCAATTTTTGTTGTAGGTAATCATTTGTGAAATGGGGTTCTGTAAAAATATGCCTCTGATAGTTCTCAAATGGTCGGTTCTGTTCAAAGCTAGAGTTTCTTCCTATGACGAAAATAATTTGATTGCGGAAGACATTTATCGGGGCTTCTGTTGAGGGTATATAGGAACTGTCATCATCTTCGGCCGAGTGCTGCGTTGGGGTTAGTGAATTAATTTGGATGCGGGATAGGGCGTCTGCTACTACGTTGGATCTTCCAGGTTTATAGTGCATTTCATAGTCATGCTCTTCTAGGAATGCTTTCCATCGCTTCAGCTTGGCGTTGTTATTTTTGGGTGATAGGGTAAATGTTAGTGGGAGATGGTCAGTGTAAATTTTTAATTTAGCTCCGTATATGAAATTTCTGAGTGTGTGTAGTGAACAAACGACAGCAAGCATTTCCTTTTCGTTTGTAGCATAATTTTCTTCCGTTCTGGAAAGCGTTCTAGATATAAAGGTTATCGGTCGCTCTCCATCATGGAATTTCTGAGATAGCACAGCTCCCAGTGCTTTATCTGACGCATCGGTGGTCAAGATAAAAGGTTCCTCAAAATCTGGATATGCCAATACATCGTTCGAGGATAATATTCTCTTTAATATTTGGAAAGATTGTTTAGTCTCTGTGTCAAAAGTAATTGGGAAACTTTTCGATTGATTTTTAGGAATTTGGCGATGGCCATATTCCCCTCTTAAAAGTTTTGTCAAGGGCTTCGCAATTTTTGCGTAGTCTCTCACAAAACGCCTGTAATAGCCAGAGATTCCTAAAAAGGCTCTCAAATCTTTAAGATTTTTTGGCTCGGGGTATTTTTGTATACATTCCACCTTTTTCATGTTGGGTTTCAGACCGTTTACAGAAATAACAAATCCTAGGAACTCCACTTCGGTCTTCAAGAATTCTGATTTGTCTGGCTGGATTTTGAAGTTGACCTTTTGTAGGGTTTCGAAAACACTTCTTAAATTGTCTGAGTGTTCTTCAAAAGTTTTCCCGAAAACGATGATGTCATCTATATAGACATGGCAGATTTTGCCAATATGTTCTCGTAGGACGTCGTCCATAACCCTTTGGAAAATTGAGGGTGCGTTTTTCAGTCCGAACGGCAATCGTACAAACTCATATTTGCCGTTATTTACAGAGAAAGCGGTTTTTTCGACGTCTTTCTTTGTCATTGGGATCTGATGAAAGCCAGATGCTAGATCTAATGTTGTAAAATATTTATTGTTTCCCAAGTTTGCCAAGACCGGTATCAGGAATGGGATACCTGTCACCGATCGTTTTTGAATTTGGTTTCCGGTAGTCTATTACCATTCTATACTTCTTTTCGCTGAAGGCGTATATCTTCTTTGGAACGATCCATATAGGAGAATTATAAGGGGATTTTGAAGGTTTTATGATGCCATCATTTAGCAATTTTTCTATTTGTTTATTAACTTCTGCTTTCAAGGCTTGTGGGTATGGGAATGTTTTGCTATATACTGGATTTTCGTCGGTGGTGCGAATTTCTGCATTAATTCTTGTTGTGAAAGGCAATTTTTCATCAGGTGGTTGGAATAAATTTTTAAAGTCTTTGAGAAGTTTTTTAAGTTCAGATTTTTGATATTCTGGGAGGTGTTCATCTCGAATCTCGATCTGGTTTACCTCCTCGAATTTGTGCTGTAGTAGGTTAATGGTGTGTCGATTTTTTATTATTAGTTTTTCCTTTGCGGTGTCAATTACGGCTTCTAGCTCTTTGAGCGTATCGTGCCCTATAATTGCGTCGAAGGATTTTAATTCTGCAAGATGATAAAACTTTACGTCTATGTCTGAGTATGGTCGGAAAAATTTAGCTTTTGAAAATTTGTCGATTTTTATGTCTCCTCCAACTGAAGAAACGTTAAAAGGTTTCTTTGTGCTGTGGGAGACTCGTGCATACTTTGGATGAACATAATTTTTGTTCGATCCTGTGTCCACTAAGATTCTCAGAGGTGTACTCGCGTTGCCATAATAAAGAAAATAGGGCAACGTGGAATTCATCCTAAAAAATTAAGCTCAGCCTCCTCCTCTTCAGGTTCCTCACCTCGTTGGGCTTCCATCATTCTGATGTACCTTTCAAAAGTTTGTGATGGTTCGGGGTATATATTCTTCATCTTCTGATGGGGCATAATCTGAGCGTTCATTAATTATGTCTTCAGGCTCAGGTTCTTCGTACTTATTTGTGCAAATGTTAAACATTCTCTGTCTTTTCAGTGGGGGTCCTCTCTGGTCTGACCTTTGTGGTCTGTTACCATAGTTGACGTTATTTGTTCGGATGGAAGTATCTACTTCCATCGGTTCTGGTGTGTTTTTAACTGGGTTGTTAGGTGTTATTGGGGCTTTTTGCTGTTGATTAAATTGCCTGAATGGTTGAGGTTGGAAGGGTTGATTAAAGTATGGTGGTGGTGGCATTGGTCTTGGATGATATTGTGGTTTTGGAATTGGTCGTTGGTAATATTGTGGGTTTGGTCTACATGAATTCAAATTGTTAGGTGGTCTTGTTAGTGCTGGAAGTTTGGGAGGAAGTCTAGAGGGCAAGAATGGTATCAAGTTCCTTGGAACCTGCGGAGCTAACATGCTAGGTCTGATCATTGTGGATCTGAACTCTGCGTTTTGATCCTTAATGCATTAGCTGTACGCGGCAGCTAATGACGTTGGTTGATAGTTTCTGATGAATTTGCTCAGCTCACCATCGAGGCCTCTAGTGAAAGAGTCAATAGCTTTCCTATTGTATGACTCGATCAACGCCTTTGATGCTTCTGGATGACTGAATCTTTCATCGGTCTTTATATGATTCGCAATTAGGGAGAGCAATCTATTAACTTCATCGTAAAACTGCTCGAGGGTTTTACCTTTCTGTGTCGTATGCGACAACTGGTAGTCGAGCATTTCCAAATCTCTCTTCTCTTCATAATAAGTTGTTAAAGTTTTCTTAATAAGTTTCCAATTTATGTTCACGTTTGAGGCTACTAAGACATCGTTTGCCTCGCCTATAATTTTTCTTCTTATGGTCTTACAGACCCAGGGCCGGATTTAGACGGTGGGGGGCCCGGGGAAAATTTGTTTGTGAGGCCCTCTTTTCTTAAAACACATTTAGAGGTAACGTTCTGGAAGGTGACGAGCAAAAAAAAAAAAAAAAGGTCGCCAGAGGACTAGGGGAGCCCCTTGAATCGGGAGGCCCGGGCATTTGCCCCCTTTGCCCCCCCTTAAATCCGGGCCTGTACAGACCATATGGTATTTATTTTGAGCCTCTATGGGGCTTTGATGATTAGTCTCATAGAGATTGATGATGCTTTGAACATCGTCAATCCAACTATTCAACTCTCTTGACTCGCCGGTAAACGTTGGCAATCTTCAACTAAATCTGGGATTCTTTCAATCGAATCCGTGTTTACCCGAGCTCCTTCTCTATCAAAAAGATGAAGCGGTGGGTCGCTGTAGTCCGGTCCCGGAAAGGGAACGGCTGCTGCTTCTAGAGCGGCAATTCTATTGATTATATCTTGCACTTGATTTTGTGCCATTTTAATTATTTATTATTTTGAGTTTTTTAAGGATATTTCTTTTTTCACTTTTTTACTTCTAATATATACTTTTTAAATATAATCACTTTTCTTTTGGTTTTTTAAGGATATTTCTTTTTTCACTTTTTTACTTCTAATATTTGCTTATTAAATATAATCACTTTTATTTTTGATTTTTCACTTCACTATTTTAATAATGTTGGAGTACTTACATAATTATTTTAACCGTCATACCAATCCTGTTACAGTGGTACTTCTTTGAATCCAATCGTCTGCCTCTAACAGTGACGCTTCTGAATTCTGTGGGTTGAGACCAGGCCGTGGTGTTTCCTCCTTTCCGGCACGGCTGTTTAATCCGTTTTTTTCCTGGAGCGAGTGATGAGCTGTCCAGGCGACTCCGGCATAATCCGTACGGCTGCTTTACGCGGTCGGGAATTTTTTTGTTTCACAACAAAGAAGTATCCGCGAACTCTTACGTGGCGAACTACACTTGTTGATTCACTTTACACTCACGCTGGTCCCTATTCGGGCGCCAGTTAATTCTTCTGCCACAAAATCGGGCAAAAAAATATTTTTTTGAGCTTCTGCTCGTCTATCTTTATTCACTTAAAACTAAACTACAATTCTTTTAATACTCTTATATATAGCCTCGCAGCGAGTGTTTGTTTATGCTTCCTGTTTATGCTTTGCATAATCAAAAGATAGTGCTGGTGCAGACTAAACACTACTGGTGAGAAGTAGATTATTTTCATTCTGGGAATTCTGCTTTATGCTGATTTGGCGACGATGATGGTGGTCCTGATGAGATAAGGTGGCTTGCCGGATATTGGTGACGTGTTCTGCTTAACTCTGGGGATGCGATTAAAACGAAGCTGCTGCAGGAGGTAAAACATTCTACAGACGATTCGGCTCTAGCTGCAAACCGGAAGACCAGGGACTACAAAAATAAACAGAAAAATAATTCTCCCAAAGGACCCAAGTGCCGCAAATGCCATAAATTTGGGCATCTAGCACGCAACTGCAAAAATGCAGAGAATCGACGCGCATTTTGTGCAGTAATGTCGTCCCTTACGTTGACAAAAGGTGATGATTGGTATATCGATTCAGGTGCAAGTGTGCATATGACCAGCCATAGTGAGTTATTGAAAAATTTGAATGCTTCCACCGGAACTGTCGTCGCTGTGAAATGGAGGAGGCATGAAAATTACTGCAGTAGGTTCGATATGTCGGAAAGACAATATACCGGTCCATGACGTGCAACTGATTCCAGATCTTTCTGTCAACCTACTCTCCGTTAATCAAATCGTAAAGAAAGGCTACACTGTGGTGTTTACCAATGCGGGATGCAAAATAACAAACGATAGCGGTGAAGTTGTTGCTACAGGTAAGCGTGAAAATGATTTGTTTAAGCTGGAACAACAGCGGGAAGCGGGAAGAAGTCTAGCTTGTTTCTCTGCGACTAACTTACACATCTGGCATCAGAGACTGGCTAACGGAATGGCGAATGGTATTAAGGTTGTCGGAAGTAGCACTACAGATTGCGATATCTGTCCAATGGGAAAACTTTGTCGTCACCCATTCAACAAGCAAGGTTCACGCGCTTCGGAAATTCTTGACGTGGTACACACGGACATCTGTGGGCCTATGGAAGCTAAATCACTAGGAGGCAGCAGACATTACATTGTTTTCGTTGATGATAAATCACGGCACAAATGGGTGTATTTTTTAAAAAGCAAGTCCGGTGCGGAAGTTTTGAAAACGTTCAAACAATTCCATTTGTTGGTTGAACGACAATCCGAGCGAAAAATTAAAACTCTTCGTAGTGACAATGGCACTGAATATACGAATAAAGAGTTTGAGGATTATTTAAAACGGCACGGTATTTGGCATCAGCTAACAAATGCATACACTCCAGAACAAAACGGCATGGCAGAACGCGCAAATCGTTCGATAGTCGAACGCACCCGTTGCTTGTTGTACGAAGCACGATTGGCTAAAAGCTTCTGGGCCGAAGCCGTAAATACGTCGGTTTACTTTCTCAACAGATCCCCGACTCATGGTCATGATTTGACACCGGAGGAAGTTTGGACAGAGAAGAAGCCGGATTTGTCTCATTTAAAAGTATTCGGCACGAAAGCTGTGGTGCATATTCCTAAACAGAAGCGGCAAAAGTTAGATGCAAAATGCAAAGAATGCATCATGGTTGGCTACGATGATCGCACGAAAGGGTACAGAGTTTACGACCCGCAGTCGCGCAACGTGTTCATCAGTCGCGAAATTTGCTTCGTTAACGAAGGAACATGGAGTCAACAGAGCACCACCCGTAGAAAAATCGTTCAACTCCCCTTCGAAGAAGTAGTGACCCTGTCACCAGTTGTACCGCCTTCGAAGAGTGCCTAGGAAGAAGATGACGATGACGAGTTCTACACAGACTGCGAAAATGACGACTCCGAGCAGGAATTCTATGGATACAAAGATTCCGAAAATACGACTTTAACCGATGCGACCGTGCTCCCTCCGCGCAATTTCTCAAATCCACCTGGGTCGCAGGTGTTGAGGCGAAGCGGTCGGGAGCACAAGTTACCAGGCAAGTATAGTGAATTCGAAGTTTCGTTCAGAGAATTGCCGCATTCTAACTCTTTACAGACAACCGACACGAAAGTTTCTGATGAGGAATTTCAAGAGGAATCAGCGACGCAAGCTAATGTTTCGACCAGTGAAAGCGCATCCGTTGTAGCTAGAAGCATGTTCGTTGATGGTGATCCAATGACTCATCAGGAAGCACTGTCCAGATCTGATGCTGAATGCTGGAAGAAGGCCATGTACGACGAGTACGATGCGCTGATGTCGAATAGAACCTGGACACTCACAGAGCTACCGCCGGATCGTAAAGCCATTAAATGCAAATGGGTCTTCAAGACCAAGCATGATGCGAACGGGAACGTCGACAGGCATAATGCGCATCTAGTTATCAAGGGATACTCGCAGCGAAAGGGGGTGGATTACACCGACACGTATTCACCAGTCGTCCGTCATAGTTCTCTGCGGTATTTGTTTGCCCTCGCTGCTAAGCACGAACTCACAATCGACCAGTTAGATGCTACAACTGCCTTTCTTCAAGGATAGCTTTCAGAAGAAATCTATATGGATCAGCCTCCTTGCTTTTAAAAACCGAACCAAAGCAAGAAATTAGTGTGTCGATTAAACAAAGCTATGTATGGACTGAAGCAATCCAGTCGCGTCTGGAATGAAAAGTTGAACGCTGCACTGAAAAGTTTCGGAATGATTTCTTCAGTGTACGATCCTTGTCTTTATTATCGAATTGATAACGGTAAAATGTTGTTTGTTGCGATTTACGTAGTTGACGTATTCATTTTCTCAAATGATAGAGGCCTGACGAACGAGATAAAAGCAAAACTGAAGAAATCCTTTCTTATGAGAGATCTCGGATCAGTTAGTAGTTGTCTAGGAATGCGCGTAACTCGTGGGAAAGCTTCCGTGTCGCTTGACCAAGAAGCGTACATTAAGTCAGTGCTAGATCGTTTTAATATGCAAGATGCTAAAACCGTTACGACTCCGATGAATGCAAGCGTGATAAGACTCCGGCAAGACTCCGGAAGAGGTAGACAATATGAAGAAGGTCCCGTATCAAGAGGCGGTAGGTAGTCTCATGTACCTAGCTTAATGTACTAGGCCAGATATTCTATACACCGTTAATCAACTAAGTCGCTACAATATGTGCGCCGGTCCGATGCATTGGGAAGCAGTAAAGCATCGACTACGCTATCTACGAGGCACTAAAAGTATAAAATTGCGATACTCCAAGCAAGCGAACGATATTCTAACAGGATACTCCGATGCAAGCTGGGCAACAGACTTAGATGATCGAAAGTCTACTAGTGGATTCATTTACATGCTACAAGGAGGAGCCGTGTCTTGGAGCTGTAAGCGACAACCGACCGTTGCTTTATCAAGCTGTGAGGCAGAGTACATGGCGCTTTCCGCTACCGTTCAGGAAGCCGCTTGGTGGCGTGGATTGATTGCGAAGTTCGGCCAAAATATACCGATAGATCTCTACTGCGATAACCAGAGTGCAATTGCTATAGCCAAAAACGGTGGTTATACGCCACGTACGAAACATATTGATACACGGCACCATTTCATTCGAGATGCAGTTGATCGAGGGGTTGTCCAGCTGAATGATGTAAGCACCGAAAAACAAATTGCTGACGGAATGACCAAGGCCACAGAACGGAAGGTCATCTATGATACGAAAACTGCTAAGTGCTCAGTGAATTTTGCAGCGCTCCCTAGGGGTGGAAAGAACGCTTTTTACACGGAAAATAAACAAAATTTATACTACTTTTATCGAAATCAATCAAACACACTGGTATAAATCTGTCGGCGAAAACACTACAGGTTAACCCTGCTAAGCATCTGTAAGAAGGAAAACACATTATTTCTAGGGGCTTGACAACTTTATTTCATGAAAAATATTTCGGTAATGGTTGATATAGATATTAATATCTATCATTTATTTATCACATTAACTTCCCAACCATAGCGTATAGGACATGGTGAAACGGTTTGATCAACAAGTAGGCACGAGCGGGGAAGCGTTTTTTTATTTTGTACGGTTGAAGACGAGGCATCACCAAGCGACAGCAAATAACTTTTTCTACTTGTTAATAGATTCTTACTAACTAAGCAAATGAAAATCGCAAATTCATGTGTTTCAAGTTGTGAATTGCTTCTAAAATGAATGAATATCAGTAGCAAGGTATGTAGCTTTACCGGATTTATAATTTGAATGCATCGAAATAGTATATTATAAGATGCGATGAATTTTGGTCATCGGTTGTTTTAATGAACAACTTTAGTCTTTGGCATTTTTTTTTGCAATATAGCCGGTTGTACTTTTGACATACCGTTTTACTATGTTTCTATACACCAACATCACAACAACGATAATATGACTTCAAAGAGTTTTGATGTAACTAGAGGAGTGTTTGAAAATGCAACGATAAACACTTAGTAACAATGAATACAATCGAATTTTGCTCGTTGCACTAAATTCGTAGTCCAACTAGTGAAGGACTTTCACGCGTTGGGTTGAGCTATCCAGGTTGCAAGATGACACCGGTTGTTTCTTTTTGTTAGGATTATTAAGAGATTTGCCCAAAACTGAACGCGGTCTAATCCAAACACCGCGTTTGAATCAAAGGCCGCGCTGAGTTGCCAGATGTATGCTGTTTTAATTTGCATCAACCTTCATTGTTAAAGTATCGGGAAAATCTTTGAAGAAATCACTGCTGGAGACAGTGGAGACTAAAAAGGATTACTAATCACCAGAGGAAAATCTATCGCATCATATACTCACTTTGTGGTTTCTGTTTCAAGCATTATGATATCAATTTATGTTAGATTAATCTGTAAACCTGGCACCCCTGCTGCCGCCTTCAGTGTGCTGCCAGATTCGAAGTTTGTTTTGATTTTGGAAAGGGTTGCCAAAGCAGGTAGATTTTTTTTTTTTTTTTTTTTTTTCAAAATTGCTCAATAAGTTTTTTTTTTTTTTTAAAAAGGGGGATTTGTTAGTAGCTTAAGTATTTATGATAAATATTAGTAAATAATGAGTATGTGTGTCCAATCACAAATGGTGACTTCTCAACACTGTTAGAAATTTGAAATTTTAATTGTTAGGATTTGTTTGCTTTCGCAATAAGGACTTATCATTCGTAGGGATTTAAACCTACTTGTCAGAAAAGGGGAAGTAAACTTACAACTAACTTAATTGCTAACTTATTGGCTATAAAGAGAGCTTATCGTAGCAATTGAGGATTGCAACGATTTTTGTCGAAAATTGTTAATAATTTTATTTGACATAGCTTCTAATGGTTCAACACCAGTAAGTCTATGTAATTCGAGTGTACCAAACCAAGGAGGACGCTTCAAAATCATTTTCAGAATTTTATTCTGAATCCTTTGGAGCGTTTTCTTCCTTGTTGAACAGCAACTTGACCAGATCGGTACAGCATAAAGCATTGCTGGTCTAAAAATTTGTTTGTAAATCAAAAGTTTGTTCTTTAAACAAAGTTTAGAATTCCTGTTAATGAGAGGATATAAACATCTCGTATATTTGATGCACTTGGCTTGTATACTCTCAATGTGCTCTTTGAAAATAAGTTTTTTATCATAAATTAGTCCCAAGTACTTAACCTTGTCGGACCAACTTAAAATAACCCCATTCATCTTGACAACGTGATTATTGTTTGGCTTGAGGAAAGACGCCCTAGGCTTATGCGGAAAAATTATCATTTGAGTTTTAGAAGCATTGGGAGAGATTTTCCACTTTTGCAAGTAGGAAGAAAAAATATCTAAACTTTTCTGCAATCGACTGCATATGACACGAAGGCTTTTTCCTTTAACGGAAATGCTTGTGTCATCGCAGAACAATGACTTTGTGCATCCTGGAGGCAAATCAGGAAGATCTGAAGTGAATATGTTGTATAGGACTGGCCCCAAGACTGAACCTTGAGGTACACCTGCTCTGACAGGAAATCTATCAGATTTAGAATTCTGATAGACAACCTGCAGAGTTCGATCAGTAAGATAATTTTTTAAAATTTTGATAAGGAAAATCGGAAAATTAAAAGTTTGCAATTTCGCAATCAAACCTTTATGCCAAACACTGTCGAATGCTTTTTCTATGTCTAAAAGAGCAGCTCCAGTGGAATAACCTTCAGATTTGTTAGCTCGTATCATATTAGTAACTCTGAGCAATTGATGAGTTGTGGAATGCCCATGGCGAAATCCAAACTGTTCATTTGCAAAAATTGAATTTTCGTTGATGTGTGACATCATTCTGTTAAGAATAATTCTCTCAAACAGTTTACTTATTGAAGAAAGCAAACTGATTGGTCGGTAACTTGAAACTTCAGCTGGATTCTTATCCGGCTTTAAAATTGGAGTAATTTTTGCATTTTTCCATAATTTGGGAAAATATGCAATTTTGAAGCAGCAATTGAAAATTTTCACTAAAAATTCCATTGTGCTCTCAGGGAGATGTTTGATTAGTATATTAAAGATTCCATCGTCACCAGGTGCTTTCATATTTTTGAAATTTTTAATAATTGATTTAATCTCATTCAAGTTAGTTTCAATTATTTCTGCAGGTAAAAAATTCTGGGAAGAAATTAAATCAAATTGACGTGTGACTTCATTTTCAATTGGACTCACAAAATTCAAATTTGAGTTATGAACACTCTCAAACTGCTGAGCAAGTCTTTGAGCCTTTTGTTCATTGGATACAAGAAAACGTTCACCATCTTTTAAAACTGGAATAGGCTTTGAAGGTTTCTTAAGAATCTTCGACAGCTTCCAAAATGGTTTTGAATATGGTTTCAATTTTTCAACTTTAGTCTCAAAATTTTGATTTCTCAGAAGAGTAAATCTATGTTTAATCTCTTTTTGTAAATCTTTATAAATAGTTTTAAAAACAGGGTCACGAGAACGTTGATATTGACGTCTGCGGACATTTTTCAAACGAATTAGAAGTTGAAGATTTTCGTCAATTATTGATGAATCAAATTTCACTTGAGCCTTTGGAACAGAATAATTCCTGGCATCAACAATTGCACATTTTAATGCTTCCAAAGCGGAATCAATATTCACTTCGTTTTGCAAATCAAGCTCATTATTGAAATTTCTCTCAATATGAGTTTTGTATCTTTCCCAATTAGCCTTGTTATAATTAAAAACAGAGCTCATAGGGTTTAAAACTGATTCATGTGATAAAGAAAAAGTTATTGGAAGATGGTCAGAATCAAAGTCAGCATGTGTGATCAAATCACTACACACATGACTTTGATCTGTTAGCACCAAATCAATTGTTGAAGGGTTTCTTACAGAAGAAAAGCATGTAGGACTATTCGGAGACAAAATAGAATAGTATCCTGAAGAACAATCATTGAATAAAATTTTTCCATTGGAATTACTTTGAGAATTATTCCATGAACGATGTTTAGCGTTAAAATCGCCGATTATGAAAAATTTCGAACGATTTCTGGTGAGTTTTTGTAAATCACCTTTAAAATAATTTTTGAGCTCGCGTGTGCATTGAAATGGTAAATATGCTGCGGCAATAAATAAAATCCCAAGTTCAGTTTGAACTTCAATTCCCAAAGTTTCAATAACTTTCGTCTCAAGATGGGGAAGAGCACGATGTTTGATTCGGCGATGAATAACAATTGCAACTCCACCGCCGGAACCCTGAATCCTATCATATCTATGAACCACGTAATTGGGATCATATTTTAATTTTATGTTAGGTTTCAAAAATGTTTCAGTAATAATTGCAATATGCACATTATTTACTGTTAAAAAATTAAAAAGCTCATTCTCATTGGCCTTCATTGAGCGAGCATTCCAATTTAATATTTTAATTGTTTTATTTAAAATCATTGCTAAATTTTAAATTAGAAACAATTTTAATAGTAAAATTTGTGCCTATTTGAATGGCTTCAAACATTGATTTTGCCTGCAACATGGCGTTCATAAGATCGAACATTGCCTGTTGCAAAAAAGAAAGTTTACCTGCCGTAATAGGCCCCAGGCAGTTGACATTAGAAAAAATATTTTCGGTAGCAATATTAGCTGGAGTGATAGGTGTACAATTATTATCTAGCGTGTTTTGCTTACCCATATTAACGGTCATTTTCGAACTACCAACACTAGGCGGTAAAATGTTCGAACTACCTGTAACCTGTGCATAAGTTAAACGGGTATGCAAAGGAGTAGGTAAACTATGCGTCACTGGTACGCTTGGAGAATTTTGTTTTGAAGTTGGTTTTAATTGAGAAATTGAATTTTGTTTACCTTGCCTTGCCTTAACAATTGCTAACCGGACTGGGCATTGATAAAAATTTGACATATGGTTGCCGTTACAATTCGCACAGCGAAAATTTTTACTCTCTTTCACAGGACATGTGTCCTTTTTGTGAGAAGAGTCTCCACAATTAAGACATTTTTGGTCCATGTTACAGAATTTGGAACCATGGCCATAACGTTGGCAAGTACGGCATTGGGTGATATGCTTTTCACCTCCGCCATACTTCCTATAAATTTCCCACTTTACACGCACATTATACAAAGCATGTGCTTTTTCAAAAAATTTTAAGTTGTTAACCTCATTGCGGTTAAAATGAATTAAATAATTAACAAGGGAAATTCCAGTTCTCTGACTGTTTTCGCCTCGTGATTTTTGTTTCATTAGAATTACTTGGGTAGGGGCTATGCCAAGTAATTCTGTTAAAGTAAGTTTGATCTCATCAACGGTTTGATCGTTGGTGAGACCTTTCAAGACAACCTTGAACGGCTTGGCGTTCTTGGTGTCATATGTAAAAAATTTGTACATCTTGTCAGTTAAATACTGGACAAGACGATCACGACCCTTTACTGAGTCGGCTAATAAGCGGCATTCACCTCTACGGCCAATTTGATAGGTAACTTTAACGTCAGAAACAAACGTTGAAAGTTCCTTTTTGAATATATTAAATTCAGAAGAAATAGTTACCACAATAGGTGGAACTTTCTCCTTTTTTAAAGATTTTATATTTTGTATAGTTTCATTATTAACAACTTCCATTTCACCAGCTTCTTGCTCAGGCAAAATATCAAAAGGATTGTCACTACAGACACTCGAAGTATCAGAAAGAGATGCCTCTCTTTTCCTCCCCGCAGCGATGCGAGGTTTCTTTTTCCGTCCAGCCATTTCAGGTGGTACGAAAAAAGTTAAAACAAATGTTAAATTCAAAAGTAGGTAGTCTTGAGAAAGACTGATGGGAAATAACTTTCAGGTAGTCTTTAAAAGACACACTGACAAAACACAAACTTTGAAGCTATAGGCAGTCAAAGACCAGTCCACAAGCAACCGAAAAAACGTCTGACCTGTAGGACAGTTCAAGACGCACTGAAGCAGGTAGATTTAATTTTGGCTGTTGTTTAGTGTCCAAAGAAAATAAAATCGACTCTGCAACCAAGAAGGGCATTTGGTTTCAGAGTTGCGGTTTATAGCGCGGCGAACAAGTTTCAGTGAAACTCACAATACTAATCACCTATTGGGTTACGCAGTGTCTTGCCCCTAGCATTCTTCAAAACAGCTGACTCAGATACTGGCATAGATGATTGTAGAACTGTTCCTTTATTGTTTTTCAGATGACACCGGTTGTTTCTTTTTGTTAGGATTATTAAGAGATTTGCCCAAAACTGAACGCGGTCTTATCCAAACACCGCGCTGAGTTGCCAGATGTATGCTGTTTTAATTTGCATCAACCTTCATTGTTAAAGTATCGGGAAAATTTTTGAAGAAATCACTGCTGGAGACAGTGGAGACTAAAAGGATTACTAATCACCAGAGGAAAATCTATCGCATCATATACTCACTTTGTGGTTTCTGTTTCAAGCATTATGATATCAATTTATGTTAGATTAATCTGTAAACCTGGCACCCCTGCTGCCGCCTTCAGTGTGCTGCCAGAATCGAAGTTTGTTTTGATTTTGGAAAGGGTTGCCAAAGCAGGTAGATTTAATTTTGGCTGTTGTTTAGTGTCCAAAGAAAATAAAATCGACTCTGCAACCAAGAAGGGCATTTGGTTTCAGAGTTGCGGTTTATAGCGCGGCGAACAAGTTTCAGTGAAACTCACAATACTAATCACCTATTGGGTTACGCAGTGTCTTGCCCCTACACTGATATGAATCGGCACGATTTATCCAAGAGATTCGACACATAGATTTCAAAATAGCGCTGCGCACGGATTGGATAAAGTTATTTTATGAAAATAAATAGAAAATCACTATCAATTAAAGTGATGCTGCACATGCTCTAAAATTTTTGAAGCACTCATGAATTACGTAATATTTGCACATCTCTTTCAAGTGGAATACACTTGAATATGCCCTAAGGTTTCATTGTAGTGATTTTCATGTGCCAAACACATTCGAGTCATCTGTTTGGTTTTTGTAAGTCAAGTGGCAGCTGTATTGAACGAAAAAAAAATGGCGAGTAAACACAGCAGCGGGTCGCGTTCTATTGTAGATGTTGCTGGATTCCCGGATTATATACGAAAGTTTTTACAAAGTAAGTACATATCTAAATGTTTTTTTTTATTATAATTGAATCAAATCGTTTTTTTAGATTCGGAAGTAAATGAAAGCGATCCAACGGCAATTTTACAACTTCTAATCAAATCTAACTTGGTGACGCTTGTTCAGCAAGAGGGCAACGAAACGATAATTTCGATAAAGGTATACCTAAAGTTTTAAAACAAAAATATTGCTAATAATATGTTTTGTTTACAGCCCGATGAGGATTTACCTCTGGCTTCGCGAGAAAATTTGGACAGGGACAATTCCACTTTGGATTCACCAGCCTGTGCGAGCTCAATTCTGCAGGATTGGGAATTTACGCAAGAGGTAAAATTTAATTTCAGAAATTCAAACATTGATTTAATTAATATTTTGTGATATTTTAGGAGTTGTTGGTACCTGATGCTCAGCCTGTTAGAGATAACGTTGTGTCAAGGCAAAATCGAAGCAATTCTACCGGAAATATATCTGTGATCTACGTGAGTAATATTTTTTTATATGTTCTATATGTGGAACATTTACTTCAAATCAAACTTTCAATCGAGTCAGATTCGATGGAGTTTGATTTTGATGACGTACTCAAGGATACCGTTGCGTTCGATCGAAAGCCGAAACTACTTCGCATTCATTAATGTAGGTGTACGTTTCTAGCCGATTGTCTATCATGCCTAATCCACTCAATCGTGCCACTGCAAATTGTGAACAACCACAGTAATAATGAATTAACTTGTGCAACTTCGTGCTTTCAGTGCAATATATTTATACATGTAACCTACGCTAAACTAGTCTATCATCAATTGTTACAATCTAGTTTGATTTGTCGTGAAATTTATATGCATAAGGTTCATAGATCCATTTTAGGTTATAGAATTATATTTAACAATTATAAAACCTATACTTGTACCACGCACTTTTCAAGAGGCCTAACTGCAAGATGCAAATATAACGAGTGAAAGTAAAGTTCTTATCTTGTACTACTGTTAAATAACTCACTCTTTCTGTTTTTTTAACTGTTAACATCTTGTAATTATGCGTTTCTGAAAAGTTTGGTTATAATAAATTTGATTTTCTATCTAATCAATAAACAAACATTCCATAAAATTATTCGCATTTCACATTATTATCATTCAAAAACCGAAAAAAAATCCTTTTCAAATAAAACAGAAGTTTATTTCAGATTCAAGATACAATCATTGTATTGCAATGTGATAGCAAACGAATCGAAAGTGTTTTTCTGTTTCAAATGCGGCGATAGGCGACAGATGAATCTGCAGTGTTTTGCACATGAATCTTACGTGCTTCATCCAGTAGTGCAAATTTAAGTGTAAAACACTTTAACATGACGTGTCGATTTGTTTCCGTGTAGCATTCTTCAAAACAGCTGACTCAGATACTGGCATAGATGATTGTAGAACTGTTCCTTTATTGTTTTTCAGTAATCTACTCCTTTTAACTGTGAAAATAATCAGATTATTAACACGAGTTACATAAAGTGAGAGTCGCATCTTTTGTTTCAAGTCTCTAATTACCATCTCGTTTAGAGTCCTCTTAAAGAATATTCGTATATTACGTAACGTGAAATTTGGCAATTTTCAAAACACCCATCAACTAAGTAACGCAAATTTGCAAGGTGGTCTTATGCAGTGTAACACTTCGCTGGATACCTTTCCTCCACCTCTCCCCTGAGCGCGTTATGTATTATACGAATGTTTCCATATATGAACGAACGCTAGAGGTAAGGCACTATTGATATACAATGGTGATTCGCTTACCAGTTGCTCCTTAGTCGGGGGTTTGTTAGTTGGGCCCTCATCCATCTAAAAAGCGCTCTTATGTCAAAATGGAACGACATTCAAATGCATGCAAGAAACCCGAAAAGTGGATAAATGATAAAATAAATTTTTACTACTCGTACTTGAGTTTATTTGTCATTGATTGTTGATGGTTACCTTTGATTACTCGAAAAAAATGACATTGATTACTTCGGAGTATTCTCAGGTTACGACGCATTTCGATCCTTTTTTAGTGTTCTGTAAGGTTGTCACTTTCGGTTGTCAGCAAAGATACCAGATTTGTCAGCAAAACGATGATTTGTTTTGAATAGCGGGTATGTGCGGTATTTTTCAATCTCCATCCCGCATAATCAATAACCATAAACGGATGATAATCCATATGGTTTAACGATACCCCATACAGTCGAAACTATATCCCGAACTAGTTGTTAGGCACGTTTTATGGTTATTGATTATGCGGGAAGGTTAACTTCATTTTGTTCCCTATGACTTTCTCAAAATGTGTGCAGATTTTTACTGATTTCTGCCTGCTCGAGCGCATTTTTTCGAATCACGATTAGATTTTTATCAGATTTAACAAAAAAGACTGCACAATGAAACCGGTACTTATAAGAGGATGAAAATAGTTTATAAATTTCATTTTCGAATAAAAATGTGATTCATTTATTATAAATATTTGGAAAATTTGCGTTAAAAATCCATCTGTGCCATGATTTTTAAAAACTCAAAGTACTTTCTTTAATTGAAAAAAAAAAAAACTCACGAGCTGCATTTTAAATTTTAACAATTTTCAAAAATAGCCGTCTATGACACATGGTACAATTGTAAATGGAAGAATTGCAACATTAACGTTTTAAAACGCACGATTTTTCAATAACATTGATTGTTGTTCGTGTTTCAAATCAACATTTGTCGATTACGATACCTTCGTTACACTATTGTAATATGACAAACTCCACAAATGTGAATAATTGCGAATTTTACCCAAAACGTTTTTGCATCGAACGTAATAGATTGTATTAAACGGGTTAAACTGTTGAAATAACCGTCAATTCAAAACATCGAATAAATTATGCCACATTATACCACTGGCAAAGCGGCATAAACGTACACGACAAATAAATATTGCCCGAGAGCACAGAAAATTCAATTGTCATTTTTCAGTCCTTTTTGTGTGCACTTTCTGTTCGATCATATACCTGAAGTTGACCTTCCGTTCTGTGGATTGAACACATCAGCTTAAGGGGGTGTGTTGGCGTGTACGTAATAAGCTGTTGTACATCTGTTACATTGAATCTGTGTCATCGTCATACCTAAATGTATTTACCCATTCGAATACTCTCTCACTTTATAATTAACGTTTCACAAAGCAAGTCGCTTTATTTTACCGCTGCGCATTACTGTCCTTTATAATTCCATCGCACAGTGGTTCGCCCATAGGTCAAAAATAGACAAAAAGTTTCTTGTTTTCTGCTCATTATCGATTTAAAGGATCGGTTATGTACCTGAGAAAGCAGAAAAACTGTTTTTGTTGGTCTATTTTATGAACAGTTAACTTTTGAGCACTAGATAAGGGAAGCTGTTGCAAAATAAGCTTAAGCAGTACGTCTTTTATACAATGTGTATACTGCCTCTCCAAGCATAACTGCCCCATATTCTGTGCAAACCTTATAGAAGCTGGGGCAGTTATGCTTGGAGCGGCAGTATATGTCCGCTTAGGAACAAATTCAGTCGCTTCATCTGTTTATTTTTATTATGAACCTGTTAGGATTACGTAGAGTAAGCCATGACTATTTGTGATTAATAAAACTTTTTTATTCTTGTTACACACGTCAACCGAACTAGACGTTCTTTCTTTATCAAGAAACAATAGGTTATACACACCAAAAATTCTCTTTATGGTTCAGCAAAGTACATTGCTGAAAGTGTATCAGCAAATCACTTGTTTACTGAATCACAGTATTTTTTCAAAAGTTTTCTGTAATTCAGTTCTACAATTTACTGAATTTCGTTCAGTAATTTAATTTTTGCTGGAAACCAGTATTTCATTGATAAATTTACTGAAAATCAGTAATCGATTCAGTGATTCGCAAAAATACAGCAAATCTAATTGCTGAACAGAAAACAGTAAATGAAGGTTTGCTGGAATCCAGCGAAAGAATTGATATGTCAAAATATTTTACGTCAAGCTGACATTAGTAAAACGCGCCAAATCGCTGTGCAGCTGGTACGGGATCATCTCTAAGCTCCTGATAGCGGATATTGGACCATAGCTAAGTCACTGTTGGGCTAGATGAACTTAAAGGTTGAAATGATAATCATACATCTCTAGTTCAACAGTAATTTGGCTATGATCCGATGGGCGGATAGAAGCTGGTGCCTGAGGGAAACATGGTACCCTTGAACTAACTGGTTAACCAGCAAATTGATTTATGCTTTGCTGAATGAACAGCAAATTGTCATAGCTGACAACCAGCAATTTGTATTTTGTTTTACTGAACATGCAGCAAACGATCTGTCATTTTTATGCAATTGAGCATTACTGAATAATCAGCTTATTTCATTTTGCTGAACAGATTGCTGGAAACACAGCTCACCAAAAATCAGCAAAATTTTGCTGGTTTCCAGCAATGAAAATTTGGTGTGTAGGCCCTATCACTGTTTCGAACTGAATATCAGAAGACTGAAATGGCCTCTGGAAATCTAGTAGGATCAAGCTCTGTTCAATCCGTTTCAAGCTTGCCGGGAATCGAACGGCTATCGGGAAGAGAAAACTGTCCATCGTGGAAGTTTGCTGTACGAACTTATCTTGAATTGGAAGATCTCTGGATTGCCGTAGAACCGAAGTTGAAACAAGACGGAACCCCTGAAGCTGTAGATCCTGCGAAGGATCGGAGGGCGCGTGCGAAAATTATTCTCCTCCTGGAACCAGTGAACTATGTTCATGCTACGGAGGCGAAAACCGCACAAGAAGTCTGGGGAAACTTAGAAAACGCTTTCGAAGATTCCGGTCTAGCCAGGCGGATTGGTCTTCTCCACAAACTAATAAAAACCGATCTGCAAAGTTGTTCGTCGATGTCCGAGTATTTCAACCGGATAATTTCGACGGCCCACCAGCTCAACGGGATCGGATTTGCAATTTCGGACGAATGGATTGGTGCCCTGCTTCTTTGTGGTCTCCCTGAGGAGTACAGGCCAATGATAATGGCTCTGGAAAACTCCGGAATCCAGATAACTGGCGACGCAATAAAGACAAAATTGCTACAAGAACTGCAAATTACCACGTCGGATGCGGCGTTGTTGTCAAAGGGAAAACGTAACCATGGCCATGGCACGCACTATTATGCTGGAAACCAGAGTCGTGGTAACCACAATCAGCCCACCAATCAGTCAAAGCAATCCAACCATCCGAAAGGACCAAAGTGCAGAAAGTGTCAAAACTATGGGCACATTGCAAAGGATTGCAGAAATATAAAGAAAGGAGATGCCTTTTGTACCGTCCTGTCGACTTTTAAAGCGGTCAATGATGCTGATTGGTATTTTGACTCAGGAGCTACAAACCACATGACACGGAATAAGGAATTGTTGCGGAACACGAAGTGCTCTAGTGACACGGTAGTGGCCGCAAACAAGGCTTCAATGAACATTGAGGCAACAGGAACTGTTGTCCTCACACCTGTCTGCGACGAAAAATCTAAAATTCCGGTGAACGACGTTCAATACATCCCGATGTTATCAGTAAATCTCCTCTCAGTCAACAAGATAGTAAGTAGGGGGTATACGATGGTTTTTAACAACGCTGGTTGCAAGGTGATAAACTCAAGCGGTGGCGTATTGGCAACGGGACGTCGTGAAGATGAGCTTTTTAAGCTGGAGCAGCGTGCACAAACTGGACCTGGCAGAGCATTGACGAGTTCACTGAACGAATCTATGGATATCTGGCATCGGCGAATGGGACATCTCAGCGAGGCAGCACTGAAAAAGCTAGCAAGCGGTCTAGGAAGTGGTATTGTTTTGAGTACTAATCAGATTAAGGATTGCAGTGTCTGCGCCATGGGCAAGCAGTGTCGCTTATCGTTTGGAAAGAAGGGTTCCCGCGCAAAAGAGCTGCTAGAAATAGTTCATTCAGATATCTGCGGACCAATGGAGATGCCGTCCATAGGAGGCAGTCGGTACTACATTGCATTCATAGACGATAGATCACGACGAATGTTTGTTTATTTTTTGCGAACAAAGTCGGAAGATGAAGTACTAAAGGCATTTCAAAATTTTCATACGCTGGCGGAGCGCCAGACTGGACAAAAAATCAAAGTTATTCGAACCGACAATGGACTGGAATATACCAACAAAAAATTCCAGAACTACTTGGAGAGGTTTGGTATTCGGCATCAGCGAACGAACGACTACACCCCCCAGCAAAATGGTATGGCAGAGCGTGCCAACCGGACAATCACTGAGCGTGCAAGATGTATGCTATTCGAAGGAGGACTGCAAAAATCGTTTTGGGCTGAAGCAGTTTCAACAGCCGTTTACCTCATCAACCGTTCACCAACTCGTGGCCATGACATGACACCCGAAGAATGCTGGAGTGGAAATAAACCAAATTTGTCACATGTGCGGATCTTTGGAGCAAAAGTGATGGTAGACATCCCGAAACAAAAGCGTCGTAAGTGGGATCCCAAGGCATACGAATGCCGTATGGTTGGCTTCAGACTTCCTGAAATCTCGCTCGCACAAAGAAGAGACAGTGTGCTTTGCGCTACAAGTCTCGTTTCTCATTCAGTCGCTTCGTGCTGTGTGCAGCGTGCGAGCGAGAAAACTTACCATTCGTACGAGCCATGTCTCGTCGCATGGGAATTTTTATTGCGACGTACACGAAGATATCTCGTCTCTCAACTTAACGAGTGCGGTGCATGGGCGTCGCGTACTTGAGACAGCTTGCGTGCAAATTCTCGTGAGCTCGTCTCGCGAGCTTGCCTCGCATGTTGCTTTGTGCTAATGGTGCGAGAAGGAAATTGATTTTGCGCAGAAGGAAACAGGCAGGGCATTTTATGTTTTTTTCATTTACGGTGTTGTAGCAGCATGCATCAAAACACCGTTAGAATTATCAATGATATAACCTAGTTCATTCATTTATCAATTCAAAATTCTATGATTAATTCATCCGACTTTTGTTAACATGAAATAAGAACGTTTTGTTACTATACTTATTATGCTAACGGTACGAAAATGCACCGGATGCAGAGTGTTACGTTGGTTAACAGAAGTGTTCCTTTCGTCGGTTTAGATGTCATTGACTATATTATGATAGAACTCTGTTTTGTAGTTCTAAGGATAAATATGTGGTTTGAAATTACAACATAAGTTTTTCGGGAGTTAAAAATAGTAAAACCATTGAAATTGTTCATATTTTCTAGTACATGTTGATGTTGGATAGAATTTTCGAATTGAGTACACTAAAGTCGCTTTTTATGCGGGGGATACATGACGCGTAAAAAACCGCGTAAAATCCGGAATCCGCGTAAAAAAAACCCGCGTAAATTCTGCAATCCGAGTGAAGAGGAACCGAAATCCGCAAGAAAAAAAAAAAATACCGCGTAAATTCCGAAATCCACGTAAAAAACCGCGTAAAAGCGACCTTAGTGTATAGCTATTGCAAATCAGGTTCTGAAGGTTCGTGATAATCTGATCGTAGTAATATAGTTTTATGAATTCTTCCGATTAATACACCTTCAGAAGGGTCTGACGGCATATATCGTATGTAGGTACGGTAGGCAGCCTATACACCAGAGAGACGCAGAGACACTCACCGTTAAGGCAACTTTCAACATCAAAACGGATAACGGCAATGCAAAATTATACAGCTCGCCCGTTTTGATGTTGACAGTTTCCTCAACGGTGAGTGCTTTGTCATTTCTCTAATATACAGTTTCACTAAGGTACAGTACGGGCGTCTCGCTCAGTTCATAAAGCGATAAGACAACGTGTGGTGCGCCGCAGTCTCTTACCGAAAAAAAAAAAGAAAAGAAACCTCTCGTCGTTTCAGCGCGTGTACAGGAAGTCTGTGTACACGAGAAAGTCTCACGAGCTGTAGCGCACGAGCTGTATCAAGTATGTACAGTACGGGCGTCTCGCTCAGTTCGTAGTGCGATGAAACATCGCCTTGCGCATCGCAATCCGAACCGAAAGAGAAGCGAAAGAGCAACCTGCAAATTGCATGTGACGTGTCTCGTCTCGTCGCACATGCATGGAAATTCTACGAGCGAGAGAAAGATTTCTCTCGTCGCCTGAAAAAAAAGCGCGTGCACGGGAAGTCTGGTTGGCTTCGACGAGGACACAAAGGGATACCGTGTCTATGATCCGCGGACGAAGAAGGTATTCAAAAGCCGTGATGTCACCTTTATTAACAAGCTGATGTCGTTTCCCAAGTGTTGGAAGTCAATGATAGCACACCGATGGTTATCACACTGGATATTGAAGACACCGTATCGTTATCTCTGACTCCCGATAAAGTTATCAAAGAAAATCCGATTACTGAGGATGCTTCGGCTGAACCAAGTGATGCGGATGAAAGCAATTGGGACGACGAAAACTATGAGGAAGCTGTAAGCAACATTAGCAGTTCTTCTATTGATACCGTGACAAATGTGACTGTGCTCCCACCGCGACAAACTTCAAATCCGCCGCAGTCACAGGCGTTGAGGCACAGTGGTCGGGAGCACAAACTTCCAGGCAAGTACAATGACTTTGTTATATCGTGCAAAGGTGTGTCCCGTTCTAACTTTTACCAGAATCCTGCATCCGATGACATCGATCCAACACATCTCAATGAGGTAATGGATGAAGCAACCGCTGAGGCAAGAAAGTCATCCCTGGGTCCTGAGACGTCGAGCCAGTTCAGTGGTGTGGCTTTTCAGCAGCAGCAAAATGCAAGTGTGATTTTTGACGACCCAAGGACGCTTCAAGAAGCAATGTCTCGTGATGATGCCGACAAGTGGAAGTTGGCCATGCAGGAGGAGTACAACGCCTTAATTGACAACGGAACGTGGACGCTGACTGAACTTCCTAAGGGTAGGAAGGTGATACGTTGCAAGTGGATATATAAAACAAAGTTGGACAGCAGCGGGAACCTCGAGCGGTACAAGGCACGCCTTGTCATCAAAGGATTTTCGCAGCGAAAGGGGGTAGATTATGACGAAACATACACCCCGGTGGTTCGTCACAGTTCGCTGCGATATTTATTCGCATTGGCAGCGAAGTACGATTTGGACATACAACAAATGGATGCTGTGACCGCTTTCCTCCAGGGTGAATTGACGGAGGAAATATTCATGGAGCAACCCCCGTTATTCGAAGACCGTCAATTTCCTACACTGGTGTGCCGACTAAAACAAGGCACTGTACGGTTTAAAGCAGTCAAGCCGCGTCTGGAACAAAAAGCTAGACCAGCTACTGAAGGACTTCGGGTTGACTCAGGCGAAGTATGACCCCTGCGTATACTATCGCATCCAAGCCCGCAGCATGATCTTCGTGGCTGTTTATGTCGACGATGTTATATTTTCAAACGATAGTGGTTGGACGGCGCAAACAAAGGCGTTCCTCGATGGACATTTCCACATGAAGAATTTGGGCTCCGCGAAGAACTGTCTGGGGATCAGAATCACTCGCACCAAAGATGCCATATCCTTGGATCAAGAAGCCTACATCGAAGCGATGCTGGTAAAATTTAACATGGAAAATTCTAAGCCAGCAAAGGTACCAATGACTGACAGACTTAACAAGGACATGTCACCGAAAGACGAGCAAGAAGCAGGACAGATGGTCAATATTCCTTACCAGGAAGCCGTTGGAAGCCTGATGTATCTCGCTCAGTGCACTCGACCGGACATCTTGTATGCCGTCAATCATCTTAGCCGGTACAACTCTAACCCAGGGCCGAAACATTGGAGTGCTGTAAAAACCTTGTTCCGCTATCTACGTGGCACATCAAAGATGAAATTAACCTACCGCAAGGACGGTGACAACACCATTACTGGTTATAGTGACGCTGACTGGGCAGCCGACATGGATGATCGAAAGTCAACAAGCGGCTACATCTTTACCCTACAAGGAGCAGCAATCTCTTGGTGTTGCAAACGGCAACCAACGATCGCTTTGTCGACTTGCGAGGCAGAATATATGGCGCTTCCAGCTGCTGTGCAAGAAGCGTCGTGGTGGAAAGGACTGACAGCGCAATTTGTGCGGTCCTCTCACCATCAAATGCGGCAACCAGAGCACGATCGCAGTGGCAAAGAACGGTGGTTACAAACCTCGGACCAAGCACATCGACATTCGTCATCATTACATACGAGATGCCTTGGAAAAAGAAGTCGTCGCAATGAACTATGTTAATTCTGAAAATCAACTAGCCGGTGGTCTCACGAAACCGCTGCAACTCGTAAAATTGGAAAAAAATCGTGAAGCCTTAGGAGTCCTAGCTTAAGGAGGAGTGTTAGGATTACGTAGAGTAAGCCATGACTATTTGTGATTTATAAAACTTTTTTATTCTTGTTACACACGTCAACCGAACTAGACGTTCTTTCTTTATCAAGAAACAATAGAACCTTCAGAAAACAGGTATGTTTTGCTATTGCGATATTGTTTGGATAGGTATGTGCTAAACTGTTGTCAAAATTAGTCGTGAGAGGGAACGTAGTAATAAAGTCAAAGAGCACCACTCATATTAAAATTCATGTAAACTTTTAAATATGTTCCGCGCGAGATACTATCATCAAATTACCACCAAACAAAAGGCTGAGGACTCAGGAAAGATTTGGTAAAGGTTCTATTTGCATATATTCGCAGGTAAGTTGATGACAAGCGGCTAAAGATGCTTACTTTTTCGCTTGAAATTTACGTTTTCTGCATAGTTTCTTAGAAGGGTTGTGGTACATTCAGCTCAAATTTACTAATTTGTTCTCAAACATTTGTCTATATTCGAATTTTGATATTTGGTGTTGAAATACGGGAGGTTTCTGAGACAATATCAAACTTGTTTGAGGTTTTTCCAATGATAGAAAAGTCAAACTTTGATCGCTTTGCGGGTTCACTTAACACAACCCGATTGAGCTTAAATTTTGCATATGGTTTTTAGTCGAGAAGGCAAAACTTTTGAAAACTGCCACATTTCAATGGTCAAACTTTTCCCTATATCCTATTGGCACTTTATTATGTATGCATGATAATGGAAATACCAGAAAATTGAAACAATTTGGATGATAACAGTCCCAAAAAAGGTTGTTATAGTCAAAACACACCTGATTTTGTCGATTTCAGAAGTTTTCAAGAGCAATATTGCACAAAAATGATTCATGACCGCCCTTGCCATACAATTCGAACCGCTGTGCACCGGAGCTGGCCCTCCAGACATAGAAAAGGCATTCGACAGTGTTTGGCATAAAGGTTTGATAGCTAAATTTAACATCACAAAAATGATTTAAAGTTACTTCCCAACTCATCAATCTTCCCAAGCAACGTGATACGCAATTTTCAAGATATGTGGTTTAGCAATTAGCGCCTTTATATATCGATTACCCGACAGTGCAAACAAATGTAACGCAATAAATGCATAGAGCCTGATTCCAAAAGACGAGTAGATTCGACTCGATCATATAGGGTGTTTCAAATGAAATGAATTGCTCGTCGAAGCTTCTGTAATATTGTCAATAGGGCAACTTGTCTTATTTGAAATACATGGGCTAGTCGAGTTGATTTTAGTTATTTAACCAGTGTTGAGAAAAAATAAAAAATAAATAAATAAAATTTTCCAAATTTTGTAATTTTGAATGTCGTTTTCTAATTACAATATGTCATATATTCATTTTTTTAATGTATTAAGGCTATCTTTACACTCTACAATACACAACCTCACAAATGTCAACCCTAGTAGTAACGATTGTCCTAAAAATTCTCGTTCAGCATCCTGATTTTCTTCGTACAATACTTTGAGTCCCGAAGGAACGGTTAATTTAGACTGAATCTGATTTATAGAATCTTCACTCAATCCAATTTGACGTTCCAATAGAGACCGAACAACGTTTTCGCATGAAACTCGCTCATTTCCAACATAGATTCCAAAGAGTCGCGCGGAAATGTATTGCTTGAGAAAGAAAACATTCTCCGGTATATCCGTATTTTCTTTAGTTCGGTTTGTTAAAATTACCATTATCATGGCAATGAGTTGTGATTTTTGAACGTTGATGTTAGTTTTGATCGCACTTCCACCGATGGCCATCTGTGCAACAGCAGGATTTTCCACTACATAAACATCCGCCTTTGGTATAAGTTGGTTGATCTGACTAACAACACGGATTAAATCACTAATATGTAACTTTCGATCAGGAATCGCGAAGCTATTCCAACCGGTTAACACTGTTGGTGTCTTTTGGATTATATCAAATTTTGCCCAAGTTACGAAATCTAAACCTATATACAAAGAAACGCAACTTTTAACTTTAGTAGCGAGACTAACGGGAAAAACAGGTGATGTAAATGATGGATCTTTTTTAATAACTTTGGAAGCAATTTCTACGTTGTCTTTCGAACTATTGATGATTGAATCGTAAAATCTGCGTAAAATTGTAATTCCAAATCCATCTAGTTCTAGCACTTGGTCAAGAGACATGAACTTCCCGAACTTTTTACGCCACACTTCAATTCTTTTTAAACGAGACTTAGAGATGTCGTACCTGTGCAAATACGAATTACTTTTAAGCATTGGATATAAAAACAATTAAGTGCAATACTTGTAAAGCTGCTCAACGCCTTGCTCATTTATAGTAGCTAAAATTTTTCGGGTTTCTTCGTCGGTGTAACTGCAGGGGAATCCAAGCTTTGTTGAACTTTTAACATTGAAGCTGCGAGTTACATTTAACCTGAACGGTACATTTCTATATATCCTTGTTGAGTACAGGAGTGCAAACATTCTGGATTTTTTTTTTTCACTAGAATAGGTTTTAAAGCATAATTTCTTTTAGTGTAAAAAAAAAACTCTCATTCAAATAAGAAAAATTTAAGCAAAAAATCTCTTTTGTTGTGCTTGTTACGTTCGTTTGTCTTTTTGTTGATATTTGCTTACTCCCAGTGATGCCGGTTTTTTAAAACTGTTTGCAACTGCTCGAAAACCCGAAAAAAATTGGAAGAAAACGAATTCAAGCACATAAAATCGATAATTTCTGACTTGAAAACTCTTCGATATAAGGCAATCCACGAGACAGTTGCGATCAGCTGATTTCAGTCTGTTTTCAACTTATGACAGCTTTACGTATGTTCGATCGGTCGCAACCCGGATCCAGAAGCGTGAAAAACAAATGTTTTCCGATCGGTAGCTCTAGTATTTCGGGTGCCAATCCTAAATACAACAATAACAAATCACTTTTGATATTATTGCCGACATTAGAAGATTTCGGTTTTGGTTTCGCAGCTTGAAAAACAGCAACAATAACAAACGTACAAGCATTGAAACGTCACCCGTGGATTGCCTTATTATGGTGTAAGGGCATCCTTAACAGTGCGTTACTATTTAAGTTGTTATGGCGACTGTGTACAGTGCGGCTAGAGTGCCTATATATTACAGACAGTGTTATGAACAGATACGCAGAGTGAGGTCGAAAACTCCAAGTGAACCGTCAAATCGAGGCTCCAAGTGTGCAAAGTCAACAAACTCATGCGTGTTACTTTTCGTACAGAATGTGTGTTGCGATCAGTTTAAATTCTGTGAATCACGTGCAATTATGGTTTCAACGAAAAATGTGTTCGTCATGCTCATGTCATGAGTGATGCATTGGAAATTATTATAATTGTATGAACAAGCACTGAAACTCAGTAATATATCCTTACAAAGTTTCGAAATTTCATTACACTTTCTAGTGCGTATGAAAAGTTATGCGAAAATAAATGTGGTTGCCAGAATTGTTTAAAATAAAATATTAGCAAAGTGTTGCCATATTTACTGCTTTTCTCTTTGCGTATCTCTTTATAACACAGTCTCTACTATATATAACTAGAGTGGCGCCGTGTCATCCAAAGTAACGCTGGTAACACTGAACATCCTTTCTCTTTTCCTCACACGTGTTTAATAGGTTGTTTGCTCAATTGGAATGACACTGACAGATAATTTTTATTCCAATTTTGACAGTGTCGCCACTCTATATATTTACAGGCACTCTAAGTGCGGCAATTTTACGCACTCACCCGTTTTCTCACCGGTCGTTGCTCCAAGTATAGATGACAATTCTAAAAGGTATCCTATTCACGTCGATGCATTTGTATTAGTGATCGTTATGAACTTTTTCCAATTTTGTATGAAATTTGAAAAGATTTTGCATTTTAAACTAAACTTATAAAACATACTTTCCTGAAAAGTTATAGAAATGACGTTGAAACATGTTTTATTTGTGGGGAATACATAAACACGCTGCGGTTTAGGTAAAATATGCTGTTTTTCATCAATTTGCCGGTAACCTTTTTGCACTTTTCGTTTTTTTTTTCTTGTACTCTAATAGCGCTTCTAAATAGAATCGCTTATGTTTCATACAGTAACAAAAGTCATAAACTATGACAATGACTAAGATGATGCTCCAACTATTAGAAATATAGCATTTTTATATATTTTATTTCGACATATTGTCGCAATTTCTCACACTAAATCTAATTTTATATCAATTTCTAGTGTATTTCAACTGGAGATTCACTCTCCAGCCAAAAAAATCAGATATAGACAACATAAAACGAGAAATTTCCAAAAATGTTCTGAACTCCATTCAAAACGCGAAATTTTTCATAACGAGATTTGTTTGTGTGCGTGGATAGACAAAAATGTAGCATACCTTGTAGAACTGTCATCATACTTGGGTCGTTGCTATCGTCTCTGTTTGACGTTTCATCCAGCATGAACCTTTAGCAGCGCTGTTACCGGGCTGCCAAATTTGAGAGCGCGATGCTTCCCGGAGGCCCGGCTACTATTTCTCTACACGGTTAAATGAAGCTACATAATTATGAGTACAAAGACTACCAGTTTCTGAGTTCGCCTGAGCCAACATCGATTATGAGTAATTTCGAACTAGCGAAATTGGTAGAAATTACCTACATGAAGGATAAATACGGCATACCTTTTTCTGAGTGAAATGTTTTAGGTAGCATTTACCAATGAAATTGGTAGTTTCCTTCGATCTCTTTCATCAACAGTTTTTACTAGTCGAAAGGATTTATTCTACCTAATTTTGGATGAAAATTTTGTATCTGCTACTCTTACCAGTGCTGTTAAGACATGGTTAGTTAATATAATCTGCAACGCGATCGAGAACGGGTGTACAGTATACAAAGTAAGTTAAAGGCCGAGCAAATTGAAAAATAAATAACGGATTTTCATCGGTACAGATAAAAATAAAGGTATTTATTAAACTTTAATTGAAAAATATATATTTTCGATTGCCTTAGGCTTGACTAACTGTTCATAGGATATATATGTTTTTTTTTTTTCATTCTTCCAGAACCATGGATCGTTTAGCAGCGACCGGTACGGTATGAAGTGATGATATAGCGCTACCAAACGGGGTATAGAAGCGCACTGTTAAGGATGCCCTAAATGAACCAACAACTAGAATGTGACGCAAGCAGTACGCGGCGAGATTGTTGGTTATGCGTCAAGACCGCTAACAGCTTCAGGGCAGGGATACCAAATGTGCAGATTTGTCTGCAAAGCGCAGATTTTTGGAGTCTGTGTGCAGATTTTTATTGATTTGCAGATATTTGCAGTTTTTCCACGGTTTCTGAAGATTTTTGTCAGTGTCTCCTTATATTTGCGCAGATTTCTTAAAATGTGCGCAGATTTTTACAGACTTTAGCCTGCGCGAGCGAAATTTTTTCGGATCACGGATAGAATTTTTTAAGATTCCGAGCAAATTTTTGCCGTTTTTCGAGCAGTTGCAGACATTTTTCAAAAACATCTGGCATCTCTGCTTCAGAGAGAAACTACGCGCAAATTGAGAAAGAATTGCTGGCAATAGTCTTTGCCTGCGTTCGGTTCGACCAATTGATAGCAGGAAACCCGAAAGCCACAGTCAAAACAGATCACAGGTCTTCAAAATTTTAGAAGTAAAAATGGTATTTGAAAAAATAGGAATAAATACTAGTAGTTAGTGAGCAACACTAAATTTCATTTTTTTATTAACACTAAACTAAACTACTGTAATTTAATTTACGCTAAATCTACCGTAAAAAGATAACAATAACAACGTCGTTAATTAAAAACCATCTTCCTTTTATCCTCCGCAAATTGCTCCAGCGCTAATTTAGTAATTTTTCCACGATTGTTGTTAACCATCTGCCGATGAACACTTAGCAAGCAGAGAGCACTCAACCATTGTTGACCTCAGCCAGGTTTTCACCCGACGTAATGTGCTGAACAAGAGTTCAATCGTGCATGTTGTACATGGTAGAGCAAGTGCAATTTTAATTGCTTTCTCAGTAGCAGGGAAAAATGAACGGGCTTCAGCAAGCAGGTCTATAAGATCCCGTTCTTCCAAGTTCTTACCGTCTGCTCTCATGCTGTTGCAATGTTGATACCAGGCTTCCACTTGTCCAACAAAATTGTCAACTTCGTGAAAAATTACGAAAGCTCCGGTTTTGCGCTTGAACTCTTCCAACGGCTTGCGAATTACGTTAGCAGGATGCAGCAAGGACAACGCGTAGGCAGGTGCACTATCTTCACTGAACCGTGTTTCCAGTGAGGTTATCAGAGAATCAAGGTAAGGAATTGTCACAGCTCGGTTCCAATACTCCAAGTTAGTTGATGCAGGCCGGTGCCCGGTACTTTTGCCGCTGCAATGTCCTTAATGGATCAACCGAAAAACCTGTGCAATTCCACGTAACATAGGGCAAGCATTTTAGTCAATTATTTTTGATCTGGCTGATACTTTACACAGGTGTTTCAATCGGCTAAAAATGTTTTTTTTTGTGCTTACGTATGCGTTAAAAAATGGATTTTTTTCTGATGATGGTAAAAAATAACTAAGACAGATAATTAGGTTAGATAAAGTTCCTATGGAAGGTAATTATGCTAGCTTACTTGCAGAAAAAATCTACGATCTCGCGTGCGGAGTTTCGGCAGTTAACCGAAACGTTCGCCATGGCAGACGAAAACATGCGTGTAGGCATGTTTTTTAGTTATTTTTTCGTTTTATTTATCAATTCCTTCTCAAATTTCGTGACAAAATTGTTGGAGTAGATCTTACGCTTCAGGCTTGCCAGAAATCCTCGATTAGACGCAACTTGGGGGCGTTGGGCGGGTTCGCCAACTTGGGTACATCGACATTTAGCCGTTCCATTTCCTCAAACGATCTCTTCGAATAGTGAGCCGACTCCAGATCCGGCCAAAACACCGTGTCTTCGGCCTTATGGTATTTTTTGGTGACCGAAGCAACTTCCGGCAGGAACCTCGTGTTTTTAATTCCCCTGTTCACGGCCAGTCCGGAGCGAAAAAAGAGCAGCTTTGACATCCCATTCTCGCTGATTGTCAGCCACAGCAGCACCCTCTTGGGGAACTTGGTGTGTGAAAGAAATTTCACCTTAGTGCTTACTTCTGTCGTGGGGGAAGTAAAATACAAAGTGCCCTACCAGTCGTTGCCATCCAGGATGAGACAGGTCTCGTCGTCCATCACCGCCACCACGTCGTGAATTGCCGGGGAAATCGATTTGACCATCTTATTCAGGCGCTGCCGCTGCGTCATTACTTGCAGCTCCGAGACTAGTGAACGGGACTGCTTCCTGACTTGTATGTCCATGTTCGCCAAGCACTGTTCTTGTCTTTTTGGCTTCTTGTCGCTCAGGGTCGTCGGCCGTCCGGAACCGGGCTTTCTTTCGATGCGTTCGATTTTTTTGAGGTAATGTCTTGAAGGATTTGACTCCCGAGTGTGTTATCGCAGCATGCAAACAAAATTTTTCCCGTTTTGGAGTACCGCAAAGAGTAGTGTCTGACAACGGTAAAAAATTTACCAGTTTCAAAATGTTTAAGTTTGCTGCTGATTGGGACTTCGAGTTGGTTGCGTCTGCTCCCTACCATCAACAAGCGAATGGGAAGGCAGAATCAGCAGTGAAAATCACTAAGCATATAATGAAGAAATTAGAAGAGAGCGGATCCGATTTTTGGTATTCATTGTTGCACTGGCGAAACATACCGAACAGAATAGGTTCCAGTCCTGTCACACGTTTGATTTCCCGTTCTATGAGCTGTGGCGTTCCGATGACTATGTGCAATCTTCAACCGAAGGTCGTGAATGACGTTCCGGTAAAAATAGAAGAGAATCGCAAGCGTACAAAATTACATTGACAGGAAAACAAAAAACTTACCAGAGCTACAAGTTGGATCTCCAGTCTACGTTCAACTGAACCTAGATTCGTCGTAACTTTGGAAACCAGGAACGGTTTCTCAGCAGTGCAATGATAGATCATACTTGGTTAATGTGAACGGAACAGAATATCGTCGTTCTTTAATTCACATCAAGCCGCGCAAGGATCCCGATACGATGCCAATCCGTAGGTCATCTTCAGAGGACTTATCACAAAGCCCCAAAACCGCTGTATTCAACCAAGATTGTGTCTCTGCCGTTCCTCCTAACCAAACGATTGCTGATTCAACAACTGTAGTACAGTCGCCAGCTGTGATGATGTTACCTGTATCACCCTAGTGTTGTCACCGTTGAAAGAAATGTTAACATTGAAAACACCTGGAGTTTCTCCAATTACACCGACTGCAACTATACCGACAACAAATTATCAACCAAAAGGGTTACCCGTTTACCAGACAAGTTGAACGATTTTGTTTTGTAGTTTACCTACTTTATAGAAAATGGAAGATGTTATGATATTCAAGAGCCAAATTAATCAACTTAAACGGACTTTACAACTTATTAAAACATACTGTACGAAAGATGTTAAGCTTAGTAAAGGTTAACTCTTGAGTTGAAAACCATGATTGCCCGGTGCATCGAATTGTCGATGTTGTCATAGTTAAATCTTGATCTTAGTTCTGTAAACACGATCTCCAATAATAGAATGTTGATTATCTGTCTTAACATTTCAGATAATTTCTCATCAAGGTAGTTTTCTTGAAACAAGATTAGAACTGATGTACTGTTAGTAATTTTTCACGGCCAAAAAACCACGATAGACCACGGGGGGGGTACGGGGGGTATAAAAAGTGATCAAAATATGACCACGTGGTTTAGGAACGGCCCCCAACAGAAGTTCATACCGAGTTAGATTCGCAGCAGTTACCGGAGGATTCTGATCGATGCTAAATTTTGGGCATGGAAACACTGCATCAAAGCAAAAACATCATATCAAGAAGACTGGGAACTATGCCTGAGATTAAGCGACAGTTTTGGAACTGACGCATGCTAGTGTGGGGGCATCAAATGGTGAGTTGACAACCTGGAAGGAGCGTCAAACATAGCTTCGGCCCGCACAAGTTCCTATCTCACACCTCCACGAGTCATATGATTACACTAGACTGCCGGTTGAAACCTGAATACAACTGTTTGGTGTTGCCTGGGCAATGTTGTCATCCGACAATAGCTAAGTGAGAAGGTGCGACGCGATTATCGGCGCGTTAACCATATTCCGGCGGTAGAGGAAATGCTTCGCCAACCTGAGCGTCTGTTCACCAAGATGGTGCGGCTCAAAACAGCGTCTGATCTCTATGTTAGGAGCGGCTGATCAACATCCTGGTGGCAGCGTGGGACTCTAAACAGAGCTGATACGATGGTCCCCCGGCGAGACAGGGGGTTGGGGAAGGCCCAACGAACCGCCCCGGAAAACAACATGTTACAAACAACGTAAGAGATAATACGGATCGGAACAATCGGCATGGACCTAGGAAACGAAATAAGGACTACGATTGGAAACTTGGGACATGGAACGGCAAATCGCTCTGCCTTCCAGGATGCGACAGGATAATATATGACGAGCTACATCCACGCAACTTCGAAGTCGTAGCGCTGCAGGAGCTTTGTAGGACAGGACAGAAGGTATGGAAAAGCGGGCATCGGGCGGCTACTTTCTACCAGAGTTGTGGTACCATCAGCGAGCTGGGAACCGGCTTCATAGTAGTGGGTAAGATGCGCCAACGCGTGATAGGGTGGCAGCCGATCAACGCAAGGATGTGCAAGTTGAGGATAAAGGGCCGGTTCTTCAACTACAGCATCATCAACGTGCACTGCCCACATGAAGGAAGACCCGACGACGAGAAGGAAGCGTTCTACGCGCAGCTGGAGCAGGTCTACGATAGCTGCCCGCGACGGGACGTGAAGATCGTTATTAGGGACTTGAATGCTAAGGTAGGACGGGAGGCAATGTACAGACCGGTAATCGGACCAGATAGCCTGCATGCCGTGTCTAATGATAACGGCCATCGGTGCGTCAACTTTGCGGCCTCCCGTGGTATGGTGGTCCGAAGTACCTTCTTCCCCCGCAAAGGTATCCACAAATCCACCTGGAGATCACCCGACCAACAGACAGAGAACCAAATCGACCACGTTTTAATCGATGGCGGGTTTTTCTCCGACATCATCAACGTTCGCACCTACCGCAGTGCGAATATAGATTCGGACCACTACCTAGCTGTGTGCATACGCTCAAAACTATCGACGGTGTATAACACCCGCCGAAGTCGAACGCCGCGACCAAATATTGAGCAACTGCGGGACGCCGGGGCTGCACAGGAATACGCGCAGCTGCTGGAGGCAGTGCTACCTACGGAAGAGCAGCTTGGCGCAGCTACCCTTGAAGATGGCTGAAAAAGCATCCGATCCGCCATAGGTAGCACTGCAGTAGCGCTACTAGGTACAAGGGCCCCGAATCATAGAAATGACTGGTTTGACGGCGAATGCAAACGGTTAGTCGAGGAGAAGTATGCAGCACGGGCGAGAATGCTGCAACACCGTACGAGAACGAACGTGGAACGATACCGACAGGCACGGAACAGCCAAAACTCAGTCCTCCGAAGGAAGAAGCGCCAGCTCGAGGACCGAGATCGCGTAGCGATGGAAGAGCTGTACCAAGCTAACGACACTCGGAAGTTCTACGAGAAGCTGAACAGCTCCCGCAAAGGCTTTGTGCCGCAAGCCGATATGTGCAGGAGCTTGGACGGCAACCTCCTAACAGACGAGTGTGAGGTGATCGAAAGGTGGAGGCAGCACTTCGACGAGCATCTAAACGGCGATGCAGTAGAGCGCGAGGACGGTATGGCAATTGATCTTGGTGCACGAGCAGAAGACATCAGAATTCCAGCCCCCGCTTTTCTGGAAAACAATAAAGCTGCTGGAGTGGACCAACTTCCCAGCGAGCTATTGAAATACGGTGGAGGAACACTGGCTAGAGCCGTGCACTGGGTCATTGTCAAGGTTTAAGAGGAAGAACGAGTACCGGAGGAGTGGATGGAGGATATTGTGTGTCCCATCTACAAAAAGGGCGACAAACTGGAGTGCTGCAATTACCGGGCAATCACTCTGT
Source organism: Wyeomyia smithii (assembly GCF_029784165.1). Lineage (NCBI taxonomy): Eukaryota > Metazoa > Arthropoda > Insecta > Diptera > Culicidae > Wyeomyia > Wyeomyia smithii. Next base: position 173,300,158 of record NC_073695.1, on the reverse strand, counting down.
TGAACGCCGCCTACAAGGTACTCTCCCAAATACTTTGCCGTCGACTATCACCATTTGCGAAGCAGTTCGTGGGGCACTACCAGGCGGGATTTATGGGTGCCCGCGCCACCACGGATCAGATATTGGCGGTTCGGCAGGTTATGCAGAAATGCCGCGAATATAATGTGCCCACACATCATCTGTTCATCGATTTTAAATCGGCGTACGACACAATCGATCGGGACAAGCTATGGCAAATTATGCACGACTACGGATTTCCGGACAAACTGACGCGGTTGGTCAAAGCGACGATGGATCGAGTGATGTGTGTAGTTCGAGTTTCGGAGGCACTCTCGAGCCCCTTCGAAACCTGAAAAGGTCTAAGCCAAGGTGATGGTCTCTCGTGCCTACTGTTTAACATTGCCCTGGAAGGTGTTATTAGAAGAGCGGGGATTAACACGAGTGGCACGATATTCCAAAAGTCGGTTCAACAGTTTGGTTTCGCCGACGATATTGACATTGTGGCTCGGACCTTTGTGAAGATGGCGGATACGTACATCGGACTAAAGGCTGAAGCCAAACGGATTGGACTGGTCATCAATGCATCGAAGACGAAGTACATGAAAGGAAGGGGTTCACGAGAGGACAGTGCTAACCTCCCACCTCGAGTTCAAATTGGTGGTGAAAAAATCGAGGTGGTTGATGAGTTCGTGTATCTGGGCTCACTGGTAACTGCCGACAACGATACCAGCAGAGAAATTCAACGGCGCATTATGGCAGGAAATCGTGCATATTTTGGTCTCCGGAGGACGCTCCGATCGAGTAGAATTCGTCGCCGCACCAAGTTAACCATCTAGAAGACGCTGATCAGACCGGTAGTCCTCTACGGGCATGAGACATGGACTATGCTTGTGGAGGACCAACGCGCCCTTGCGGTCTTCGAGCGGAAGGTGTTGCGTACCATCTTCGGTGGACTGCAGATGGAAAGCGGAGTGTGGAGAAGGCGAATGAACCACGAACTGCAAGAGCTGCTTGGGGAGCCATCTATCGTCCACACCGCTGATAGGCAGGTTGCGGTGGGCTGGGCATGTTGTAAGGATGTCAGACCGGTAAAGATGGTTCTTGAAACCAATCCGTCAGGAACGAGACGGAGAGGTGCACAGCGGGCAAGGTGGATCGATCAGGTGGAAGACGACCTGCGGACCCTACGCAGACTGCAGAGCTGGCGAACTGCAGCCATGGACCGAGTGGAATGGAGACGACTCTTACGTACAGCAAAGACCACACCACGGCTTGGGACTGTTTGGTAAGGTAAGGTAAGCATGCTAGTGTGTGTGCTGGTGATGCGAATGCAAGCCGAGCGCAACACCATACGCACACTCTGTCTTCGCATCGCAGCGATGTAATTACCAGCACATTCATAGCAAACTTCCACCTTTAATAGATAGCTGTTTGATTTGACGCTTACCAATTTAATGGGATCGATCCACAGATGCCAGTCTTTTTGACATGATGTTTTTGATTAAAGGCTGTCTTTGTATTCACAGTTTGCCCGTTGAGATTGTCGCCGTGGTTAGATTTACATGCTCCGGAAAGATCATTAAGACGAAGGAATTTTCTTTCATTCTTTTTGCTCCAGCGTAATGCATTTTATAAACAACGCGACCCCATTTGCTTTATGTCAGCAAGCCTCAACACTGTTGCAGCCTCATTTGACTTCAACATGTCGGTAAATATATTTATGCAACTTTTTCGTAGTCAACAAGCTTGAATATTTTCCAAAAGTGATTTTTATTATGTTTACATACTATATTTAATTTATGATTAAGACCACCTATCTGTCAGATGATATAATATTATACAACTACAAATGCAGATTAATAATTGAGGATGAAATAGCATTAATAATCCAAAAAGGTCATAGCCCTTGTCCATTGCTTTTAAACCTTATAAATAACTTAGGTATCGGTTAAAACTTTTCACATTAGTCATGAAGCATAAAATCTCGAATTTCTGGAAAAGAGTATTGTTCCAACGCAAGTTTTGTTAACCGTGTATCATTTGAGACCGAATACTTTGTTGAAACCTGTTAAAACCTTTAAATGTTCAGAAACTTATAAAACAAAATCTTCACTTAACCCTAAAATATAGGAAGAAATGTTAATTGATTGATGAATGCTTTTATGTTTCAATTTTGAATACCATATTATGAACGCTAATGTTACTATAATGAATTATTCATTTGTATCAATAGTAAAGCCTTTGCTAAATTTTCATGTTTATTCGTTATTGCTGTTTGCAGAATTGTGTATCCTTTCTCATCTCGAGCATGAGTTACTATTTCTAATTCTTCTTTGTGCATTGTTTGAAGAAGCTTGATAATTTTCTTTTGTCCTTTACTGACAGCTTCAAATACCATGCTTGTTTGTTGTAATATGTTAGTGATTTCTTGATCATTGCTCAAATCTAGGGGTGTTTTAAGATCATCATTTTTCGGATTATAAATGGCGCCACGTTTTAGTAGAGTTTGTGTAACACCTTTGTGTCCATTTTTTACTGCTATATGTAATGAAGTAGTACTTGTTGACGTTGTTTTAGCATTGATAAATGCACTTAACTCTTTTGTAGTCACGCTTGCTAACAGTATTTCTGTTATTAATTCTGAACCTGTGTTAGCGGCAGTGTGTAAAGGAGTATTGCCTTTATTGGTAGCCAATTTAACATCAGCTCCCCTTCTCAAGAGATCATTAACTGCTGCTATATCCCCCTTACTAACGGCATAGTGTAAAGGTGTTCTTCCGAGTTTATTTTTCAAATTAACGTTAGTGACATTTTGTGTTTTTGATGGTAATCTTCCCCATTGTTTTTAGCGATTTTTGTTATCTTGTTATTATTATGAATAAGTGGATCGATATGCATTACTTGTGATCGAGTTACTATTTCCATTTTTGCTTCAATGTTACGAACATAGATGTTAGCAATACCGAATGTGGATTTCATTTTGTGGAAGCATTTTTTGTATGTTTCTAAAGCCTCATTCCATTTGTATTGAGCATAAAATACGTCAGCCAAACTGACCTCAGATAACAATGTGTCTGGGTGGTCAGGCCCCAAAGCTTTACACTGGAGTCTTAGCACTTCCTCGTGTATTTTTATAGATTCTGAGTATCGTTTTAGTTTACATAACACTCCCCCAATATTACGCATTGTCCTTAAAGTATCACCATGATAAGGGCCGAATATTTTTCGTTTTTTGTTCAATACCTTTTCATACACCTTTAGCGATTCTTGGCATTTGTCTTGATTTGAAAGCACTAAACCTATATTATTCTGGGCGCGGATCGTACTCGGATCATCAGCTCCTAGTAATTGCTTATATGTGTTAAATACTTCAGAATTGTTCAGCAGTGCTTCATCGTACATTTCAATTCATTGAGCACCAGGGCCATGTGAAATTGACTTTCCAATGTGTCGGTATGCTTCGGTCCTAAAATTTGCGTTTGTTTCTGCAAAACATCACGGTAAATTTGCAAAGATTCTTCATTCTTTCCCATTATATGTAGCATAAACGCGATGAAGCTTCTTGTACTTAATGTTTCCTTGTTTTCGCCTCCGAAAATTTCATTCTGCCGTTCAAGAATTTGTTCTGATATGTTCAGCGCTTCGCGATAGGAGTCTTTTACATACAATGCATTAGCTAGGGCCATTTCAATATCAATTGTACAAGGACTGTCATGGCCTAAGAGTTGCTTCATGTAATTATGAAAATTGTTGTAAATATCCAAAGCGACATCAAATTTGCCCTCATTCAAAGAAATCAGCGCTTGTTCAGTTTTTGCTGATATATTACCTTGGGCAAGATCCTTGAACTGCTTCACTTTAGAGAAGTTATTTTTTATTGCGCTTGTTAATAACGTATTTTTTGTAGTATCGCGGGCATTCAATAGTGCTTTTCTCGTATTTGTATTTTTTAATTTCTTAATTTCCACCAAGATTATTGAATTGTTATCTTGTACATGTTTAAATGATCGTTCTACCAAATCAAGTATCTCTGTGATAGCTTCGTTTGTTGTGTAATCCTTGGGAGTTTTATTATTATTACAAACTGGATTATATATTGCTCCGAATGACAGCAGATTAACAACAATGTTAGTATTGGAAAACTTTGATGCATAATGTAAAGCTGTCACTTTTAGATTGTTTGTTGCATTAGCATTAGCACCGCGCAGCAAAAGAAGTTCGACAGTTTTATCATAACTTTTCATTGTAGCATAATGTAACGGAGATTCTCCCTCAATATTTTTAGCTTGTATTACAGCACCTCGTTTTATACAAGTTTCGACTTCATTAAAGTTATTAGTCTTAACGAAATGAAACAGTTTCTCTGTTTGGATTAGTACATTTTTTATTCGTTCACTTCGAGTCATGTCCAGTGGTCGTTGGTATCCCTTCATTATTGAATTATAACAAGCACCTTTGTTCAAAAGCAACTGTAGCATTTCTTCATGGTCAAAATAGCACGCTATATGCACTGAAGTCATGTCAACTGCGTCTTTAGCGTCTACGTCTGCACCTTGGCGTATCAAATATTGTGCTACTTTAATATTATTGTTAATTGCTGCGTACTGAAGAATTGTTTGTTCGTGTTGGCTCGTTCGTTGATATCTACTCCTTGCTCAATAAAATATTTAACGGTGTCTTCAAAACCTTCTCTAGCGGCGATGTGAACAGGTTTCGATCCAGAATCATTTTCAGCGTAAATATTCGAACCTCTGTTCACTAAATATTCAACCAAGTCTAGTTTTCCTTCTTGTGAAGCGATATGCAGTAGTGTAAAGCCGTCGTTACCTTTAGCGTTTAAATTAAGTTGCTTATACTGTAGTAAATATTTAACTACCGGTAAATGACCGTGAGATACTGCCAACTCCAGTGCTGTCCTGCCATGATTGTCTTCTGATTCCACATTTGCTCCGCTGGCCAATAGAAGCTTTACTACCCTTACATGACCTTTCCCGGCAGCTATTTGAAGAGGAGCTCCATCATAATTTTAAATGTTCACTTTGGCGCCATTCGCAATCAACATTTGAGCAACATTAACATGACTCTTCTCGGCAGCATAAAGTGGTGTACATGAAGCACCACGTATGCCATCTACTTGAGCTCCATGAGATAACAAAATTTGCAATGTTTCCAAATGGCCCAATGTAGCTGCCAGGTGCAATGGCGTTATAGAGTCTGGCCCAGGAAGATCAACATGAATGTTATTTTTCAGTAAAATTTTCACTATATCACTGCGACCTAAGCTGCAGAAAATACAAGTTTGTAACCTGTTTTTGTGTTTATTTCTCTATCAAGTAAAGCTATCACCATGCTTTTGCGATTATCTCTAATAGCAGAAAGTATTGAAGTTACTCCTTTGACTTCTACTCTCGTATTAGCGCCAGTAGATAGTAGAATTTGAACGATCTCTTCGGAACCACCCTCGACAGCAAAAAATAGCGGAGTGAGTCCATCGATGGTACTAGCATTTACGTTGGCGCCATGTTTAATCAATGAAATAACAGTTTCCTTGTGTTTTCCTAAAATAGCGGCATGAAGCGCTGTATAATTGTTTCTAGCGCTGGCATTAACAGAAGCTCCATAATTAATTAGAAAAGTAACTGCTTGTATTTTTCCGAAGTAAGCTGCTAACATCAATGGAGTTCGTGCGTCCAATGTTTTATCGTCAACATCTGCATTATTAGCTAGTAAGATCTTTAAAGTTTCAATGTTACCACATCTAGCGGCAGCATGCAACGGCGTGGCGCCCTTGGAATTTCTTATGTTAATATTTGCTTTTTTGCTACTAATACATCAACAACAGAGTTTTTGCCGTTGTCAGCCGCAACATATAATGGCGTAAAACTCGAGTCGTTTTTAGCATTGATTTCTGCCCCTTTGTTGATTAATTCCTCCAGGATTTCTAGGTGTCCATTGTATGCAGCGATATGAAGCGGAGTGGCGCCAGTGTATGTGCGAATACGAACATTTGCTTTTTTATCCAGTAATATTTTGGTAATTTTTGTACGACCAAATATTGCCGCGGAATGCAAAGGGCTGATACCTTCAGTGATTTCAGCAGTGTCTATGGAAGCGCCCTTTTCTAGAAGAATGGCTACTATTTCATCGTGGCCGTATTCTACGGCATAGTGTAAGGGGGTACATCCATTTACTACTTTGGCGTTTATTTCCGCTCCATTTTGGATCAAAGCTATCACCACATCTAGATGGCCGTTTAGTGCTGCAGCGTGTAGGGGTGTGAAATTTCGGTCATTCTTCGCATTAACATCTAACTTGTGCTTTAGAAAAAATAAGCTTAGTTCCAGGTTTCCGTACTCTGCAGACGCATGGAGTGGACTAAAACCTCCCAAAACTTTTTCTATATTTCCCGTTGAAGTTTTTGTGAAAAGTAGTTTTGCAATTTCGACGTGATTGTTGATTATGGCACCATACAAAGGTGTGTAGTCGAAGTTATCCCGTATAGCAATGCTCGCATTATTGTCAAGTAAAATCTTAACAATATCTTCGTGGCCATTATGAGCAGCCAAATGCAAAGCTGTTTTACCATTTGTATTTCTGGTGTCTAGTTGTGAACGGAGTTTTTCTATGAGGAGAATTAAAATTTCACGATTGCCGAGTTCGGTAGCTATATGCAATGCAGTACGACCATCGATATCCTGAGCCGCTACAGATACATCATGCATCAAAACAAACCGTACAGTTTTTAAGTCGTTCCCTTTGGTAGCACAATATATATATATCCAGGTATATCCTCCAAGAGATTTTTTTGATCTTGCAGATTCTTTGCGAACAATTCTAAGTATTTCAAAAGCTTTTGTTTGTTTAATGTTACATTATAAAATAAATTAATTTCCTGTTTTTTCACAAAGGTTAGTATGAATCCTACCAAGCAGAATTCCATTTCCTCCCACGGCAAGCAATTGTAAGATGATTTGAATTGTCTTTTCAAAATATGAATATTCTGCGCAACTGTTTTCACAATTAACAAAAACTTTCCATCTATATGATTCGAAACATTGTAGTGCGTTTGCAACAATGTCACGTTATACAAAATGAGTTCAATATATTGGTTTTGTAGTCTCTTATGACCTTCTTATGACAGCTCAATTCATTCGAGAAAAAACGTTGATTTATAAGCTTCTCTTCAATGAATATTTCGATTGCTTCTGACAATGGTACATTTTTCAGTTTAAGTTCCTCGTATTCCGTTGATAATATTTCTTCCAATTTCTGCGATGCAAAACCTCCTTCTATACATCTATTTTAATGTTTTTCAAGTTGCTCGATGTTATTCGATTGAATTACTCATAGAAGGTCCAATCGGTTCTCGGTTTATTATGTTTGGTAGAGATCATTTTCGAATTCGCAACCCATGGATCTGGTATCCAATTTCTGGTGCTGATGTTTAAATTTTTCAGCTCTACTAGAATACTTTCAAACTGTGTGTCAGCTGTACTTGATGATATATCAGGAAAGTTGCAGGTTTCCAGCCGATGACATAGTTTCACTATACGTGGTTTGAGGTCTTCATGAATGTTAAATTGAATAGATATTTTTTTCAGTACTTCGGATGCCTCAGCGTACTTTTGTTGTTTGCGCAGTGCATGGACTAGTTGCAAATGTGTTTTGAAGCTTGTAGATTTTTCATTTTCAATGAGAGCTGGATCACGCATTGATTCCGTGCTCTCGTGCAACGACATAAGATTGTAGCAATCCCGAATGACAGTATCATAATCTTCAAGTTGCACGCAGCATTCGATACGTTCTTGAAGACAGGATATATAGCGATTCGTCGGAATTTTCTCTCCATGTTCGGTAACAAGAAGTATTTTATCGTATATATCTGTGAATGAACAAAAAAAATCATTTAATTAACTGGCGGATAAAAATGTATTGTTCTACATTAAACTATGCTTGTCGAAGTAATGAAGTTTTCAGTACAAAAAGAAATTCATTTACATTTATGTAAAGGTACGTTTGGACTTGAGAAAAAAAATGATTCGATTAAGAAACAAAACAGAAGCTTGTGTTGTACAAAAAAAACAAAAAAAAATTGTACAAAAATGGAGATGCTTTCTCGAAGTTGAATCTCTCGGCTCCGGTGTTTTTACAAAGCCAAAGCCCTCGATTCCGGTGTTTGCCGAAGTTTGAAACACCCGTGGCGAAAATGAAACACAGTCATTGGCACCGGTGATTCGGCTATCGCTCTACGTGTTGTCGATTCAACACTAACACTCAGTGGCAGTTGCAATACGCGCCGTGCCGTCTTTCAGATATGCCACTCAGTGTAGAGGGTGGTTTGGACATGGCTGACCGCTTTTCAGGATGTCTTTAACGGGTACGTTCGGTTGTTTTCCTCGGGCAGGCTTTCGAATGCAGTGACATCTCTATCATTTTCTCTTGATGAAATAATATGCCAGAGCGATCAAGTTAGCTGATAAAAATACCGCAATCGTTGGTTGGGGAATCCTGTTTTGTGCTCAATGTCCTACTGTGCTGTGTCGCAGTATTAATCCGAGATTCGTTCTCTTATATATGCTCTTTTTGAACGGAGGTAGAAAGAACTGATCAGAGTAACAACAATTTGTGCTGATCGGGTTGATTTGCTCTGCTCACAAGTGTGTAGTCTCATTTCTTACTCTGCCAGCTACTGTGCTAACCATGAGGCAACGTGATCTGCTTTTTAATGTTCGCGTTGACGGCGTTGCTGATATTTATTTAGTGTTTGCAGGCGAACAAGAAAGAAGGAAATATTTTTGCTTTTATCATTACGCACATTTTAATAATTATATATGAAAGTTCGCGTAGGTGCGAACAGCCTTCCAAATTTCTATTAACACCGGCAACGCGAATCGCTATAATATTACGTTTACTAGTAGCCAAGTTATGTCAGCTGCATTATTTAGGCAAAGCAAAGAAAATCCTACAATACCCGTCCCCGTGAGTGTACAAATTAATTTTATAAAGGATTCGTTTGGAACCACAATTTGATTTTAAATTTTTACTCCGTCGAGAACTGAGCAGATGGAATCAGTGCTCACTCGATCGGAGATGTGTTAGTTAATGTTTTTTCTTTGCACCATGAATCAAAGTGCTCTTTCTAGCATTGCGCTTATGAAAATTCGTGGTTGTAAAAATGACTACCTTTGATGTTTTTTTCTTATGAGTTGTATCAAATCAAGCAAAACTATGAGTTGAATGCATATACAGCACGTGTTTGCTGCCTACTGGTATCAAAAGCAATATTTTACATCCACACATTTCAACGAAGATGAGTATTCGGAAGCCTGTCCTCGGGCCCGAAGAGAATCTATAAGCTCGGACTTAACAACACAGTATTCGGTACACGACCAAACAACATGCTCGATGTCATTGTAGCCATCGCCACAAACGCAGTGATTACTGTCTACAAGCCCTATCAGCTTTTTACGCACCATAATGGCGGTCGCTATAATGCGTGTTCGTAATATGCGAACCTCTCTGCTTACGTCAGATTAGGAATTTCTGAATAATTGGCCATTATGGCGCGTAAAAAGCTGGATGCGTGTTTGACGTATTCAGCTTTTCACGCGCCATAATGGCGGACGCTATTATGTAACGTTCGTAATAATATGCGAACCTCTCTGTTTACGTCAGATTTTGACAACTCTGCTTACGTCAGTTTGAAGTCTTCATACAATTTATCAAAAGAAAAATATATCTGGCAACATTTGTATTGCCATTTTTTCAGAAATCGCAAATCTGACGTAAGCAGAGAGGTTCGCATATTACGAACACGCATTATAGCGACCGCCATTATGGTGCGTAAAAAGCTGGATAATGATTGGACATAAGTCTGGACATCACGCGAATGAAGTCCCGACCTACATCCAATCCCTTGAATCATGGTTGCGCCTTTTTCAAAGCTTAAACTCATTTTTTGCTCATGCAAATTGATTATAAGTAGGCAAAATATCTGTGACTACAAAATCTGAGAGACTAAAACCAATTACTGGTCGAGTTTGTATGACTTTCCAAAGAATATCGGTTATTTTAACATAAAATGGACATAACTCAACAATACGATGTACGATTTTTTCAAAAATTTACCCAGAGACGAAGAACATCTGCTAAGGCAAACTTGCAGACGATAGCGTTGTATCCATCACTGGAAGCGAGGCTAACGATCTGCAAGGACCATTGCAAAATACCTTTGAAAAATTGTCTGAGCTGAGCTTTAAGCTGGGTATCGAATTCTCTCCGGAGAAAACTGAGCTGGTCGTTTATTTCTAGGAAGCGTAACCCAGCTCAGCTGCAGCTCCTACTAACGGGTAAAACGATCACTCAGGTTTTAGTCGCTAAATATCTCGGGGTCTGGTTCGACTCAAAACGCATCTGGGCTTGTCATATTAGGTATCTGACACGAAAATGCCAACAGAGGATTATTTTCTTCGTACGATTACCGGAACCTGGTGGGGAGACCACCCAGGAGACCCTCTAAGGCTTTACCAAGCAACGATATTGTCTGTAATTGAGTACGAGTGTTTCTGCTTCCACTCCGCAGCAAACACACATTTGATCAAACTAGAGCGAATACAATATCGTTGTTTGCATGTTGCCTTAGGTTGCATGATATCGACCCATACGATGAGTCTTGAAGTGCTAGCGGGTATTCTTCCGTTGAAACATCGCTTTTGGAATCTCTCTTACCGGTTGCTAATTTCGAGAGGTTCAATCCAGATTTATGACTTTATATTTTGACTATATGGCTCAAGACATTAATCCTTCTCCATACGTTTTCTCCAATGTCGCACTATTAGATACTTCTAATAATGCTATATTCTTCGACACCACCATGAAAGAAGGCATTATTGATATCCCGGATCAATTGCAACCGCAAGATATCCCTAAGATTTTTCCTATATGTTCAAACATGTTAGTTGTAATAAAATGTCTTATACTGACGGATCTATTCTACATGAGTCCACTGGTTTCGGTGTTTTCCACGAAAATTTTACCGCCTCCTACAAATTTGATGCTCCTGCTTTCGTGTACGTCGCAGAACTTGCTGCCATTCAGTACTCTCTTAAGACCATCGAAACCTTGCCCATAGACCACTACTTCATCTTCACAGACACTCTCAGTGCCACTGAGGCTCTGCGATCGATGAAAACTGTGAGGCACATCCCGTATTTCCTGGGGAAAATACGTCGGTTTTTAAGTGCTTTAACAGATAAAAATTGGGTCCTAAAGCTATACCAGTTTTATATATCATTTGAAAAAGCCGCGTTTTCTGAGCAAAACGTGATTTTTCAAAAATGTTTATCGTTTTCCTTTGATTTTTAAATGAAGGATAAAAAAACTGCTCGAAAGGTCTTAGATGACGTTTCGCCCATGTACGGTATATGAGAGAATTGTCATTTAAGGCATTTCGAGCAGTTTTTTATTCTTCATTTAAAAATTGAAGGAAAACGATAAACATTTTTTAAAAATCACGTTTTTCTCAGAAAATTGCACTCTTCCAGCTGATATATAAAAATCAGAAAACTGTTTAAAACTTTAGGACCCCATTATCAGTTTACCTTAGCGTGAATACCTTCTCATTGTTCCATCCCGGGCAATGAAAAGGCTGACTCTTTAGCTAAGGTGGGTGCGATTGATGGCGATATTGATAATAGACCAATTGCTTAGGGACCATCCATTGATGATGTCACGCAAAATTTGGCAAAAATTAACTCCTCCCCTCCCCTTTGTCACAAACTGTCTCAACTTACTTAATACCCCACTTAATTACGTCACGTTTTGATACACCCCTCTCTCTTCTTTGATTATAATTGACTAAAAATTGAGAAATTTGTAAAAAAAAGCATTTTTTTGAAATTAGAACAATTTTGCTGAAACTAAGAAGTGAAGAAAATTATTATTAACAAGTAGAAAAGGCATCAAATCCTTAGTCCAAGGATTCTGTTGATGGAGTCGCATACTGACTATATAGAAAGCCGGGCAGTAACTGCAGCATCATTGCTGATTTCTGAAAGTCCATCCATATTCAGTTCCTCTTATTCAATCAATTCGCAAACCAAATCTTCTCTACATGTTAGTAGGATTGAGAGAGACAAAAAATGAATAAAATAGAACTAACGAACATTGTGCTTTTTAAACGAAAAAAAAAACCCAAATTAATCCACCTAGCGGTGAGACCCAGCCTTTCTCATTCAAACTTATTATATGTTAAAATAGATTTACACGATTTAACAGAAAAAATACTTCTTGAAAATTTCCGTTGGTGTCATTTTTCACTCTAAATAAGAAATTTCGGATTGCCAACAGCACAACTATACCAAAGATTCACACACACATGAGCATACATTAAAACATACATATGCAAATACCATGAAATAAACTTGTTTCAAATACATCACGCGAGAAATCCAGATGACTACTTCTGGTTGCTGAAATACACCCTAAAATGGACAAATTTTGCCTAATCCGGGTATTCCAATGGCGTAGATGCCGACTTTCAGTTTCTGGAAAACAAATTAAGATGACCAAATATCATCTATTATGAGTATTGCGGAAGCGTTACACCCAGAGACCAGAAATCAACTTAGGACGCCAATTTAAATTTCTAGATACATAGTAGTTTCCGATTTCTGGAAAACAACCTTAAAGAGACAAAAATTACCCAATGTTTTTTAGGAACCTTCTCTGGGGCCCGCAAGCCAGGAGTAAACTCCATATTTCACTTTGAAACCTGATTTTGCAGCTTCCGGTTTAAGGAAAACATCCATAAATTGTCAAATACAATTCAATGAAGGTATATCCACTTTTTGGGTACTAGAATATTGATGTTATATATAGAGTAATAATTTAGGTATCAGGCAAACTTCGATATAAGGTACATTTCGATTTTTAAGTTGTACTTTATATCGAGTTGTACCTTATATCGAATCATGAAACATTTTCAACAATAGTGCTTCGAATACTTCATTTTGTTGTCATTTGTCTACGTATAGTTTATTTTGGAAATAGAATCCAACTATAAGTGTTAATCAACTTGTTTTAAGTACAATTTGAAACACATAGTTTTTTTGGCTCTTTAGGAGACCTTTAGCCGCGTGTAATAGTTTATTTCCAAAAAGTATGTCATCTAGAAAAAAAGAAAAAAATCAAGCCGTTACGTTATTATTGCTAATTTTTTCCAACATTTATTTATTTATACAGACTTTTTATTGAAACTGCTTCTTTTTTTCTTCTTCTCGTTGTTATTTATTTTTTTGTCCGATGTATAAGAACCATCTGCTTACGGGTTGACAACTTCTTCAATAATTTTCTCGTCCTTCAGGATTTCGAAATCTGCATTTTCTTCATTGCATTTAAAAATGACCGTTTGAACTTACTTTTCTTTACACATAAGGGATGGCCTAAAATTGCACTTTGCACACTGGTTTAAAACGTGATCGTCAACCTTTTGAGTGTGAAAATGCTATTCAAATGCTGTAGTGTATTCGACAAAGTTTTTGTTTATCTTAAGGGGAAACTTTTGTTGCAAATAGATTTTTGATTAATCTGCCTAAAAGTGCAGAGAAATTATTTTTTTAAACTACTTATCAAATCAAAGTTAAGTCTTTAGCAAAGTCGTAGGTAATATTGTGCAGAAAAATTTTGCTGGACCGATTTTTACGAAATAAGTTGCAAATGAAAGGTTGAGTTGTCTCATAATACCCTATTAAATTTTATTATAATCGGACTGTAACGTTGTCTTTTATGTAACGAAATGTTAAAATTACGAAACTTCATTATCTCAGAAACTACACAACCGATTGGAACAAAGCAGGTATCAAATGAACATGCTGTCTTCAAAACCTTCCATGATTTTTACAATGAATAAACATGTGGTCCAAAAGTTATAAATATAAATGTTTTCTGATGAGTTTATATCATTCACTTATTCTTGCCTTTCTTCAAGGAAGGTCCAAACGGTCGAATGGCATATATCACTCGACTCAATTCCATGAGCTGAGCATTTTCTGTATGTGTGTGTGTGTGTATATATATGTGTGTGTGTATGTATGTATGTAACGCTCTCCCAATCCCACTAGATTTGCTCAGAGATGACTAGATCGATTTTCATGAAACTAATAATGCAAATGAAAGTTCTAGTTGCCTCATAAGATTTTATTGAAAAATGTAAAAATTATGAAACTTCATTATCTCAGAAACTAAAAAACCGATTTGAACAAAATTGGTTTTAAATAAACGGGCTCCGAGTCCAAAACTCTCCCAGCTGGTCTCGAGGTACGATGCTGGCTTAACAAGCCAGTCGTCGTAGGTTCGAGTCTCGGCTCGGGAGAGACTGTTAGTGTCAGTTGGATCGTAGTGCTAGCCCCGCAATTGTCCTGTACACTCAACAGTTGGCTGCGAAGTCTGTGTATAATAAACAGAAGGTCGAGTTCCGATACGGAATGTAGCACCAAGGCTTTGCTTTGCTTTTATATCGAGTCCAACCTATATATGAGTACAGTGACGTTTCAATTATACCACGATTTCGCGTCACATAGGGTAACTGCTCCTATATTCATCTCACTACCTATATTCATCTCATCACACCTTTATGATCAATTTATCGTCAAATTTAACCATATTTTCAACGTTAAACTTTCAGCCACTTGAGAAAATCGAGAACCAAATAGATTTTCTTTCAAAAATTTGTAGAAATTTGACGGTAAATTGAACAAATGAGAGAAATAAGATTAATATAGGTGCACCAAGCTGTTGAGATGAATAATGGAGCGATTACCCTTTTTGAAACATATTCATTTCATGTTATTCGCATGTGTTAATGTATGTTCATATATGTTTGAAAATTATGTTTTAAATGTTCGGTATGGTTTCACTGCTACCAATGATTTGTTATTTTAGAGTGATAAATAAATCCAGCAATCCGTTATCAAGGGGTATTTTTTTCTAAAACGAAGTGTTCGTGTAAATCTATTTTAACAAATAATAAGTACGAATGAGAAAGGCTGGGTCTGACCGCTAAGTGTGGAGTATTTTATGGACACTCCCCAAATGATCAATAGTAACCAGAGACGTTGACAAGATAACCAATATATTGTTTATAGAAGTTTCCATACCAATTTCGGAGTTATTTGTAACATAATAAAAATATGTACCTTATATCGAGGTAAAATGTACCTTATATCGAGTGACGCTATATCGAAGGATCCTTATAACGAGGGTACCTTATATCGAAGTTCGCCTGTAGTAAAGGAAACGTTAAATATCACGTAATATTTGTGCTAAAGAAAAAGTGAAATGATAGAGATGACTTTTATTTTAAACTAGCCGACCCGGCAAACTTCGTACCGCCGCCTCGAGTTTTATTGATTGTTGTATTGCAAAAACTGAAATACCTAACTGCTGCTAAAAAACATACCTACGATATGTTTCGGCTCTGATTTGTTTTTAGTTTTGTGATACAATCCTGCGCTCGTAAAATTCTACGTTTTTATTTCATTGAACATTATGAAGCACCTTTCAACCATAATCAAATCATTTCAATACATTTCTGAAAATAAACAGTCATTCTTCTAAATATTCTTATTTTTTCATTATTTTTTCAATTATTCAAAAGCTTGGCTTAATGCAAATATAGTAATACCCTTCTGCCTGGCCAATCTCACTGGAACAGATTTTATAAAAAACTTCAGAATTCTAAATTGTTCAAGCTTAAAATTCTGAATATAAGAAACATGTGAAAGTGGTCAAGGCGGACCTAGCCACTAAATTCTATATATTCCACAATGTCGGGGTCAGGGTCACGTGAGTATGCGACTTAGAGCTGTCCATGTGAGAAGCATGAATACTCGGAGTTTATGCCACAAATTTTCTGTGACTGTCCTTGGGTTTTATCAATAGTCATAGCGAATGCGCGACGCACGGGAAATTGCAGACGTTTGAAATTTAACGGCAAATCGGTAGGAGTAATCGAGATACGCGGAATTATTACGACTTCTCCTTTGTAGTTTCCTGTCAGAATTATCGCTTCAAGGACATTTGCCATCGGGTAGTGGTAGCAATGCATCTGTTTGGTGGTAAATTTGACCTTGAATCTATAAAGTAGTAGCACAGACAAACAGACGTGCCACTCGATGACGATTTCATCGACCAGAAAAATAACGATAATTTTGAAATTTTGCTTAGTGGGCAATAATGCCGTTGGGGTCGCTATAAGCAAGCGTGCACATTCATTATCAAAGACAAAAACCACCAGTAATGCCGCTTGTGTTGATTTAAGCTAGCGTGCACACCCATTAGCAAAGACAAAAACCGTTTTACGAAAACAAGTTAGTAGGCAATAAGTTCACATGGTGGCGCATGAGTATATCGTTTCGAATAAGGACGAAGATTTTTCAAGCTTTTTGTTCGAAGAGGCACGTCTGCTTGTCTGTGGTAGTAGTATTTGAAAATATTTGATTAGCATTTTTCTCTCAATTGAGTGTTTAAGTTATTATACTTTATTTTTCTTTTGTTCAAGACTCGTTTAAAGACTATGGAAACTAAGTTTGTAACTGACGATTTTGAGATATATGGGATGTCGAACGTCGTGCATTTCGAGCTCGTCTTGTTCTTAACCGATCAACTCCCCTTCGGGACTCGAATATTTCCTGACTTTTTAATATTCTATCTTCAGTGTTGCGGAGCCTGTCACTTTTATTGACCTGCTACTACTCGTGTCTTAACTCGCAAAACTGGAACAAAACAACGAATTTAATTTTAATTCAACGGCATGTTAAGTATTTGAACATTCCACTTACAACAACTTCATCTGAACAAAAAACACTTCGACCACAGCAGAAATTTGTCAAAGTCACCTGGAAGATATGCAAGAATCAGTTTGATCAAGTAGATTAGGGAACATTCCTTTTATAAAATACCCTTAGCGGCATCTTCGTTAGGAAGCATTCCCACAACATGTGGAAGAAAATTAATCGAAACCAACTGAAACCAGCAGGAATACCTACTCCTCAGAATTCTTGCAAAAACACATGATAATTTTTAACCTATTATGTTTATTACGTACCGACAGTGTGTTCTTCTTTCTCGAAAAACAGTCACAGCACAAATTCACAGAAACCGATGTTGAATTTAAGTGGCATCAACAGAAACCAATACGAAAGTCGCATAGAACTATTCCATAAAATATTAAAAAAAATGAAGGCTATCGTTTAAGTACGCCCCGGGGATGAAAACTTGTTTCGAATTTTTCCGAACAAAGGCAATAAAAAACCGTTATTCACTAAAACTCACAGAAAACCTCTCAGAATCTCAGAAGGGTGGGAAATATCAAGGGTTGGTTTTTAACGTTTTATAACTTTTCCAGTTGATTTTCGTTATTGCCATTGGATAGTGACAATATGGTTTTGTCCTGAACAAAAATTCTCGCAAAACCTATTGGCCAACCATTTTTCGGGTATCTTTTTTTGACGTGGGACAACGTCTTTGTTTTCTATACTGGGATGTATTCTGTAAAATAGGGAACGAAACTGGCAAATGTTACGTCAGATTTCAAACGATAATAACAGCACAACCACATGATGGATAACAATAACCAATATATTGTTGGAAAGATAAAATGTGTAACAGTTTTATAATACGCTAGTCATCATTATTATTTCACTGCTCAACGGTGAAAAATGATAAAAAGTTACAAGGAAATTTACGCGAACGATGAACCAATCACACGCGGGTATTCCTAGCACAGACGATGTGAATGGACACCAACTATTCCCAGTGATATTCTCAGTATCAATATCAAAAAAAAAAAAATGGACAGAGTTTCCCCGTCCCAATAGGTCAACTTAAGTTTGCTTCCATTAACTTAGATTAATTTGAAGTCTCGAAGGTAAAGATCTTTCGAAAAGTTTTGAAATAAGCCTTTTACTTGAACAATTTCTAAACCTGCTGCCAGAGCATAATAAAAACTGATGTCTTGAAAGAAAACATGCTGGTAAAAGCAACAATACCGTACAGTATAACATACATATTATGTGGAGCAGAGTACACGACTTCTTTTTCCGTGAAATCAAGGAAAAACTGCAATGCTGCTGCATTGATAGTAATTGAAAGTTTATTTCATGAATACGGTTACCTTTAAAAAACAATAACTACTCAACAAGAATTGAGCATTTTCGCAACGGTCATGCGATTTTTTTTTGAAGTAGAATACTTCTCTCAGGAAGTTCGGCTACATAGGGATGTGAAATGAAAATCTAAAACCGAAAAAAGTGAAAAATATGTCCAATTTCAAATGCTAATAAATCGGTTAGTATTCGATGGATTTCCTTCGTTCTTGCAGCAATAGATTGGAAAATCTTCTAAGATTCTTCCCAAAATAAGATAATTGTAATTTTATTATTCACACTATTGTACTATTGAAAATAGTCAAGCCTTGTCAAAACGAAAAATTCGACCTCTGATTGGTCGTTACATGCTTGCTTCCCAAGCACGGCCCAAGTAACAAAACTGGTTTTATCATAGTTTTATAGCGCTGTTTTGGCTGGATTGAACGCTATAAAACTTTGATAAAACCAAATTTGTTACTAGGGGGTCGACAGGATCATATACCTTGCAATTGAAAACATGCTATTTGGCCTATATAAGAGCCTGTTTCAGCCGGAGCTGCTCATAATAGGTCTAGACAGCGACAACAGTAGTCGTCCTTCCTTAGCAGCAGCGCTAGCCCTGTGGTTGGTCACCACGTCTCAGGAGCAGCGCGGGTTTTCTCAGCGTGTGTCGCCAGACAGCCATTATTCCCCCCGTGTTGGGGCAGCATGAAGATTACCATCAGGAAATCCAATTTTGAACATCAAAATGCCTTTTTGAAGGCAAATAAACAAGTCATTAAAGTAAATAATTTTTGTCAACGCAAGCAAGCATTCTGTGTTGCATATTGTCGCACCCGTCTAATTTACTGAATGTGAAATAGCTTCCATAGTGCATGTTGTCCGTGTATCTTAATTCCCCCAATGTTAGGGCAGCTCAAAGGTTGTAATTAGCAACCGATTTTGAACCGCAAAATGCTTTTTTTTAAGGCAAATAAAAAAATAATTGAAGGTTAATAATTTTCTGGCATCAACACAAGCAGACATTCTGTGCGGGATGCAATCAAATTCTGTTGTAGTTGTCTAATTTTTACTTTATTTAGTAAACCCCCCACTGCAGGGTCAGCGCAAAGGCTGCGATCAGCATAACCAACTTTGAATAACAAACTGCCCTGTTAGACCGCATTGACAAAGACAGTTAGTTCGACTATGCAGAGCTAATATGAAGTCGATTCAATCAATCAGCAGTAACAGAATTTCGTCGTCTCCCAGTTGCCAAGTTGGCAACATGATGCAACACGCAACAGCGAGCAAACGAAATCGCTTGATGTTACAAACCGCAATAAGATACGGGTTAAAACCGTTGCGTGTGTGAGAGCACCATCGGTGTTTTTTCGCTGGATACAAAAATCAAATGTGAACTGTGGAATAATTCGTCTAAAGCAGCGGTTCTCAACCTTTTTTTGTCCGCGTACCCCTTGACGATATTTTCATATCAATTGTACCCCCTGGCTTGAAATGTTCTTGCAGAGTGGGAGAGAGTAATGGTAATTCATGTTGTGGTAGTCTAGTTAAGGTTCCAAATTAAACTGTAGCTTGTTTGATTGCTACAGTCATGTTTTAGGGGCTAGATTGACCAACAAATGAAGTATTATTGAGAATTATTGCTTTGTCCGCCATTACTGATTTTTCTTTCGCGTACCCCCTGAAGGCTTTCGAGTACCCCCAGGGGTACGCGTACCCCAGGTTGAGAACCGCTGGTCTAAAGAACATAAGGAAATGGTAAACCTAAACTGAAAGGCGTGGCCTATTACGTAGCACCCTTCGGCTATAAAAGAGTGTTTCTGGGAAAACTAGCTACATTCATTAGTCGGAGGGTGAACTGGATGGACCGTCCACAACGTTGACAGCAGGAGCAGCAGATATCGGCACTTAGCAGTAACAGACCATAGCAGCGGGTCGCGCCTGTGGCTGCCTTCAAATTAAACACTTGTCCTGTGGTTGGTCACCACCTCTCAGAAGCAGCGCGGTTCTTCTCAGTGTGTGTCGCCAGACTGCCATTATTCCCCCACTGTTGGGGCAACATGAAGATTGCCATCAGGAAATCCAATTTTGGAAATCAAAATGCCTTTTTCAAGGCGAATAAACAAGTCATTGAAAGTTAATAATTTTTGTCAACGCAAGCAAGCATTCTGTGTTGCATCCTAGCAATTTAAATCTGTCGCACCCGTCGAATTTACTGAATGTGAAATAGCTTCCACAGTGCATGTTGTCCGTGTATCTTAATTCCCCCAATG
This sequence comes from Wyeomyia smithii, assembly GCF_029784165.1. Classification (NCBI taxonomy): domain Eukaryota; kingdom Metazoa; phylum Arthropoda; class Insecta; order Diptera; family Culicidae; genus Wyeomyia; species Wyeomyia smithii. The sequence goes on along the minus strand of NC_073695.1, from coordinate 173,279,736 downwards.
TTATGGCAGCTCAAAAGTTGTAATCAGCAACCGATTTTGAACCGCAAAATGCTTTTGAAGTAGAATACTTCTCTCAGGAAGTTCGGCTATATAGGGATGTGAAATGAAAATCTAAAACTGAAAAAAGTGAGAAATACGTCCAATTTCAAATGCTAATAAATCGGTTAGTTTTCAATGGATTTCATTCGTTTTTGCAGCAATCGATTAGAAAATCTTCTATGATTCTTACCAAATGCATGAAATTGCAATTTTATTATTCGAACTATTGTAATATTGAAAATTCTTAAGCCTTGTCGAAACACAAAATTCGACCTCCGATTGGTCGCTATACGATTGCTTTCTTAAGCTCGGTCGGCAGAGTTATGGACCTAGTAAATTGGGATTGCATCATTTGGCCTATATAACATCATCAGATGATAAACAGACATTTCATTGGATATTAAATTGAACAACTGAAATTTGAAGAACACAAATGAATATTTGAAGAGTTAATATTTTCTCGTTTTGCGCTATAATCCAAAGTTAATTATCTTCATCTACATGCATACTCTGACTATTATTACGTGTTTGCGTCGCTTAGTGTTTGGCTACGGTTATGCAGAACGCAAATAACGGCACGATGCGATTCGTCAAGACGAAATGTGTTGAAATGTATAGCTCTACTTCGCCTTAAAAAGAGCTGTACATTTCACCACGGTAAGGCGAATCGCATCGCGCCGTCATTCGCGTTCTGCATAACCGTAGCCTTTGTTCCGTTCCCGTTTAATGATGTCGTATTAAATGTGCATATTACAATTCAGCAACACCTCAACTTTTCATTTGCACAAAATTTATAAATAGTTCATTCAAAATATCAAACAAAAAGAAATTACAATACTGCCATTGAACGGTCAACGTTTATATACTAGAAAAAATGACTGACACGCAAGAAGCCGGGTTATCTTTCTTGTAAAAGTATTCTACTTCAACCTTGCGGTCGTGGCTTTGCATACAACCTTCCTGTGATTTTTGTAATTTATCTTCGATATTCAACAAGTGATCGTGATCGAAAGAGTAGATTTCCGAGAATACAAATTTATAGAAGCTTAAGAGCCAGCCAGTGCTTCTGAATATTTTGTCGATTCACAAATTGAACAGATCAGAATCTTCTTTCACATTTCAACATTGTTAGATGATATATTTTTGTTTTCAACTTGACATATTATACTCTTACGTATATTAGCTGTCTTCGTAATACAGTGAATGTAATTGTTGGCAAATGAAAAAAACTTGTCAAACAAAAAACAGAAAATAATCATTTCGACTTTTAACTTTCTTGTAATTGTTGATTGTTATGATTTTTCGCTGGAATTTGTCGATAATTTTGTTCAACATATCTTCTTATGTTTTCCTATGAGTGAACCGATGTAACGGCTTCGAAATTATTTCCATAATAAGATTAATGAAATAAATTTAATTTGATCAGTGTTAAATAAGACAAAATCATGTATTATGACAACGTAGGTATTGTTCGATTTGGTTTATGAGGAAATAGAGTTCATTCTAAATTCTTGGTGCTTCTACAATAACAACGACACGCTTGTGCCTTGTTAAATAAATGTTGTTCGCACAAAAAAACACTACACAATATCGTTAAGTGTAATCGAAGTTCTTTCGAGTGTTGTTCAATAAATTTCTAAAAAGAAAGTTTATGGAGAGGCTGCGTATAAAAAATACTTAAATCACAGAACAAACGAATTGTTACTGTCTGCAGATTCTGTAACTTTTGTGACCAAAAATTCTTCTAATTACAGTGTGTAGTCCCACGTCACTTTTTCAAACAACCCTAGGGCTGTATACATTGTAGTATTTCAAACATACATGATACCAATTGTTTTTCACGTGACCATGTGACATAAAGCTGTTTATGCGAGAATATGCATGTTTTAGGTTTAATGCCACCAGTTATCAGGGCTTTGGGCATTATCGAATATCACCCAACTGTGGAGCGCGAAGGTACATACAGACGTTTGAAATTAAATGGTAAATTGGTAGGTACACGGAGATATTTCATCTGCTTTTTGAGGCAGATCTGCTGCCTAAGCACAGTGCAATGGACACTTGGCAACATTATAGTTTTCAATTCAACATTCAACAATTAATTGTAAATCCAGAGATTTGTAGGAATGCAATAGTGCCTATTTAACGAAACATGAACAGAAATCAGTGTTTTTTGAGAAGCAAAAACTACACGATTCTTTTACCAGCTAACAGAATCATTGCAGCATGAGCAAATGTCAATCATCTAAGTCAGTGTGCATTCTTGTTCTTTCTTTTCATTTATCAGATAAATAAAACGATTATTTGCAACTTTGCTCAAATAAGCCAGAAATTTAATTTACATTATCAAGTATATGCTCTTGAATAAAATCAACGCCACGTTGAGAGTATTCACATGCATGTCGAGTTTGCTGTTACCACGCTATAGCGCTTTTGCATAGAAAAGGTGTAGTAGGCAGCGAAAACGAATATCACTTTATACGTGAATCATTAACAGGTGCTTGTTTACTCAACAACGACGCCTCAATAACGACGCTACAACAGCTTGTCTACCGCTCATAGCCTGCAATCATAGTAATCTCATGACGTTGTTTTTGGAGTAAAAGGCAGGAAAAAGCGAAAACGTATTTCAATATTTTTTAAACTTTATCAGTTGATTATTGTTATTTTTATGGCTTATTAACTCGTCGGAGATCAAGACAAAACAAACACAAAAAGAATCATTCAAATCCGTTGATTCTATTTGGAGTGAAACGCCGTTATACAGACACCAACTTATTTTTATTTAATAGATTCAATCCCGAGCAAGGCCGCAAACATTGAATGATGTTGAGGCCACATATTTTGATCGTAGCTATAGTTTTAAACAGTCTCTGGGTTACGTATCTTTCTATAACTTTTAAACCACATGCATAAACATTATGAAATTCATTGTTTAAGGGTTTTAAAGCCCATTAATTTGAATTCAACTATGTTCATACCTTCTAAGATATAGAAGCGATTTTCCCATTTTGCCGCAGCACACATGTACATCTATACTTGCATACATGCAGAAAATGCTCGGTTCGTCGAACTGTGTCGAGTAGTATATGACATTCGGCCATTTGGATCACTTTTCTACCTTTTAATTAGCCAGTGATCGTTAGAAGAAATTCAATATGTTTACTTTCATTATGTGATTTCACATTTTTATGAACAACGGACAAAGTTATAATCTGATTACAATGAAATTCAATAGCAAGCTATGGGGCAACTAGACCTTTCATTTGACACTAATTTTTTGAAAATCGGTTCAGCAATCTCTGAGAAAAAAGAGTGAGTTTAAACAACCTCAGGATAACTTTTCTTCACATAACTTTTGAACCATATGTTCAATCATAACGAAATTACAAAGTTAAGGGTTTTGGAGACCGCCCGATCATTTGAAACCAGGTTTATTTAAAACGGTTATGTGGTTTCTGAGATATTGATAAAAATCCGATTACAATGAAATTCAATAGCAACCTATGGCGCAACTGACCTTTCATTTGCAATTAATTTCATGAAAATTGGTTCAGCCATATCTGAGAAAAGTGAGTGAAAAAAAAAGTTACACATACACACACACATACATACATACATACATACAGAAAATGCTCAGTTCGTCGAAAGGGGTCGAGTGGTATATGACTTTCGGCAATTGGGACCAAAACCTTTAGTTTTTCCAGTGATTGCTATACCTTTCTAGGAGAAAGGCAGAAATTGTCATTTATTTTATCCCAAGCAAATCTTAAAAAAAGGGATTGTAGAACTATGAATGAATGATGCAAGTACATATCATAAATAATTCTGAATTGAACTCTGTAGTATAGATATGTGTCTTCTTTATTTTGTTTGAGTTGAAATGTGATCTAACACCAGGGTGGCCACTCAAAATAAATTTTCGATTTCCCGGTTTTCCCGATGATATTTAATGAAATTTCCCGATGTTTTATTATTTAAACATATGAGAAAAAATTAATTTTTATTTACATGTTCATTTATGCCTTGCAAAAATAGTGTTACAAAACTATGAAAAACATTTTTACTACGTTGCTGTACGTAGCTGTTCGTCGACGTCAGCAAGTACCTTCATAGTGATCTGTTGCACGATTTTCGCCTTTTTCATCTCCAAATCGTTGTCAATCTTCGCCTTCTCGTGCTTTCTTGTTTCCTTCTGCTTTTTTCTCTGTCAACCTACTCTTGATCTCGCAATGCTTTGTATCAGGGTGCGAATGAATAGTATGGGATACAGGGGCGACTCGTGGCTGTCGAACCTACCTGTTCAACTAGAAGTTCTGAAAATCAGAGTTTGGGGAAGTAACTACAATTTTATCCGCGAATAAAAGCAAGTAATTCCCTTTGTTACTATTTAAAAATAAAACTACAAAAAAAGAAAATAAGAGCATGATTTTGGATTTTAAATTCATTTTTTGCCTGACGTCCCCATGTGCATTGCACAGGTTGCACCTATGGACGAGTCGCCCCTGATGGGATAAGACTTGGGGCGTAGAAGATTTGTCTTCTCGAGAAAAGTCCTCATGCAAAATCAAGCAAACTTTCGAAAGAAGAGCCTCAAAAAATGATTAATTGAAAAAATACATATAAAATTGTCGAAATTTTTTTACTATGCAAAGCACGTGAAACGCTGAGATCTCTTATCTCAAAACATTTTTTTTTGTCGAAAAACTTCCTCCTGGAACTTACGAAATTTTCGAGCTATGGCCAATGGAATGTATGAGAAATTTTCTCATGGTCCGTGAAATAAGTTCAACTGACACTCTGAATAAACAATTTGAAAAATAACTATTCAAAACATTCAAAGTACGCGACTTTTCCTGAGAATCCGCATAATAAACTGTGGAAATTCCGAAATTTGCGTTCAAAAGATGCGTTAAAAACCACCAGAAAACTGCGTAAAAACTAAATTCAACTTTATTTCAAAACAAATCATGACCGTTTGTCAGGAATTCGATAAATAAGAGCTCAATTTTTAAACCAGCGTACAACACATACTTACGAAATCGTCTTGAAAATTTGAAAATATGTAAAACAAATTGTTCTACCAGAAATATTGAAAAATAATTTGTGCTCGATCTGACAAGTTTTTAAATACCATTAATTTTAATTTTTTTTTTATATATATTTTATTTATTTCAAACTATAGCTATAGATTGAAATTAAAAAAATATGAAAATTTTTTTATTTGTTCCAATATTATATTTCTTAGAAATCTAGGAATTAATTTGCTTTAACTCGTCCATAGGCAATATTCGTAGAAGTTTTTGAGATACAAATTTTTAATTATTTCATCCATTAGAACCAACACGTTTTATTTTATTTTATATACATTGCTTATGTCAAAATGATCCAAATATCTACGAGAAAGTCATGTGTCTTCTAAAAAAGCAAAGCCTTGGTGCTACATTCCGTATCGAACTCGACCTTCTGTTTATTATACACAGACTTCGCAGCCAACCAGCCAATGTACAGGACAATTGCGGGGCTAGCGCTACGATCCTACTGACACTAACAGTCTCTCCCGAGCCGAGACTCGAACCTACGACGACTGGCTTGTTAGGCCAGCATCGTACCTCGAGACTAGCTGGGAGGATGTGTCTTCTAGTCGCAAGCAAATACGAAGTTCCATTCTAGTCAAAAATGCACATGTTTAACATTCATTTCGCGTTAAAATGCACATCACTCGATTGATTTATTTATAAATATGAATGAAAATCGTCACGTTTTGAAATTTTTAGGGTAGAATGCCACGGTTGCGGATTTGAAAAAATTATTTTTATGATATCTTACAAAACATTTTGATTTAAAAGCTCTAGAATAGTTTTCCTTCTTTTTGTGTAGCTATTGTTTATTTTTGATATAGAAAAAATCTGAGAAATCTTCCATAAACAGCTCTTCAAGGTGGCGTTTTTCCTCAACAAAATCCAGTAGTAAAAAGGTCGAACACAGATTGAAAAACAAAACTTTTTATTTCCTGCGAAACACTTAATGTGGAGAATGTTGAAAATAACAGAGCTTTGATTATTTATATTATTAACGAAATTTCAGTAGATATTGACCTAGTTTCCGCACCATGACAGACGAACACAGTTTGTAAAAATATCTTATATAGATTTTCTTTTGGCTCCGTAAAACATTAATTTGTATTGTGCCGTGTCAAATAAATTTTTTGTGAAAAAAAATAGATTTTCTTTAAAATATGTCACTTGTAAATATTAATCCGGTTCCGGTCCGGTTCGAAATAAAATCGAGCTTCGAAGATTCCGGTCCTACCTGAATTTTGATAAGATTCTACCCAATCCGATGTCGAACATGTATTCACACGAACTTTCAATACGTATCTCGCGGAACGGCAGACATGAAGAAGGATGATTTTCCCGGCGTGAAGTAAAATTTCCCGGTTTTCCCGTCTTTTTTTCCGGTGATTTGAAATTTCCGGCTTTTTCCCGCTTTTCCCCGGTAGAGTGGCCACCCTGTAACACTCAAACAAACCCCCCCTCTCCTATATGTCAAAATGTCACAATAATCGAAACCCCCTCCCCCCATAAATGCGTGACATCATTAATGGATGTCCCTTATGATGATTCTATAGCATTTTGCGTCAGAAAACACTCAATAGGTGGCAATTATCATGGAATTCAGATGAACTGGGATGGTGGCTACTGGCTACATTCCATTTTTCCTAAGGTATCGACGAAAACCTGGTTCAAGGGATCGGATGTAGGACGGGACTTCATTCGCGTGATGTCCAGACTTATGTCCAATTAGTATACGGTAAACACGCAACACAGTAATCACTGCGTTTGTGGCGATGGCTACCATGACATCGAGTATGTTGTTTGGTCGTGTACCGAATACTGTGTTGTTACACACTTAGATTTTATTGCCGAGAACTCAACAGCTGATAAATTCAGCGAAATGTTCTACAAGTTTTCGGCAGAATTTTCAAGAACTTCGGCAAACGAAACGTCAATACTTGCTGGTTTACGGTAAATTAGTATATTTGCTGAACGTTCGTCGAAATATAATGCTGACATTCGTTAAAAACTTCGCCGAACTCAATCAGCTGTTGGTAAGTTTGCCGAGATAAATTAAGTGTGTGGGTCCGAGCTTATAGATTCCCTTCGGGCCCGAGAAAAACAACCGAACGTACCCGTTAAAGACATCCTGGGAAGCGGTGATCTGCAGTACATTACACAGGTATAATGCTTTCTGAAAAATTTATTTATTTATTTATTTACTTAGCATCATCGGACAACAGGGTCTACATAAAAAAATAAAACTTAAAAAACTAACAAATTAAAAAGAGCTTCGGCTACGCAATCGACATTTAAACGTTTCACAGCTAATATTGAAGTCGAACAAATGGAATACGGAATTAAAAATTTTACACATAGCAGTAATTGGTTCGTTTTGACCATATGCAGTCCGATGGAAAGGGATTCTGAGAAAGTCAGTTGTCCGGAGAATTCTGGAGGGCGCGTTAACATTGACTAGAATGCATGGCGCATCTATTGATCCACAAAGCACCTTTCCAACAAATACAGCACGCGTGTCATCTCTTCTTTTCTCTAATGTGTCCATATCCAGCAACTTGCACCTATCTATATATGGAGGAAGCTCCACAGATCCTGTCAAAGGGAGACCTCGAAGTGCATATCTGATGAACCTTCTCTGTACCGATTCGATTCGTGCAGTCCAGAGCCCAGTATAAGGACTCTAAACAACTGCCGCTGTTTCAAGGATAGAGCGTACAACTGTATAGTACAAGCAGTAAGGATCACTGCTGTAAGCAGTACGGATCAAATGCTGACATTAAAATTTAAAATTCTTTTGTCTATTTGTCAGATTACGGATACAGATATATTATGCTGAAAACACGGAAACGAAGAGCCTGCATCTATGCTTACACAAATATTTCGAACCAACTACAATATTATTGTTTTACCAATGGAAAAAAAAGATTTTGAAGACCCAAAATATTTTTAAGTCAAAATTGTATCTCCCCTCCTCTTACCATAAATCCCCACTAGCTCGTAGTCGGCCGCAAGAATTAAAAGAAGTGCCTCTCTCTTTTTCCTGCTAACGTGGAAGTAATACGAATTGTGTTTGGCATACAATGCAGTGTTCAGTTCTGTTCTTTCTTAGTTTTTCATTCTATTCACGTGTTTCATAAGTTGGTTATGGACTCGCGAAATCAAGTGAAACGTGGGTTTTTTCTTCTGACTCATCAGGTTTATGTATGTCTCAAAGGGCTGCAGCAATGTGATAAGTTCTTCCTGGAGCTTTTCGTTGATTCCATATAACCGGGTTTGTTGCTTAGCTTAAAAGAGGATTGCCTGGACTCCCTTGGTTATGTCTCTAAAAAATTTCAGCATCGTTAAAACTGAGTTCCACCTAGTGGACACAGCTTGCTTGAGAGACTTCGATAATTTTTTGTTCAGTCCGGACCTCTTCATGTATGCCACCAGCCTTTTTGTAGCTTCCAGTGATTGAACTATATCCGAACAATATTTTTTACTTATTTTCTCTTCGAGTAAATGTGACACTCTCAGATTCATGACATGATGTTGACAATCAAACCGTTGCTCGGAGACGGTCTTTACGTTGCTTCCGCCGTCAGTTACACTGACTGAGTTTTTCATTATGAGATCGACTTTTGACGAATCAAAAAACTCCTCTACCTTAAGCTGGATTTTATTTCTGATATTCTCAATGGTTTTCTTCTCTTCGAATACGATTAGGCCCAAACACGGTGAGCGCAGTATTCCACGATTGTCGAAATAGTGGCTTGTGAGCGACAAAAAATGCTGCTGTTTATGTCTGTCTGACCACGAATCAAATGTAAAACTCAACTTAGGAAAAGCTGGCGCATTCACGATGCTCTCCTTCACTGCCGAAAAAACTTTTTCTCTCTTCTTCGAGCCTCGCGCGTTTCAATGTATGTCGACTTTGCAAAATTTTATCAATTCTGCAGGCTCCATGTTTTGCTGTGCGGAATCCCGATCTTTCCACGTTGCTGATTGGCATAAAATCACCTGATAGAAAGAACATAGATAAAAGAAGCCCAAAATGGTAGTTATCATGGCTATGTGCACTGGGAGACTAGCAGGAGAAGCTAATCCACTCTTTCTTTATCATTTGTTGCATTCATACAAATGATGTTTTTGAAGGTGCTCTAGAGCACCACTGTGCTTTTTGGGTCAATTTTTACATCATGTTTTTAAAGAATAGATTCATTCTGTTTAATTTCATGCTTTCGTGTTGGTTCAAAAAACCAGAAAAAATGCATCTCATAATTAGCTTTCGTTTACTTGTTCCACTCGAATCGAATAAATAAATTTTGTTGTTTGGCGAGTTGATGTGTAGGACTAATAAATAAGAAAAATGAAGCATTACGTTACTTTTTCATTAGGAAAAATTTCATATAGAACTTTCAGCTAAGATTCTAATTTTTTAGAAGTGACTTGTATAATTTCAAGTCAGTCCTTATCCTCCCAATGATACTCTGGTGCACCAATGTTTAAGCATTTACAAAAGTGTGAGTATGGTTGGAAAAAAAGCCGAAACTTCTTCTAACAAGAGTGAAAATGGTTCACTTGATATTTTCCAAAAAATTGTTTCCAGTACGAGCTGCGATTGCTCGTATCCAACTTGTGGTGCTGTAGAGCAACCACGGTTGATAGAGGGTTGATGAGTAAAATATGGTGTAACGGTTAGACCAAAAAGTAGGCGCAGGAAGAAGCGTTTTTTTTCACTTTGGAGGGTTGGAGACGAAGCATCACTATGCAACAGCGAATAACTTTTTCGTGTTTGTTGATATATTCTTACTAACTAGGCAATTGAATATCGCAAATTCAGGTGTTTTAAGTTGGAAATTGTTTCTTAAATTGATGAATATTAGTAGCAAGGTATGTAGCATTGCCATATTTATAATTTAAATGCATCCAAATGATATACCTACTATGAGATGCGATAATTTTCATGCCCTAGTTGTTTATAAACAAACCTACTCGCTAACAATTTTTTTTCCAATATGGCCGATTCTGCTTTTGATATACCTCTACACCACGTCTTTATACATCATGGGTTAAACAAAACGAAAAGTGAAATTATTTCCTGCGAATGATACGCCCTAATTGCGAAAGCGAACATATACTATTAATTAAAATTACAAATTTCTAACAGTGTTAATGGTGACTTCCACCATTTGTGATTGGCCACACGAACCCACAAACTAATATTTATCATAAATACCTTAGCTACTAACCAACCCCCCTTATTTAAAAAAGTGAAATCAGGGGCGACTCGTCCATAGGTGCAATGCACGTGGGGACGTCAGGCAAAACATGAATCTAAAATCCAAATTCATGCTCTTATTTTCCTATTTTGTAGTTTTATTTTTAAATAGTGACATAGGGAATTACTTGCTTTTATTTGCGGATAAAATTGTAGTTACTGCCCCAAACTCTGATTTTCAGAATTTCTAATTGAACAGGTAGGCACAGACTAACAGACATAACACGTCGAACAAATTTTCAATAAAATCATCGTTTGGATGATTCCAGTACTTTACGTTAGTAACACTAGCACCATCTGCTGTCGTGTTCGCGCTGCGTCATGTATTCCAACATCAGCGCCAGAGTTACTGCATGTGTCAAATGGGGAACTACAAAATATGTATGAGATTGCGTGACAACGCCCCAGACGGCGTTTTCGCGCGATGACTGGTATTTGATTGAAAATTTGAAATGAACGTTTTTTGTGGCGATGGAGCTAGTTTCCAGTGTTACGTCTGTTTGTCTGGGAGGTAGGTTTAACAGCCACGAGTCGCCCCTGAGTGAAACTATTACTCTGTCTTTGAAAAAAAAAAAAAAGAAACTACTATCTAAAGTGACTCTAATGCCCATTTCGCTTTTGCTGTGTTGCTACACTTGTGCCCTGTTGTTGTTTTGTTGCACTCTTTGCATTTTGCGGACTTATTTTGCGGACTTACGAAAATGCAGCTGATTGTAGCCCCGTTTGATTGTTCGTTTTCAGGCTTCAAAATGAAGTCTGGAACAAAGTAGCACCATCCTCAAAAGGAATTGTCACGTAGTCGGCCGCGAGATATAAAGAATGTTCCTCCATCTTTTCCCTGCTAATTTAGAATTAAAAAAAATGTACTTGGCTCAGTTAAACATAAATTGTATCGTGCCGTGTCAAATAAACTATTTTTAAACTAAACTCAAAAGGAATTCAATATAAATAAAATGAAATAAAAATACCTGCCAAGTCCTGCGCCTCTATCTGGTTTAAATGCACAATCTCCTTGTCTACGACACTGCTTTTGGTTACAAACGCCGTTATTTTCATCTGATTTGAAACAGCACTGTCTGTTTTCTTGATTTCTCGTTCATGGGCAGAGATATGAGCAGAGATGCCAGACTTTTTTTTGGCAAGTCTGTATAATCCATAAAAATGTCTGTATAAGTCTGTATTCCGCTGCGAAAAAAAGTTACCGATACATTGATACCTAATTATTTGTCGACCTGTCAGATTGTTTTGTTTTATTGCTTGTTTTGATTGTTCTTTTTCGAGTCTATCATAGTTGGTCGATTAATCGATAACTAATTTATCTTTTAAATCTAAGTAACACATAGAAGTAAGAGTCTTTCCCGTGAGAAAAATCGTCGTTCGTCGTAATGTAGCTAAACTGATACATGATGGCAGAAGTCTCGCGGTTATAAAAATAGTACCTTCAAGGTTTGGGACATTTTAAGCAATTCTTCAACGTTGGATATTACTCCGAATAGAACAAACGGTCTTTCCACCAATATAACCTGCATGGCAAGCGATCGAGACAATCAGCTGTTTGTTACTGGGGGCGAAACAGGCAGATTAATGCCCACGGGGCCGATAAAAACCCCGATAGCCTGACTCGATTCCCGTTGTCATGATTTCACTCTCAAAAACGCAAGATTAATATGTTCAGCAAAGTGTTCAGTTCCTAGTTCACTTTTTCCAGCAACGGCTACAGTGACTTTTGGTTTTTGTGTTCGTTTTTTTGTGTATACTGGTAAAACCATTATGTAGAATATCAGATATCTGTGTAATATCTGTATTATACTAAATGTCTATAAAATCTGTAGGCTTATGCGTGTCTGTATCGCAACACAGAAAGTCTGTATAATACAGATTTGTCTGTATATCTGGCATCTCTGGTTCCATGGATCGATCTGAAAAGTTACACGGTTGTTATAGGACCCATATAGAACACGAAAACTCGAGAGCGGGGGCCTAGTGTGGTTGGTAACGTCTCCGCCAACCACGCTCGACGCCTGGGTTCGAATCCCACCGCCGACATAGGTATCGATGGTTGTGAGGTGGCGTGATCCACTCACAACCAACCCAATCTGGTCTAGATTCAATCCTAGCCGACACCGGGAGATTTTCTGAGGCGAAAAATCTCTGGGATCACGCCTTCCATCGCATGAGGAAGTAAAGCCGTTGGCGCCGGTCCGTTAATAACGGATCGTGAGTTAGGGTGCTGGGTGTGGAGTCGCCTCCCTGGGCGTCGGTGATTGGCCACAACAGTGGCGGAACTAGACCGACGGAAAATAAGCGAGAATAAAAAAAAAAAGAACACGAAAACTGCATGGGAGCGAAAAAAAAATACTATCGCTTTTTTCCCATATAACCGTGTCCCGTGATTTGCACTTCAAAATGCTATTCGGTCGTTAATTTATTCAACATGTATCACGAACGATCCAATTTTATCAAGCAACTTTGAAATTTTAGGAATTTCCATGTCCCCAAAGAATTCAGCACACGTAAACTGTTTAAAATTAAATATGAAAATTGTCAAATGTTTACAAATATTCACTTTACTCAGGCTTAACCAAAGAAATAATTCACGCAGTGAGCGTTGTGTGGTCAAGTATCGAGATTTATCTGAATTATTCACATTATTGAACATGTATCAAGATAGACAGGTTTAATGTCTAATCTCCCAGATATTTAAAAAATAATGCAGATTTTTCCTGATTTTGGGACCGATTACAGGAAACGAGGCGAGCAATTTGCCACTGACGAGCAAAATGTTGTATCAGGAAACGCGAGTGAAACTTGGCTGGTGACAGCTGAGTGGAGCAGTTTCGCAGACGAACTACTCGTCCGAGATTCAGCCGACTCACCATCTGTTATAGCTAAATTGGCCAGACGAGTAACTCGCTGCTCACCTCGTTGACTGTAATAGGCCCCTTTATTTCCTTTAGCCCGCAAAACGGTCATCATTTTAAATTTTACAATTTTACCTCATAAAATGTTACTTTAAGAATTTTATCGGAGAAAAATGTCCTTTTGTTTTTATTTTTACCAGCGACAAATTCGAACTGGCAACCACAAATGAAAAAAAAAATACTGGGCAATCTCCAACAATGTCTAATATTAGGCAACATTCACGTTTCTGTTAAAAACTTACCGACTTGTGTTTTGCAATATGAGCTTGGTGATTGAAGGTAATTGCACTGCCGTTCCACGCATAATTGTCCCATGTTACTTTTTTGTCATTTTTACTTCTCATCACCAAACTTTGTTTTTCTACGTATATTTCCAGAAAAATACGTCAACAAGAATTTTTTGTTTTGAAAATGTTTAAAAAAAATACCAAGTCTGTTTGTCCCATAGTTGAGTTTCCAGGCATATCTGTCCCACTCTTCACAATTAGTTAACTATATATCGTTATTACGAAGCGTAGGGTTCAGAAATACTTGAAACTGGATGTTATGAACTTCTTAAGATTGCGGAGGAGAGTGGGGAAGTCTTCTTTCAAAAAAAGGGGGGGGGGGAGAGGGCATTATTCTAAAACACAATAGCTATTTTTTGAACAAACCACACTTTTTATTGAATCGTCAAAATGGGAAAAAAGTGAATCAAAAATGCATTAAAAACTTAAGAAACAAAGGTAATTGTTTCTATTAAACAGTCTTACTTCATTTCTTTGTGGGCAAACTTTTAAAGAAACTTAATTTATTTGCTGGAACAACTGTATGAAGCGTCGACAGCAATGCTTGCTTTCGTTCCGCGTCAATCCCTCGAGGAGACTTTTGAAACGAAAGGTGTTGGTGCAGCGTGAAATTTTTATCAGCGATCTTTTTTTTTTGTTTCTTGGAGAATAGGTTGCAATTAACTAGGTTTTCGCCATCTACGGAATCTGAGTATGCTATTTCGTATCGACCTTTGTTGAACTGGACGTTTCTTATATTATCAATAAACGGTCGAGGGTGAGTCTGGTTCAGAGTATATTGACTGACTGTTAATCTCGTTTGGAAAAAATCAGACGTCTGCATATCAAGTACTTCGACGTTCTTCGTGGCTCTCTCGTCGAAGGTCACACGTTCATGCCGCATCGACTTTTCCACCGCAGCATGGAAGCTGTGGGGGGGCATGAAGTGTGTCCTGGCTCAGAAAACTTCAAAACGATTTGTTTTAGAACAGTGTCGGTCTTGTTCAGCAGTAGGACAACGTGTTGGAAGAATCCCCAATTTTTGTTTTGGGCTGAACAGTTGTCCAGCCACAAAGTTATTTGTTCGAGGTGTCCATAGTGTTGGAAGACTCTGTGGAAGCAACTCAGCACATCGTTACTACTACGCCCAGCGATTTCCTCCGACCACAGGGAACGAACGGGTGTACCTTCCAACGGGCGCAAATGTTTCATTGTATGCCAAAATTCTTTGAGAGAAGACAACTGTCTTTAAACCATCCATTCGAGGCAGTTGTATCACCTAAAATTAAAAAATGAAACCTATTAAAAATACAAAAACAAACTCTAAATATGTAACAACTACTTTTTGCAGATCCACTGCCATAACAAGCTGTTTGGCAACAGCTTTTTCGCCATCTGCGTGGTATTCTGCTCGGGCTTGTTTTGCGTAGTCCAGATGTTTGGCTTGAGTAGTGCATACAGTACGTTCAGAATTTCCAACATCATGTCCCGAAATCTTCTGGTGCTCTTCCGAAGCGACACACAACTCGCACTCTTCGTGTCCCAATTTCACAAAAGAAATGTTCATTTCTTTTAGGACTGTATTATACAGAGAGTAGGACACTGTGGTATCATGTGTAGCTTGGTAATCATCGTGCATGGCTCTTTGTGTCAAACCTGATGGCAGGTATAAGCGATTGGGCGCATGCTCCCTTCTGTAGTGCGATACCGTTGGTCCAAATGTTAAAATGTGAGCCTTAATTGCTTCACGGGAGTCTTTGCTCCTCAAATACTTTCCACGCTTAGTGCGCCACGGAACACCCTCGTCATTTCCAGTAATGCTCCGATATAGTATGTTCCTAAAATTAATAGTTATTTATGAAACTAACATTGTTTTTATACCTTGCGAATCTCACCCGCATTGTTTGCCGAAGCAAATCGTATTCAAAAAAAATGTTCGACACGCGGTCACTGGAACATCGTTGGCTGTAGGAAGACTGCATATGTATGATCGTTTCTTTCGCAACTCTTTAGCACCATCACGGGTTTTACGTCGGTCTGTCACACTGGCAATACTCACATAATTTTGTATGAAAATGCGCTGACCATCTGCATTCAGACTCCAGTAGTTGTTGTTGACCTTCTCTCTGTCATCGTGGGACAAATGGTCCACATACTTTTTGCGGCAACCACAATCTTCCATGATAATGGAATGTGCCACTTTCCGTTTCTTAGCGGAATCCTCTCTCTGGATTTCTTTTTTGGTCTTTTTTCTCGCCTTTTGACCTCTTGGAGTTCCGAAAAAGCTTCCGTCAGAATAGTCGCTTCTTTCTGCAGGTTGCTCTGGAAAGCTTCTCTTATCCGGCTCGACACTTTTTCTTGAGCTACCAAATCGCTCACCTGATCCGCCGATGAGATCAAACCCGAAAAATTCATAATCACTGTCATCACTTCCGTATGCTTGCAACATGGCCAATGCATTCATTTTCGGTTCTGAACGAAACTTCCGATAAACGAAACAAGTCGACCCACACAACACACGATGTAAACAAAACAAACAAACTAAAGCGTCATTTGCACGAGTTAGGTGGTGCGATGCGAAATTCACAGTGGGACTTTTATGCGTGGAATTTGCCAATTCATTTTATAATTCCAGGCATAAGAGTCCCACTAAACAATTTTTCTGTTAACGACCGTAAATTAAATCCTCAAATGAAGTATTTGATAATTTTCATTGGATATGTTTGTCTTTAACGCAATCTCAATCACAACCAGAGATGCCAGATATACAGACAAATCTGTATTATGCAGACTTTCTGTGTTGCGATACAGACACGCATAAGCCTACAGATTTTATAGACATTTAGAATAATACAGATATTACACAGATATCTGATATTCTACATAATGGTTTTACCAGTATACACAAAAAAACGAACACAAAAACCAAAAGTCACTGTAGCCGTTGCTGGAAAAAGTGAACTAGGAACTGAACACTTTGCTGAACATATTAATCTTGCGTTTTTGAGAGTGAAATCATGGCAACGGGAATCGAGTCAGGCTATCGGGGTTTTTATCGGCCCCGTGGGCACTAATCTGCCTGTTTCGCCCCCAGTAACAAACAGCTGATTGTCTCGATCGATTGCCATGCAGGTTATATTGGTGAAAAGACCGTTTGTTCTATTCGGAGCAATATCCAACGTTGAAGAATTGCCTAAAATGTCCCAAACCTTGAAGGTACTATTTTTATAACCGCGAGACTTCTGCCATCATGTATCAGTTTAGCTATATTACGACGAACGACGATTTTTATCACGGGAAAGACTCTTACTTCTATGTGTTACTTAGATTTAAAAGATAAATTAGCTATCGATTAATCGACCAACTATGATAGACTCGAAAAAGAACAATCAAAACAAGCAATAAAACAAAACAATCTGACAGGTCGACAAATAATTAGGTATCAATGTATAGGTAACTTTTTTTCGCAGCAGTATACAGACTTATACAGACATTTTTATGGATTATACAGACTTGCCAAAAAAAAGTCTGGCATCTCTGGTTGTAGCGCAAAGCACACTGTCTCTTCTTTGTGCGAGCGAGATTTCAGGAAGTCTGTTCACAACTGATGTAGGGATGGGAAATATCGACTAAAATGGCTATCGATAATTATCGATAAATTCCCTGATGCCATCGATAACTATCGATAATTATCGATAGTTTGACAGCCAGAACCAGATGAAGAAAAACAACAAAGTGTTGCTCCCGTTGTGGACAGGAACAATATTTAAAAGTCTATTCGCACACATAATTCGCACTTAAGCGAAACCACGTCGTTGTCCGTATAAGGTAGAGTGAGCGAAAATGAGTATCCCTCAATTTTCTAACAATTTCAAAGTGGATTTCATGTGAGAGCGAACAATCATCGAATTCTCTTTAAACAAAGGCAAGGCCAATATATTTTTCCAGTTCTGGCATCATTGTGGAGTATAAATGCCAATGCGAGGAAAATATCAATAACTATCGATAACGCGGAAAGCTTAACGATTCTATCGATAACCAGCAACAATCGATACTATCGATAATTATCGATAGGTTTCCCATCCCTAAACTGATGCACTTCCCACGCCTGGCTCACCTATTCTATAGAAATATACTGTTTTCAACTAGATAGGCCTAACTATCACAAACAATAAAAATAATTCACTGAATATAACCTTTTGCTTTTTGCCACTGTTGGTTCTTAAGTTGCTTGCGTGCCACTTCGACAGTCATAGTTTCCAAATATTGTAGTCCGGGTTCTCTAACTTTTTAACTATTGCTTGTAAACTATTCACATCGAACTGAGTCGGTAGTTCTCACAGAGTAACTGTATACAAAGTTTATTCGAAGTGGCGATTAAACGGAGGGTAAACAAAACGTATGCGATATCTAATTCTATACCTAATGGAAACTGATACCCGTCGACAAAGGGTAAACAGCATTACTTCTTCTTTTTAGCTCAATTATAAAAATGACTCGTGTTTTTCTGCTCTGTTTTTTTTAACAGACTTGCAGTCAATTGTTAGTGTATAGTAGACTTTTGGAATTTTGTTCGGGATCAAAAGCTTTGCGCTTCGTCTTCTCGGAAAAAGCTCCCGTGCAAAATTTGAGCTCAATCAGATTTCGAGAAGTGGACCCTCAAAACGATTAAAGTTTCACATTCAATTGCGGGGCACGCGCTCGATCCTACTGACTTCAACAGTCTCTCCCGGGCCGGGATTCAAACATAGCACAACTTGCATAGAATGTCGAGATCTTGTTTTTCAACAGATTGACTTTTTTTTCGGACTGGGAGATTGAATTGAATATGAAATGAAGGATTTGAATGAAATTGCTGTAATGTTCATGACAATAGGTAGTATTGAAACAAATCCTATATCACTGTATGACACTGCTGGTATAAGTTTTATTATGTGTTACCGTTTCGAACCTTCACCCTATAATACCCATGCAAGGAGATTGCGTTTCATGCACGGAGGCGCAGTATAGTAGCGTTCGGGATGAATTGTATGCAGAAATAGGTTGGGTGTGCGATAAAATTCAATTCTCCTAAGATTAATTATGGTTGAACCTGAATACAATTATTATTAAAACAAGTAATATAACTTATAAGAAACGATAAAATAACGAAATATCAACTCCTAGGATCATTAGCATGTAGTTATAAAATAAAAATGTAACGGCTAATTTAAAAAGAACTCGCGGTGCAATACACAATCCACAAGTCTCCACACAGAAACAATCGTTCATTGAGAACGCAAGAACTGCAGTTCAGTGGCTAAGTAGTCCAGGAAATGAATAAAAAGAGCAGGTCCGTTCTTCCTGTGAAACCGCAGCGACGATCACTTTAGGTCAATTGGCGTTGACGGTGTTGCTGATATTTGTTTGGTTTCTGCGTGCGAAAAAGAAAGAAGGAAATATTTTTGCTTTTGTCATCACGCACATTTTGACAATTACATACGAGAGTTCACGTAGGTGCGAACAGCCTTCGAAATCTCTTTCAACGCGAATAAACCGAATATCACATACATAAGACATACGTAACACTGGCGTTTTTTTCTGGTACACGTTTCCCCATAGTACTCCGTACCTCGTCCTGTCCAACTGCTCGACAAAAAATGGACCAAATGAATTTTCTTTTTCCCGGATTTAGGAGTAGGAACAAGACAAATGCAGGGCTGCGCAGGTACACTGCCTTAAAAAACAACTCAAACAGTGATTTTATTCAGATGGTGGTACCATTCGAGTAGTTCATTTTGTACCAACTTTTTTGGAAGATTTCTTCCTGAGTATTACGTATGTCTTATGTAAGTGGTATGCAGTGCATGCAATTTTATGAAATGCGAAAAATGAACGAGAACTGAAGATGTGACTTTGGCTGGGAAAAAATATACCTCATCCAAACGGGACATAAACCGTTGCGTGGAGATTGCAGTTCATGTTCTGTTTGAATGAGGTATATTCACATGCATAAGGGGCCGTTCAATAATTACGTAAGCATAATTTTCCACTTTTTCGACCTCCCCTCCCCCCATTGTAAGACATCGTAAGATTTTTTGATACCCCCCCTCCCCCATAGTTAGATCTTACTGCCAGCATGTAGAGTTTTTTTATTTTAGTTTTATCATTATGAAGCAAGCACAGTACTTCGTTTCCTCTTCTGTCCTTTATTCGAGTAATCCCGAATTTCCTTCAATGAATTTTACCGTCCACGCTTTCATGAACATGGGTATTTGAACAGCTGTAATAACAATATTGTTCTTACGTAAGGTAATCAATTCTCCCCCCTCCCTCCTCTGTAAGATAGCGTAAGAAAATTGCATACCCCCTCCTCCCCTATTTGCTTACGTAAATATTGAACGGCCCCTAAAACATACGTAACACTGGCGTTTTTTCTGGTACACGTTGCCCCATGGTACTCCGTACCTCGTCTTGTCCAACTGCTCGACAAATAATGAACAAAATGAATTTTCTTTTTCTCGGCTTTATCGAGCCCCAAAGAAAATCCCATAAGAAACTGTCAAAAAGTTATTTACAAAACCAATGCATCATTTTTCGTGTAGGGACGAGACAAATGCAGGGCTGCGCAGGCACACTGCCTTCAAAAACAACTCAAACGGGGATTTTATTCAGAGGTAGGTACCATTCGAGTAGTTCATTTTGTACCAACTTTTTTGGAAGATTTCTTCCTGAGTATTACGTATGTCTTATGTATGTGGTATATTCTTCTCTGAACCTGAGTCACATCCTCAGTTCTCGTTTACCCCCGTTGATAAAACTTTATGCACTGCGCTTTTATATTATTTTCTGATAATCATTGGCCACTATTCGGCTTATTCGGCCCAATTATGTAAGATACTTTTCGGCGGGCCAAATATTCGGCAAAATCCAATTTTTGCTGATATTCGGCCGGCCGAATATTCGGTGCATCTCTAATATAATCTAATATAAAAAGGTGAATATCTCATAGAAGGAGCTACCGATTTGTGAAGAGTTGGTGATATAAAAAGAGGCAGGTAGGCGATTCAAAGACCGAATCACGATTTCTTATCCTGTACGAGTTAGCATCTCCGGCCCTAACCTACATATATATTACTCTAAGAGAGCCTTTTATTTGACCTCGTGGTAGGACCCATTAATTATAATAACGCGGAATGCTACCGGAGAATTAGCACCGCCACCTGCATGAAAGGACAGCTGAGATATCATTTGAAATGGAGAATACCTTTATTATTTTATTTTGACATCATCAAGATACTCGTCAGAGTAATCGGAACGATTTCAGTTCTGCTGGTTGTTATTGGACATTGGTTTCCTTGCCGGTCTAGCATATTTTCGAGTTGGAAATATTTTCGACTTCCTTAGGTGGGGGCTCTCTTATAAATCACATCGAAGTTGACAGTTGGGCTTATGCTTTGCTTGCTGCTCACGCAGGAATGGCCTCGTCGGGATTGTATCGACTTTGTGGATGATTACACTGAATGTTGGCTTAACTCAGATGCAATTAATGTCTTTTGGCTGACAGTTGCAGATAAATTGATACCGACAACGCTTTGTCGATGAATTACTTGATTTTTGACGAATATTTTCTCTATTCGAATCGCTGCAAAGCATTGGATCAATTGTGAAGAAATTTATATCTGTGATGAAAACCAGTTCGTTTTGTTTGCTTATCTGGTTTAATTGTTTTATAATAATTATCTTGTAAATAAATCGTCTTTCTCAAACCTTTGTAGGGGTAAGAGGTGGGACCAGCCATGTCCAAAACACGCTCTGCACTGAGGGATATATTTGAAACACGAAACGGCGTGCTTAGCAATTGCCACTCAGTGTTGGTGTAAGACAGACGGCACGAAGGGCGAAACTTGAAACACCGAAGCCAGTGGCATTGTTATACGATCGCCACATGTGCCTCAAGCTTCGGCAAACACCGGAAACGAGGGCTTTACTTTCAGCACCGTAGCCGAATGTTTGAACTTCGTAGAAACACCTCGGTCGCTGCTACATGGCTCTGCTAGGCCTAATGCGAAGCGAAACATTTCCAAAAATACTCACATTGTTGATATTATTCTTTACGTGAGACCAGAATTTTCCGAAGCCAGATTCACCGGCGCCGGTGTTTGCCGAAGCTTAAGGCACCAGTGGCGATCATATAACACTGACACTGCCTTGGTGTTTCAAGTTTCGCCCTTCGTGCCGTCTGTCTAACACTAACACTGAGTGGTGGTAGCAAGACACGTCATATCGTGTTGCTATGCAAAAACCGCACCAGTGCAGCACGGTTCAGTGTTTATACCATTGCTGGGTGGGACCATCATCATCATCATCATATCAGAAGAACAACAGGAAGCCACCCCGTGGTTGATGCCCCGCCTTTGAGGTTACATGCGCTCGAACTGGAGGCTGTGAAGACCGCTAGAACCGTCCAGAGTTAGAATTGACGTCGCCAGCTCACCAAGTGTCAGCCGAACTATCTAAACTAAACTATCGGCAGATCAACAGAAAATACCGCCCAGCGGTCGATCCCCGCCTTTGAGGTCACACGCGCTCTGGCTTGGGGCTGTGACGGGCCGGGGAAGTATTTCCCAGCAGAGAAGCAGCATAACGCGAGCAGTAGCAGTAGCAGAACGGTCGGCCGACCCGCGACAGATTGCACCGTGAGTCATAGTACTAAGCAAAGTGGATAGTAATAAAGAGATTAAGGTAAAGCTGTGGTTTTTCGAATTACATTGATCTGAAAGTAGACCCGGAGCCGACCCTGAGTACCTTCCTGTGTCTCAAAGTCGAGCAGGCGGAAAAGAGCACCCACTCCGGAAGTCCACAGAGGAACGACCAGGGACTTGGGGCTTTCTAGCAGCCTGCCCTTCTGGCAGGTTGAGCGATAACATAAGGTGGCTCTTTTATTTCCCTTAGGATGGCGCGAAAATGCCAAAAATTTATAGCATATTAAGGACAGTAGTGTTCAAACACCTCTATTACCATCATAGAAAATTGTGAACATTTGTGATTTACTTATTTTTCTTGTCGGAAAAATGAAAAATATGAGAATTTGAATGGAATCATAAAAATAATAGTATTGAAACATTTCATTCATATTTCATTAGGGTGGTTTGCTTGTTTTTCATAAAAATTGTCCTTTAAGTCAAAAAAATTGAAAAAAAGTTCATTTGTTGCGGACATTTGGAATTTTATCAGAGTTTCAGAAATACGATTTTTTTCGAATAATTTTTCTAGATAACACTGGATCTAGACCAGCGGTTCTCAACTTTTTTTTGTTCGCGTTCCCCTTGGCGATATTTTTCATATCGATTGTACCCCTGGCTTGGAATGTTTTCGCAGAGTGGGAGAGAGTAGTGATAGATCATGTTGCGTTAGTCTTGTTTAGGTTTCAAATTAAACTATGGTTTGGTTGATTGCTACAGTTCTAAGAGCAAGATTGAAAAACAAATAAAGTATTTGAGAGAAAAATTGCTTTGTCCGCCATTACTGATTTTTTTTTCGCGTACCCCCTGAAGGCTTTCGAGTACCCCCAGGGGTACACTTTATACACTTTTCAACTTCCACAGTTAGAGTAGCATTTTGATTCTTTTCTCTTGAACTGTTAACATAGAACTGATCGGATTATATTCAAGAAACTGACGCGAAGCGTTTCGCTGACATGACGATTTAGAAAATAAACATCAATTCAAGATAAGTGTGTTTTATACATGTTTCAACTCCATGCTAGCTGTGGAAAGAAGGGTAGATGGAGAATACTCACAAATGAAATTTATATTTGAGTTGCGTTGTTTGGATTCTTGTGTATCTGTTTATGGTTAAGGAAATCATTCTTTTAATCCTCCGTCAGATGAATTGAACTGGTCAGAGCTATTGCGATTTTGAATTCCATTTAAATGTATTCAATACTAAACAAATATCTCGAATTTTATTTTACCGAAGCATGTCCTGGTCATATATCCAGAGCCGGCTGACCAATTCCAGCCTCGTCATCGATGACATAAAGGACTATAATATTTTTTTTTTATTTTTGAGCTAAAATTATTTAAAAGAGAGACAAGAAAAATACAAAATATGATTGAATACTACAAGGTATACAGAGTGATGAATGGCCAAACGTTAAAGTCACTATAATTAAATGAGTAGTAATAATAATACGGGGTATACAGCTCTAGGGCTTGTATGAAATGGTGACGTGGGATGAAAAATTGTGATTAGAGAGATTTTTTACATTTTTTAGTTAGTCCCCACAGACAGAATCTAGTCATTTGTTCTGTGCATAACGCATTTTTGTTCTCAGCCTTCCCCAGAAATCCTTTTTTAGAAATAAATTTTATTATACTCGAAAGAATTTCGATATAGTTCCTTTAATGTATTTTTGTTCAAAATATATTCATTTGACACGGCACAAGCGTATCGTTGATGATGAATAAGCACCAAGAATTTCTCATAATGCGTCTAAATCATAATTAATTCTAGCTCCTCAAAAACCAATTCTCGCAAATCCAACAATACTTACGTTATAGTGGCACGCATTTAGTTCCGACCAGAAGATCGTAGGTACCTCGTATTTCTTCAACAGAGGAAGTAGACGCTTCTGTAGACGTTCCTCGAGGTAGATATCCCCGTTTACAGTCCAGGTATTCACGAACGGCACACTCTTTTTGTCACATAATCAGATCGCCTGCTAAATCAGATTTTCTACTTCCTTACTTCCTTCGGAACATCAAACTTGTGCCGGGCAATGAAGAACAGTAGCCTCGGGAGCTGCCGGAAGTCCGCCTTAACGTAAGTCTCACACAGTTAGAGTAGCGTTTCGATTCTTTTCTCTTGAACTGTTAACATAGAACTGATCGGATTATATTCAAGAAACTGACGCGAAGCGTTTCGCTGCCATGACGATTTAGAAAATAAACATCAATTCAAAATAAGTGTGTTTTATACATGTTTCAACTCCATGCTAGCTGTGGAAAGAAGGGTAGATGGAGAATACTCACAAATGAAATTTATATTTGAGTTGCGTTGTTTGGATTCTTGTGTATCTGTTTATGGTTAAGGAAATCATTCTTTTAATCCTCCGTCAGATGAATTGAACTGGTCAGAGCTATTGCGATTTTGAATTCCATTTAAATGTATTTAATACTAAACAAATATCTCGAATCTTATTTTACCGAAGCATGTCCTGGTCATATATCCAGAGCCGGCTGACCAATTCCAGCCTCGTCATCGATGACATAAAGGACTATAATATTTTTTTTTTATTTTTGAGCTAAAATTATTTAAAAGAGAGACAAGAAAAATACAAAATATGATTGAATACTACAAGGTATACAGAGTGATGAATGGCCAAACGTTAAAGTCACTATAATTAAATGAGTAGTAATAATAATACGGGGTATACAGCTCTAGGGCTTGTATGAAATGGTGACGTGGGATGAAAAACTGTGATTAGAGAGATTTTTTACATTTTTTAGTTAGTCCCCACAGACAGAATCTAGTCATTTGTTCTGTGCATAACGCATTTTTGTTCTCAGCCTTCCCCAGAAATCCTTTTTTAGAAATAAATTTTATTATACTCGAAAGAATTTCGATATAGTTCCTTTAATGTATTTTTGTTCAAAATATATTCATTTGACACGGCACAAGCGTATCGTTGATGATGAATAAGCACCAAGAATTTCTCATAATGCGTCTAAATCATAATTAATTCTAGCTCCTCAAAAACCAATTCTCGCAAATCCAACAATACTTACGTTATAGTGGCACGCATTTAGTTCCGACCAGAAGATCGTAGGTACCTCGTATTTCTTCAACAGAGGAAGTAGACGCTTCTGTAGACGTTCCTCGAGGTAGATATCCCCGTTTACAGTCCAGGTATTCACGAACGGCACACTCTTTTTGTCACATAATCAGATCGCCTGCTAAATCAGATTTTCTACTTCCTTACTTCCTTCGGAACATCAAACTTGTGCCGGGCAATGAAGAACAGTAGCCTCGGGAGCTGCCGGAAGTCCGCCTTAACGTAAGTCTCACACAGTTAGAGTAGCATTTCGATTCTTTTCTCTTGAACTGTTAACATAGAACTGATCGGATTATATTCAAGAAACTGACGCGAAGCGTTTCGCTGCCATGACGATTTAGAAAATAAACATCAATTCAAGATAAGAGTGTTTTATACATGTTTCAACTCCATGCTAGCTGTGGAAAGAAGGGTAGATGAAGAATACTCACAAATGAAATTTATATTTGAGTTGCGTTGTTTGGATTCTTGTGTATCTGTTTATGGTTAAGGAAATCATTCTTTTAATCCTCCGTCAGATGAATTGAACTGGTCAGAGCTATTGCGATTTTGAATTCCATTTAAATGTATTCAATACTAAACAAATATCTCGAATCTTATTTTACCGAAGCATGTCCTGGTCATATATCCAGAGCCGGCTGACCAATTCCAGCCTCGTCATCGATGACATAAAGGACTATAATATTTTTTATTTATTTTTGAGCTAAAATTATTTAAAAGAGAGACAAGAAAAATACAAAATATGATTGAATACTACAAGGTATACAGAGTGATGGATGGCCAAACGTTAAAGTCACTATAATTAAATGAGAAGTAATAATAATACGAGGTATACAGCTCTAGGGCTTGTATGAAATGGTGACGTGGGATGAAAAACTGTGATTAGAGAGATTTTTTACATTTTTTAGTTAGTCCCCACAGACAGAATCTAGTCATTTGTTCTGTGCATAACGCATTTTTGTTCTCAGCCTTCCCCAGAAATCCTTTTTTAGAAATAAATTTTATAATACTCGAAAGAATTTCGATATAGTTCCTTTAATGTATTTTTGTTCAAAATATATTTATTTGACACGGCACAAGCGTATCGTTGATGATGAATAAGCACCAAGAATTTCTCATAATGCGTCTGAATCATAATTAATTCTAGCTCCTCAAAAACCAATTCTCGCAAATCCAACAATACTTACGTTACAGTGGCACGTATTTAGTTCCGACCAGAAGATCGTAGGTACCTCGTATTTCTTCAACAGAGGAAGTAGACGCTTCTGTAGACGTTCCTCGAGATAGATATCCCCGTTTACAGTCCAGGTATTCACGAACGGCACACTCTTTTTGTCACATAATCAGATCGCCTGCTAAATCAGATTTTCTACTTCCTTACTTCCTCCGGAACATCAAACTTGTGCCGGGCAATGAAGAACAGTAGCCTCGGAAGCTGCCGGAAGTCCGCCTTAACGTAAGTCTCATAGAGGAGCTGCTTAGCCGCAAGGTTACAGAGTCCGCTTTGTCAAGCGAATGGTCGTGGGTTTGAATCTTAGTAGAATCAGGCCATTCGATGTCAAAACTGGACTTAAGTATGGATTCATTCTCAGGCTCCCCACCACTTACCCTTCCTTTACGCCGAAATCTACAACACCTTTGCGTGACGTCCTCTTAACGAAAACATAAGTCCCTCTTAACAATAAAGCTGGCCAGAAGGACGCACGACGAAACTTCTCCAGGGAATTATGATTGGTGATATTTGGCAAGAGGAACGAGCATCGGTATAGTAGAACAGTAAATGTGCAGAAGGAAGAGTATCACATTACACACAAGCACTGATAAACAATAATAATAAGCATGCCACTTCTCAATAGAGGTATTGCTATATTAACAGAAGTGCGGGATATAGCAGACACCCGGGCATATCTCACAATAGATCTACGATTTTGGTCGCAGTGAGGAAGTCCATACAGGAAAAAAAAAGTCTCATCATCCATGAGGCTTTGCCAGCATCTGGTTGTACAGTTTCCGGGCCCGTGACATTCTCACCGTATTTTTCCATTCGTTACGATTTGAAGCCTCCTGCACTTTGTACGTATGCAGTTCTTCCCGGTCCTTGACTCTCTGAACAGAAGACTTGGACAAATTCAACTTTTTGGCCACATCCCTGACAGATCCAGTGGGATTCCGCGTAAACGCTTTCACAGCACGCTTGTGATGCTGATCACTAATAGAATATCCATGCTCAGAGTAATAATCGCGAACACAGACGGAACACGACGAGTGTCACAAGACACTTATTGCTCTTACAGATATAAAAGGATATTAATAAAATTACCTTTCGTCTACAGGTTTCGGGCCACACATTGCCCATCAACAGGATGAGATCTCATGTCCAACTGGTTAAAATTCTCGTACGTTGTATCGCACGCGTCGAAGAGAGTGAGCCGGAGATTATTTTCTTCATTCACAGGTACGCTTGGGAACAGGGCTGTCACATCGAAGGAAACTAGGACTTCCCCCCTACGAATTTCCAGATTTTCTTCTACACCGAGTTAGAAACTAGATGTGTAACAACAACATTCCCTTCTTTTCAACCAGTTGGCCATATAGGTGAAAGTGTTGGTAGGTTGTAGCCTCCATTTGATAATTTAACGCTAACGTAAGAACTAGCACAATAATCACGAATACAGACGGAACACGACGAGTGATTAGACAAGACACTTATTGCTCTCACAGATATAAAAGGATAATAAGAAAATTACCTTTCGTCTACCGGTTTCAGGTTACACATTGCCCATCGACAGGACGTATGCTGTATCGCACGCGTCGAAAAGAGTGAGCTGGAGATTATTTTCTCTCCGTTGTCAAGGTGAAGAGAAATGAATTGATCGGCGTATCGCGTCGTTCATCAATGGTTTTTTAAGGATCATTCATT
This sequence comes from Wyeomyia smithii, assembly GCF_029784165.1. NCBI lineage: Eukaryota > Metazoa > Arthropoda > Insecta > Diptera > Culicidae > Wyeomyia > Wyeomyia smithii. Next base: position 173,251,434 of record NC_073695.1, on the reverse strand, counting down.
ATTGATGTCACGCACTTAGGGGGGGGGGGGGGTGGGGGAGGTGGTTTAGAGTATTGTGACATATGGGAGAGCGGGGGTTAGCTTGAGTGTGACATCACATTTCAACTCAAAAAAAAAAAAGACACATAGCCATACCACAGAGTTCAACTCAGGACTATTTATGATAATTGCATCATTCATTCATCGTTTTACGATCACTTTTTTTTTGTTGAAGGTTCGCTTGAGATAAAATAATTTTTTTTTAAGTTTAAAAAACTTAATATTTGTTAGTTCTTTTTTGCCGTGCATGTTTGTTTATGAATGACAGCGCAATTTTATTCATTTTTAGTCTCTCATTAGTACAAAAATTGTGACAAAACGTGAATAAGAATGCTTGGTTATTGTAACTTGTGGAGAAAATTTGGATTGCGAATTGTTGAGTTTCGTAGTAACGTGTAATCACACGACTCATTGTTGACTGCACGATTCCGATCGTTTTTCGATATCCCGAAGAGAGCGTCAACGATTTTCCAGTTGTTTACGCAAAATAAATTCGCGACGTTGCTTTCCGGGTAACGCTATTTTTTTCAATTTTCGAAAACCTGACAACGACAAAAATTTACATCTTACCCAAATTTTTATCCAAATATTCAAAACAAAATACCCAATGGGTATATACAGCGTTTTCCCGTGATGTAATTTGATAAGAGATACCCTTTAGTAATCATCTAATCCTGAAGAGGTTAATGCCAAGAAAACACAGAAATGGTTTGCTGAAAACGTTCCGTAGTGTTGGGAGAAGAAAATTCGGCCCCCTTCCAGTTCCAATATCAATCCTTTGGGGTCCTAGAAATCGAGACATAGTAAAACATGCATGTAGCAGTTTTCGGAAGTGTCTATCAATAGTCATTGAAAAAATGAGGCAATTTTTTGAATATTTCAATTATATTCAATTTACAATTTCCGTATGTTACGAAAAAAAATAAACCAAAAAAATTAATACCTTCCTGAAATTTATCACAATTCTGGTGTCAATTTCCTCGACGATGCCATATTTTTTAGAGTTTTCATAGATTCATTATTCAAATTGCTGAACAATTTCATTACGAATTCATGAATTAATCTTTTTCCAGCGATACACGGTTCATGCGATAGGAATTTTCGAAGCAGATGAATTCAAATATTAAAAAGCAAGTTTGGAGTCTCCAGGAAATCTAGTGGAATCATAAAATTCAGTCAAAAGCTACATGATGATTCATCGAGTGTCATTTATTGTGATATTGAACTCCAAACCATGGATGAAGGAATCTTGAAATATATTCGTTAAATATTTACAATAATTTTATTCGATCATTAATTTGATTCAATATCATAACTAAAAACATGAGAAGTTTTGAATTCCGAACTGGTCGTGTTTTAAAATGCCAGACTTTTAATGAGCCAGTTTCTAAGTGTTATATAATGGGATGGTTCTGTTTTAATTTATAAATGTCTTTGATTATGTTTTCGTAGCACAAATTTCTGTGTTTAACTTCAGTTTAGATGATATCTGTATGTGTCGGATTTGATTCATAATTGCCAAAAACCACGTTTTTTTGAGTTTTGGAATTCGGTAATGTTGTTAATACCCATTTATTGAGCTAACTGTGATTCCTAATAAATTATCATAAATTGGGGATTTGCTAATTTTCTGTCGTTTGACTTTTCTTAAAACTAATATGTGTTCACATTTATGAGTGGTGGAGGCTACAAGTATTTAAAACCAAGAACCGCGCAATTTTGTCAGTGTACTGTTTTCTTATGAGCATTATAGTGTTGTTTTCAAAAAATGCTGTTACTTGCGTTATTTTGCACCCAGGAATTTTTCACAAAAATTTGGGTTGATGCATCGCAAGACATATTTTGATTTGGTGTACTTTCAAATAATACCAAATATTATTTTTATCAGAACAATTGAATTCTGAATATTAAATCCAACATCGACAAGGATACAATTTAAAATTAGCGGAGAGCTTTGTTTGCACTTCAGAATCGCAATCGATTTTTCGTTATAAGGACTGGTTGAGAGAATGATTGAGAATACAACATGCGATTTTGGATAGCGGCTAGCATATGCAGAAAATCGTAAGAAACAAAGGGGTTATGATTAACCGCTAACCCGTGGTATCGCGCTATTTCGAAAGTAGACATTTGATTGACATGTTAGTTCGTTAATTTGTTCATACGGTAAAAATGTTCAAGCGACAAATTTTTGTAATATTTCTCATTCCTTTAAAGTTTGTTCACAGTTTCAATAAACAGGGTAGGTTCATTCGTAAAACGGGCGTTATTGTAGTTGATTGCAAGTAACTAGCTCAAAATACGGTTTAAATTTCTCTTTGACTAAAGTTTTGCTCTAGCTATGCGATCTACTGACTATTGCTCTGGTTGTGTGCGAATTATATTTTGTGTGTAATTTGATATGATTTTACAGAAATTACCGGGTTTTCAGTGTAGTTAAAATATTTGCGTTATAGATCGTTTGGTCTTGTTCAACTTGGTTAACCTTTCAATATAGTATGCACATTTTTATCACGTTCTGCATGAAATCAAATTTATCCAATAAAACTATGATTCAGTCTATTGTTTGTTGAGTAAATTAGTATGCGTAAATGAAGATGCCATGTAATCTGTTTATGTTCTGGCTATTTGTACTATTTTGTTTTCACGTTTATAATGCGCAAAAAAAATGTATTGCAGCTTGAAAATTTACGGTTTCACATTCTCCATTTCTGTTCCAAAGCAATTGCATATGCATCCAATAATACAAATAACATATAGCATGAAGCGAACAGATGAATGATTTTGGAAGACACCTGAGCAATTGATCAGTTCAATATTAAATATTGAAAAATATTATTACGGGGTGTTGATAGATGACCAGTGAACGTTAGCTCTTGGTCATATCAATACCGCTGAAAATGCTTGCGGCAGGCTGAAAACGATGTGTTCAGCATGTAAATTTCAGAATCATTTTTCAGTATCTACGAAATGTTTTAAAAATTTTATAAAATATATGGCTATTGTAAAATATAGCAAGATAGCAAACAAAAAATATTCCAAGTGGTTGGTTGAGATCCGTCTTATGGAACTGATTGAAAGAAGTTGATTAGAATTAATGATTAGACGTAATTGATAGGTTGTTAGGTTGAAAAAAAAAAAAAACAATCAAAAAAATGTGGCGATTGAATGATCTTCAATTTGGGAAAGCCACGAGTGAAGTTTGCTTAGAAAAAGAATTTCTCTTGTGCGTTCGGTTTTTACCAAGGGCCACAAACCTTATTAGAGCCTTATCTACAACAGTCAGGAACATTTTGGAAAAGTTTCGAGCGAGGAACATTAGAAAAATTGTTTTCATTATCGCTTTTACTTTATAAATAAAAATTTCTAGACATTGTTTTCGATGAACGTAATCAAGATCTATATTGTTCGGTTGTCGCTCGAGTTTCATACTATGCGATATCTCCAATTATTAGTATATTAGAACATGCAATTGCTTTCAGTTAGTAGTTTTAGTTTGAAAGAATTTCTTACCCATCAGAACATTTGCGCTTCGTTCGAGAACAATAATTTTATTTTATGCATGTTTTATATATCATCATCAATGTGGTATACCAATGTATTGCTTAGAATAAGAGATTTTATATGCTGCTTAAAGTTAGATTATTCTTGCTGTTTGAAATAAATCATATTCTTTCGCATAATATACTTAAACGATTGAAACTTACAGAAACTAATAAAATAATGCAATTAACCAAACCTATGGCACGCGCCGCTGTAGTGGGTCTCCTTTTCACAAAAAAAAAAAACAAAAATGCGTGGGAAAACAACATTGGTTAAAAATGCAATCGACCTGATATACATAATTGCATACGGCTTATCTAAACTTGTCCTAAAATGTTTTGGTTACTCCAAAATTCTCGTGTGTGACTCGCGACACGTTTGGGGTTAACTGTAATTTTAATTTTAACGTTTGGAAATGTTTTTATTCAACACTAACAAAAATTCCAACTAATTAATTAGAACTGTGTCCGAGACGTAAAATAAAAACATTAATTTAGAGCATTTTTATCACAGATTTAGTTTTTCTCTTTTGAATTCACGATAAATTTTTATAGCAAGTTTGAAGGGAAGATACTTAATAAAATAAAAAAAGAAAATTCGAAAAGTATCCATAAATTACTCATTTCATTCAAACTGGCAGGCGACTTTGTTTGAGGAGATGTTCTATCCCTCACACGAGAAAGGATTGTCCTATTCTTCGTCATACCAATAGTTTCTCGCATTCACACATACACTAATTAAAATAATAGTTATATTTAGATTTTAGATATATAGTTAAAATTGGCCTAAATGTCAGATATCACGAGTCTTAGTCTTTTTTCTGGATCAATTTGGTTATTTTTCCTAAATCTTTCTTCAGTAATTTACTTTTGGTAATTATGGCCGTTGTCTATTATATGTTTCAAGACGGTCAAGGAGAAAAGAGAAAATCAACAAACCGAACTCTATCTGCTTGGGTTTTCAAACATATCAAATTAATGAGTTCATTGTGGCACGATGTTCGACATCAATTCATAGAACAGTATTATTTCAGCTTTCTTTATACACATTTGCGATTTAACAGCAAAGCTTTATCTGGAATCTCAGAGCACAGGGATTATTTTTGAGGACATCAAATTAAAATTTTTAAGAACATCATCATTCTTTTGAAGGTGGGACAAGATGCTTTTCAGGAGTTTCCAATCAAAATCAATAATGTAGGCTCAATCAATAATGTAGGGCTTTTCAGTGAACCGTGGAATGCTTGTCTCTAACCCGATATGCTTGAAAATGCTCTTCCAACTATCGTAAAGAACCGTAGACTTTAAGTAACGTTTACGTAAGTTACAATAATTGTAATTTATCTGATACTTCATTGTAATTATTTTCAAATTGTGGTCTGGTAATTAAATACATCTTGCGTCCAAATCGAAAGTGACAAAAACTAGCAATTTCGAAAAAATACTACTTTTGGGTTCAGGCTACTGCTGTGATTCCAAAAAAATATTTTCGCTTGTAAAATAAATAAAAAAAAAAGTTATGAAGCCCTCTTGCTGTAATCGCAAAACTTTCCAAATTTTCTGTCAGCCTGGCAATAAAAATTATTTTAGATCTTCCGGTTTTTGCAGAGATCCGTATACCTTTTAATTCTTTCTCTCTCTATATATGGCAAGACGAATTCCTTACAAACTACAATTCACCATCCGTTTCCTTTGCAACTAATTCTGAGCTATTTCAATCGTGCTTTTGTGCGCGAAATTGTGTCTGCAGCGAAAGCAAATGCCACTGAGTCCTATGGAGTATGTATTTGTAACTGGGGATGTGTTGCTGTAACACTGGCTTATCATTAATTGTTCTTGACGCCGCGTTTACTTCACTTAGGTTCCCATGGCAGTAATTATCACGTTTCAATAATTGGTTTATGGTTTATTTGATTACTCCAGTCTGCTGCCTATTGAGAATTATCGTCGTTGAAGCAACGTGCGTATATCTGTTTTAGAGTGTTGTTTTTGTTGCTTGCGAGTATGAGTTGAAAAACAATTTGATTGAGGTATTTTAAAATATTGATCTTTGTTAACAGAAAAACAAGCATGTTTTAAATTAAGTTTGATCAAAATCCATTATTTGCATTAGCTATTGTTTACCCTGCTTGGTTTTGTATATGTAGAATAACAAAAGGAAGTATTGGGTAAATATATAATTGCGGTTTCGGTATTTTTCTTTATCTTCTTGTTTGTTCTTGCGTATGTGTTTCTGTTGTTGACTCGTTTCGTTAGCTAGCAATATAAATATAACAATTGATGCTTGTCTTGTACATTGTTCAAGCGTTCTTGCTGTTTTAACTATTGTGGGTTGATGTGTATGAGTATGTTAAACTTAATTATGCTATTGCTGGCTGGTTGTTCGTTCATTTTTATGTCTATTGTATTGTTTATGCCATCAGTGTTGGTAGCATAAACATGATAATTATCATTTAACTATCCTGTTAATTATTTAATAAAGTTTTCCACTGTTAAAAAAGTTTTAATAAAAATAGCACCATCTGTTTTGTTATTGTGAAAGTTATATAACTATGTTTTGTTCTTCGGTTGCTCTATGTTTAGTTAGTTTTGTTTTCATTTACAGTTGTGTTTTTCTTCGTTTGCTCTGTAGAGGTATTTAGCGTAAGCTAGTTCTGTTGTGTTTGGTGGACTTATGAGTGGAATTTACGATCGTGCTCTACACCAGAAAGGAAACGGGTGGAAAATTCCTAATGTACAACAGCTAGGCACTCTTGTTTCTTATACATTAATCTTCATACGTCTACCGTTGCCCGGAAAATGTCTAGACTTTGCTTTCATATTGACTTTTGGGTTATATTAGAAAATTTTAAATTCTGTTATCTCTCCAATTTGGCATATACTTTACTGGTAACAACTACTTTTCTAGATTGAAACATTTGAACCTCGGCTAAGCCTGTACACAGTGCATGCAATTTGGAGATTTTAGATTGTTTTATTTCTGTTTCAAAACACGCACACAAAATATGGTTCAAACAATACTCCAGAAATGTACTGCGTACGATTGAATGTGATTGATTGGCTTTATGAAGGTTTAAATATTCTGTTTTAGATAATGTGCAAATTTTTCACTTTTTTCTATAGCAGTCTGAATGAAAGTCATGTGTCGTTAACGTATAGCACCGAAATGCGCATTTTTTAACGTAACGTCAGTCTTTGGGTTCAATTCATATTCGAACGAGCATATTTAGGTATCTGTAACAAAATTGACAGCTTCGTTTCTTGATAGTTACTCGATGAAAATTTATTGGCGTATGCTGAAAACTATGATATTGTAATTTTCAGCGAAGTATCCATTTAGCGTACCGATGGTTTTGAGTAATGATATAATATTATTCTGAAAAGTTAAAAAAAGGAAAAGTTTTTAGAATAAATATTATGTAATCTAGTCTCAATGACGCTATGTTTTTTTATACAACTCTGAAGCTTGTATCACAAATGCTTCGTAATATGAACGCGTCACAAAATTGGGAGAATATAAGTCTTATATTTAAAAAGTGAAAAATTTGCACACTTCCTCAAGTATCTCCAAGTTTTGTTGACTGCGTGCCACGCTTTACGTAGAGTTTTACAAAGGGTGGAAACTGTAATGTCAATAAGTTCTTCCACTAAATCTACGAATATGCATGAATACTACAAGCTTTTCAATGATGAATTGCAATTAATGCCGGTGGGCCAATGGGCGTCGAGTGCGGTTGCGGAATTTCTGGATGAGGATGACCGCCCAACAGGTGTCACTGAGCTGCAATGGTTTGGGGAGGCGCTGCGATTACAGCAGCTATTGATGTCGGAGCCGCCGTTACGGTCGTTGCAGTCTGATTTTGCTGTGTATTGGGATTGGATCCAGCGGTTGTGGACGACTGAGCAACAGTTGGCCCACCGCTGGCTGGTGTATTCGAGGTTACGACAGTAGCTCCTGCTATAAATGGTTGGTTAAAGGGTGAACCATAGCATTGTGGAAAATACAATTCATGTTTTACTGGACCCATTCGTTGGATCAAGTTGTTTTGCTTGTCCACTAGAAAATTTGGTGATACTTTTTGTTCTAATGCTGCGTTATTATTGTTGTTATTATTGTTATTATTATTATTATTGGTATTGTTGTTGTTATTATTATTTAACGCAGACATGGTAGCTAATTTACGCGACTTTGATGAATGCGGATTCATGTGATTATCGATGTGCTTCTTGACCTCTTGTTCAGTCGCAAACCTTCTTCGGCAGTTTGGCATGGGGCAGCAGAATGGTCTGTCTCCCTAAAAAGACAATGAATGATGAAACATAACTACTGAGTGATTACAAGTAGCGTTAAATATAATAGAAATATTTTTCGATTCCGTTTAAAAAACTTATTTAAAGTAACTTCATTCTAAGGCAACTTATTACTGCTATTAAAATTCGCAGTCTCGGAAAAGGTTTTAAAGTTTTGAAGGTTTAAAAAAATACGAGTCCACTTTGCAACTTCGAGTTCAACCGAGCCGAGACTTCGCCTAAAAGACTAAGTTGACGGGAGCTGCGTAGCCGCAAGGTTACACAGTTTGCATTGTCAAGCGAATGGTTGTAGGTTCGAATCTTAGTAGAAACAGGTCATTCGATGTCAAACTAAGTATGGGTTCATTTCCAGGCTCCCCACCACTTACCCTTTCTTTACGCTGAAATATATAACACCCAGAGCTACCGGATTTTATTTTAAAAAATCTGTATGCACCCGTAAAAAATCTGTATTTTTCTGTGTTTTGTTCGTGTACCTACAAGTGCTTGGGTTTGGGGTAACTTGGCTTGGAATCCGACCTTAAACCTTGCCTTAAACCGTAAAAAGGTTGGGTAAAATTCTTGAAAGAAAACTCAGGTCTATAAGCGTGATTTTTTCCTATGAAAGCAATCGAATCAGGTATTTTTGTTCCAAAGCTTTCCCGCTTAGCGAAATGTTGGATGTCCAGAAGAAATGAGAAAGGAAGTTTCTCGCTAAGTCAATGCCGGACGCCCAGCAGAAGTCGAACAGAAGTAATAAAAGGGCAAAAGAAGATCGTTGGTTGTCGTCAACGCAAATACAATATAAATACAATCAGCCGCAAATATTCCACGTTGTGCGAAGAAACAGATTTTGAAGCCTACTCGCACCAATACGAATTCCCATTTCTAACTGTCAGACTGCTTGTGAAAACCGAGGAATCAATGCAAAAATATTGCTTTCTTTTTCTCTCACATAAACAATCCACAAGACAGTTACGATCAACTGATTTCCGTTTTTTTTCAACTTTTTCAACAGCCTCAGGTATGCTTGAAGGATCGCAACGTGAATGCAATCCGGATCGAGAAGCGTTAAAAACAAACGTTGTCCGATCAGTTGTCCTTTGAACAATATTTATGCGAATCGGCCAGTTTGGCCGCTATTTGGGAAATGCATTCGAACAAATGAAAACTGATGCTCGGATCTGTTCGGATGAAATGTTTTTGAGGCCAACCTACCAGTTCTTTAGTTCGAACACTTTGAAATTCTGTACAAATTTGTATTAAAAGTCAAAATTCTGTATTAATTCTGTATTCTGTATCATTTCTGTAACGTGGTCAAAAAATCTGTATAATACAGAAAAATTTGTATACTTGGAAGCCCTGATAACACCTTTGCGTGACTTCCTCTTAACAAAAGCAAAAGTCCCTCTTATTAATAAAACTGGCCAGAAGGACGCACGACGAAACTTCACCAGGGAATTATAATTGGTGATATTTGGCAAGAGGAACGAGCATCGGTATAGTAGAACAGTAAGCGTGTAAAAGGAAGAGTACCACATTACACACAAGCACTGAACAACAATATCGCACGCTTAGCCTTGGGGCTAATAGCGGTCTCGATCAACTAGATTATAGTTGAGAGAATTCGTTATCGATATTGTTTTCGGCACATTTTGCATGCTGTAGGATAAGTACAAGGATACACCGTGCCCCAGTGCTGAGTCGAGGAAATTTCCAGCTCGAAAAGTTCCTTGACTCGATCGGGAATCGAACCCGACATCACAACCGTGTGGGAGAGCTAGCCGACCGACATCGCTAACCACAGAGCCACGGGGACCACACAAGCACAAGCACTGATAAACAATAATAATAAGCATGTCACTTCTCAATAGCGGTATTGCTTCAAGGCGACATCCATAAATTACGTAACGCGAAAAATCCAATTTTTGGACCCCCTTCCCCCATATATAACGAAACGTAACGCCGACACCTACCCCCCCATAAAAATTACGTAACGCTGTAGAAGGATTTGCTAGATACAGTCATGGAGAAAATAATAAATACACTTGCAGTTTTGGTTAATTTTACATATTTTGGGCACTGATTTTAGGTGTTATATGATGTTATGTTACGTCATTACGATCTAAAGATACAAAATATCTGGAATTTCTCTGTGTCGGTGATTCCGAAAATTTTTTTGCGCGAGTTATTGTTTTTAAGGTGGCGAAAAAAATAAATACACTATCGAAATATATATATACAAATCAATCCAAATGAACTTTATTTCTCTACATATCGTTAGCAAAGTGACCTTTCACGTTACAAAACTCACTTTCAAAATTTCATGGCCTGTCCTTTGTTTTGTTAAACCATATTTATTCTTCGTGGTATGTTTACCACCAAGTTTTGCATTTACGACGTTTCATAAGTCTGTTTCATTCTTTAGATGATGCGTTGCAACGTAGGACTTCTCAATGTTTATGATCGTTATCCTCCAACGAAGAGGCATGTTTTGTTTGGCATACGGAAGCATCACGCAACGTAAAATATCTTCATAGTTGTTAGTATTCATAGTCTATGTCAGCGGTTCTCAACCTGGGGTACGCGTACCCCTAGGGGTACGCGACAGCCTTCAGGGGGTACACGAAATAAAAATCAGTAATCAGTGGGACGAAGCATTTTTTCTTTATGTTATTTAATTTGTTTTTCAATCTTGCTCTTAAAACATGGCTGTTGCAATTAAACAAACCATAGTTTAATTTCAAACCTGAACTAGACTACATATCGCGATCTACCACTACTCTCACCCTCTCTGCGAAAACAAACCAAGACAGAGGGTACAATTGATTTGGAAGGTGTTGACAAGAGGTACGCGGTCAAAAAAAGGTTGAGAACCGCTGGTCTATGTTATAAAATGAATGGGTTCCACACCAGCATCAGAAAACACCACCACACCATTTTGTGGTCATTTACAAATTTTACTACTTTCTTGGCTATTTGTGCGTTAAAGGCAGTATTTACCGGTCTTCTCACCAGCTGCTGACCGTTTAGACCAAAAAGGTTAAATTTCGACTCATTCGACCAAAACACGATGTGCCATTTATTTGCACCCTAGTTTAAGAACTCTTTAGAAAATTCAGTTCTTGTCAAAATGTGTCGCTTTTGAAGTAGAGTAAAGTTTTCTGTGCACCTAGGCGGTCGATTTTACTTCCCTATGCCGAAGAAAACATGTCACTTTGTAGGATCTTTATGCAGTATAACGATCCTAAACATACAGTATTGAAAACTTGAAGATGATTTTCAAACGAAAATATAAAATTATTTGGCCAGCGCAGTTTCCTAATTTAAATCCTTTAGAAATTCTATGGAAGATTGTGGCAGTCTAGGTTGCAAAGCATCATCCAAAGAATAAAACCGACTTATCGAACGTCGTACAGGCAGCGTGAAATGCTAGCCCAGCTTCTACTCGTGAAAACCTGGTGGTAAACATACCACGAAGATTGAATATGGTTTTACAAAACAAAGGGCAAGCCACAAAATATTGAAAGTGAGTCTTGTAACGTGAAAGGTCACTTTGCTAACGATATGTAGAGAAATATAGCTTATTCGGAATGTTTTGTATATATATTTCGATAGTGTATTTATTTTTTTCGCCACCCTAAAAACACTAACTCACGCAAAAAACTTTCGCCACCCCTTTGGCATCACGCCATGTTTCAAGGGCTACCATCTCAACATATGTAAAAACGAGATAGCATATCACCGCTTCTTTTCATACATGTTCATCTTTCTGCTGACAGCGGGCACAAATTAATTTGAGCCCAGGACATGAGTTCATTGTCATTCACTGTTACTCGGTATAGGGATGCCAAAGGCTCGACTTTCGCAATCACCGACACAAAGAAATTCCAGTTTTTCTCCGTTCCGCTTTGAAAGCGAGTTTCTGCAGATCGTAATGACGTAACATAACATCATATAACAACTTAAATCAGTACGAAAATATGAAAAATTAATCAAACCTGCAAGTGTATTTATTATTTTCTCCATGACTGTAGATTATTGGCGTTCGCATGTTTCGATTAGTAATTCATGGCATGCGAATCATTAATTTCTTTTTATAGGAAAGTAAAAAATAAATAACTAATAACATGAATCGTAATTTTACAACTACCTGGTGTGTTCGGGTATGCTGATCGAGAATTGCCTTCTGTCGGAAATCCTTGCCGCACTGGGCACATTTGTAAGGTTTCTCGCCGGTATGTATGCGAATATGCTGGAATAGTGATGATACATTTTACTTTACAGTTAAAATAATCTTTATAGAGATGCGTTCGAATTTTACCTGATTTAGTATCGTGCGCTGCCGGAAAAATCGCGGACAGTATGGACATCCGAATGGTTTCTCATTTGTATGAATCCGGAGATGCTGAGTGAGATGTGACTGTTGTCGGAAACGTTTGCCGCATTCTGGACATGGGTACGGTCGCGATTCGATATGAATGCAACCGTGCTGAAGCAGTGTACTTTTCTGTTTGAATTCTTTCTGGCAGATCGGACATCGTACGTACAGTGGCATTCCTGCAGATCGGCCGTGTTGTATTACATCCGGAAGCATAGCTTTCGTCCCTGGTGCTTTGCTCAGGTAGGGTAGGTTGTTTCCGAAGATAGAGTGGTTGACAACTTTTGTGTCTTTGAAATACGATGGATATTGAAGATTAGTTTCAGGAGAGAAACAGCCACGAGACTCGGGTGTACCCTGTGAAGCATCATCTCCAAAGGTTTGTTCGTCTTTGGGTTGACCTTCTTGCTCTGGTGGGTAAGGGACATCCTGGGGCCATAATGTAGCATGTGGGCCATTTTTAAAAATTAAATGCGGAGAAACATCTGTAAAATAATGAAACGTTTATTCGGTTGTTCAATGCAATGTCCTCTTTAATTTTACTGTTGATTGGGTGGCTTTGATTCATTTTTGTTAGTAATTTTTAGAATTTGTTTCAATTGATGTCAAAAATATTGTTTTGGGCCAATTCGTTTTTTATATCAAAAGATAATTGAAAAAAGAACTATAACTGCGTTAACGTAATATCTTACTCTGCACCCGTTATTGTTTTATTATTTTGGGGATTTGAGGATTAATAACCAAGTCGTTATCTGAAGATACTTTGCATTTATAAACATCTTCAAAAATCGACCAGGGTTAATTTAGATCAGAAAGTTAGTATAGCGTGTTAGCAAACGGGTGGTAAAACAAATTAAAAATAATCAGAAATAATCGATCGCTCGCCTTGGTGGGTGCGCACGTGCTGATTCAAAATGGCCTTTTGACGAAATTTTTTGCCACATTCCGGATACGGGCAGCCGAACGGCTTATCACCTGAGTGAATTCGGATGTGCTGATTCAATATGGCTCGCTGTCGAAAAGCTCGCTGACAAAAAGGACACACGAAAGGTTTTTCGTTGGCATGAATCCGAAGATGTTGCGTCAAATGTGATTGCTGGCGAAATCGTTTACCGCACTCGACAGCCGGACAACCGTACGGACGAGAATCGGTGTGAATCCGTTCGTGCTGTAGAAGGGTACTCTTTTGTTTGAAGTCCTTTCCACATGTTAAACATTTGAAAAGGCGGAGATCAGATCCTTTGGGCTTATGAGCTCCGTTGGAGACTGGATGATGAACTTGATTGCCATGGAGTAAATCTGGCATTGCGTATTGCTCCAAATGGTTGCCATGTTCCATTCCCGCTGGCATAGCAGATAGCACTCCGGATTTGTTCAAGTAGTGATGCAATGGAGCAAAACCTGGTGGAGGTAACATCGTAGGCTGCGGTCCATGATGACGCTGCGTGTAGTAGTTCAGATCTGGTTGCGTTGATTCCGGATAACACTGCTGCGGGTTAGAAGCACTCTGTTGCTGCTGCTGTTGTGATGTTTCGATTTGTGGGTTATGGTTGTTTTGGCTAGATTGTTGATTTGGATGTTCTAAAATTTGAGAGGGAGATGTTGCTTGTCCTGTCGGCTGAATTTGGTTTAGAGGTGTGTTATGTTGCTGATTGACATTTTGCGATATATTTTGAGCCTAGAAGATTAAACATTTTGAAGTGCGAAAAACGAAAACAAATTCTATGTTACCTTCATGATTCGCTCGTCCAATTCTGCTCCGTTGTTTGGTGGGTAAGGACTTTTAGATGGGCTTTGTAATTGACCATTGGCTTGTTCACCCGGCTGTGGCTGCGATCTGCTTTCCTGGTGGTTCGGTGGACTGTTAGGTGTCTGTTGTGAAGATTGTTGTGTTTGTGGCTGTTGATGTGGAACTCCAGCGGAATTTGTGATATGATGTGAACCATTAGAGACGTGCTGCGTTTGAGCGTTTGGTAATGCTGGATAAATTTCGCTACCCCACTGACCTCCGATGGCAGCCGTTCGTTCGGTAGCTTCTTGTGAGTCCTTGTAGAGAACGTATGGAGTATCTTGTGAAATGCAGTACATAATTTGTCGCGGAACTTTAAGACCTGCAGCTAAGCAGGCTGCGAATGAAGCTGAGAAGTTGATTGCCATGCTGTCAATGTATGGTATACTCAGGATTAGCAACAAGGCATCGGGGAACTAGGCCAAAGTTGTTAATGATTCATAATTCGATCACGATTCATCTAGGAAGAAAAACAAAAAAACATTGTTTGAAAACTGTCCAATGTTTTTACTTGACTGATTTGATAATATTTCAGCGCAGTAGAAGAACGAAGTTTGCAAAGTGAGTAAACTAACCTTTTGAAAAAAAAAAACGTTATTGAGCAATGTCATTTCAAATCGCCTGGAAATACGCGAAAATTTAATCGACCAATTTTGATTTGAATGAAACTTTGCACACGTATTTGGCTTAGCAAACTGAGCATCATTTTTCACAGGTTTTTTTATTTTTTACACCCATGAGTTACATTCTAAAAGGGCGTATGCCTATAGAAAAACTGTCTGAGAATGAGTTGTAGCGAATCGAAAATGCATCTTAAAAAAATATACAATGTACAAAAAAATTTTTTTTGACCAAAAAAAAATTAAAATAAACATTAAATTTCAATTTAAAAAAAAGAGTTAATTTTTTTTTTAATTTTCGGGTTTTAACATATTGGACATAGATTACCAGCTATTCATTTAGTCACAACTATAAAGGAACGTTCTCCCAGATGGTCTCGAGGTAAGATGCTGGCCTAACAAGCCAGTCGTCGTAGGTTCGAGTCTCGGCTCGGGAGAGACTGTTAGTGTCAGTAGGACCGTAGCGCTAGTCCCGGAATTGTCCTGTACACTTAACAGTTGGCTGCGAAGTCTGTGTATAATAAACAGTAGGTCAGCTTCCGAATCGGAATGTAGCACCAAGGCTTTGCTTTTAAAGAAAAGCTCATGAGCTTTTCAAAGGAAAGCTCATGAGCTTTTTCTTAAATCATACCAAGCCTTTAACTGTTTGAGCATTAATGAAGCCTTTCAAACAGCAGGTAATCTATTCAACACACTCTCTCGATTCCTCTATTTAGCTCCCTCCCTCCCTATCTCTCTCTCTCTCACTCTCTCTCTCTCTCTCGCGTTGCAAATCTTCTGGTCGAGACAGGAGTTATGGAAAAGCTTAAATTATGTACATCAAGAATTGTTTCATCACCAATGCGCTGTGGACCGGCTTCATAGTGATGAGTGGGATGCGCCAACGCGTGATCGGTGCCAGCCGATCAGTGCGAGGATGTGTAAGTTGAGAATTACACGCAAAAATTCATGCTTTAATAAACAAATGCACACTGGGAAAAAATGAACCCAAATTCCCACTAATTAGAAGCCGTTGGGCTGGAAACCTGAAATATAGCATTTCTTATGTAAAATTGGCCAATAAATCGATTAATGATAGTTTCATCCTGTGCAGGGCACACGAAAAGGTCTGTTTTTCCAAAAATACGCAAAAATAGGGTTAACAGGGGCAAAATAAACCATTTTGCGTGCCCTGCACAAAATAAAACCATCACCAATCGATTTACTGATCAATTTCACATGAGAAATGTTATATTTCAGGTTACCAGTCCAGCGGCGATTATTTATTTCATTAACGCACAATGCTTGCTCCGATATGGCACAAAAAATATGTGAAATGCATAACGCAGTTGTACAATGAATCATACACAAAACTTGTGATATTTCGGTAAATTCCGGTCGAACGATCAGTTTTGGGGCGCTCGAAAAACCGTGGCTCTGGCGCCTGTAACGTAGAACCGAATGCTTATAAATAACACCAGAATCACAGTTGTATGCGAAATTTTTTGAGCAAATCTTATGATCTACTTGTTTAATTGTTAATCATCCAATGATGTTTTAAAATGACCGAATCTGGCTGCACTGATTTAACGATACTAGTCTGTCTGGGTCCGAATCTCAACGCCGACATAGGTGTCGATTGTTGTGGGGTGGCGTGATCCATTCACAACTAATCCAACTGGTTTAAATTTAACCCTAGTCGACACCGGGAGCTTTTCTGAGGTGAAAAATCTTTGGGATCGCGCCTTCCATCGCATGAGGAAGTAAAGCCGTTGGCGTCGCACATAGGCGTATTTGACTCAGAAAGTTGGCCAAGTCCGACATACAAAATACATGATTTCCATTATTTTGTATTGATTTCCGTTGAAACATACCGTCATGCTATCCCAGAATCCATCGGTGCCTAATCACATACACCAAACGGTTATATTCCAGAGTTATTCCACAGGTAATTGATCAGTTTGAAAAATACGTGCTATTGTTCGGGTGGCATGTAAAATTGAAAAATTTTATCAAATAGTTTTTTTTCTCTAACGGGACGTAATGTACAACATTAGGAGAATGTTTTGCAATATTTAAAACGTTAAATGCATAAAATAATCCCAGATTGTTTACGAAAAAAGTGATAGTTAGGGGGTTATATACCTTTTTAGTTAAAAAAAAACGAAAAAAAATTTATTGTATTATCTTCAAATACAATATCTTGAGAACATTTTCACAAATTTTCATAAAGATCTGAGCAATAGGAAGAAAGTTGGAGCGATTCGCAGTGCGCCACGCCACGGCCGCATAAGCTAAACTTGAAACTTTACACGCGATTATCTCGGAATAGTGTTTTCCGAAAAATGACTTTGCCGGGATCCTGATTGCGGGAAAACTACTGAACCGATTTCGTTCATCTTTTTTTAAATTTTCGTTATTTAATTCGCCGGTCCTTGAACGATCGCTTTTCGAAACATACAGTAACATTTTGCCGCAAAAAAAAATTTAATGCAATTTTTAACGCTCAAAACGTGCATTTTTTGGGAAAAACTTTCCCATTTGCACTGAAAACAAAATACTCATAAAAGCGATCGTTCAAGGACCCGGCACACTTCTAAACTAATGAAATAATATGAGTTTTTTGATTTCGGTTGACCCGCTGAGTCTCTATTAGGATCACCGCAAGCCTCTGCAAAAAAATAGCGTTTCGGGGAAACGGCCATTACTCCAATAATAATTGGTATATCTCAAAATCAAACGTATTTTTTGTTGTTGATAAACTGTACTTTTCGAGCGGGGGCCTAGTGTGGTTGGTAACGTCTCCGCCAACCACGCTCGACGCCTGGGTTCGTATCCCACCGCCGACATAGGTGTCGATGGTTGTGAGGTGGCGTGATCCACTCACAACCAACCCAACTTGTCTAGATTAAATCCTAGCCGACACCGGGAGATTTTCTGAGGCGAAAAATCTCTGGGATCACGCCTTCCATCGCATGAGGAAGTAAAGCCGTTGGCGCCGGTCCGTTAATAAACGGGTCGTGAGTTAGGGTCCTGGGTGTGGAGTCGCCTCCCTGGGCGTCGGTGATTGGCCACAACAGTGGCGGAACTAGACCGACGGAAAATAAGCGAGAAAAAGAAAAAAAAAACTGTACTTTTAGAAAAATACCCCTTTGATGCAATGAAAATGGTGCTATGCACTTAAAAATAGATTCAAACTTCCCTCATTTTTCTCGACCAAAAAGGTATATAACCCCTTAAAGCCGACCGCGAAAAATCTACTATATAAAATGGAATTCCGTAACGCTTGATCTTATTG
This sequence comes from Wyeomyia smithii, assembly GCF_029784165.1. Taxonomy (NCBI): domain Eukaryota; kingdom Metazoa; phylum Arthropoda; class Insecta; order Diptera; family Culicidae; genus Wyeomyia; species Wyeomyia smithii. Next base: position 173,233,496 of record NC_073695.1, on the reverse strand, counting down.
ATATTATTCCCTCAGTCTCTGAGCTGTACAGTACATTTTGAATCGTTCTAAATCAAAAATAATAAGCGGTGACATGTAGGTTTTTTAACATGAAAATGTTCGCTGATGTTCAGGAAAGACATTTGAGAAAAAATAATAGGTATCCAATTACTAAAACTTGAAATATTATTCACAAAACTACGTAAAACATGCAAAAATATGACTTTCTGTGCTAAATTTGCCTCTGAATCAAAATTCAAAGCGATGACATATGATTCTTTTTTCACTAAAATGTTTGTTAATGTTCAGGAAAGACATTTGAGGAAAAATAATTAGTATCTGATATCTGATCACTAAAACTTGAGATATTATACACAAAACTACGTAAAACATGCAAAATAATGACTTTTTATACTTAATTCGTCTCCAAAACAAAATTCAAAGCGATGACATGTGATTCTTTTTTCATTAAAATATTCGTTGATGTTTGAGAAAGACATTTGAGAAAAAACATTAGGTATCTAATTACTAAAACTTGAAATATTATTCACGAAACTACGTAAAACATGCAAAATTATGACTTTATGTGCTAAATTTGCCATTAAATCGAAATTCAAAGCGATGACATATGATTCTTTTGTCACTAAAATGTTTGTTAATGTTCAGGAAAGACATTTGAGGAGAAAATAATTAGTATCTGATCACTAAAACTTGAGACATTATTCACAAAACTACGTAAAACATGCAAAATAATGACATTTTATAATTAATTCGTCTACAAATCAAAATTCAAAGCGATGACATGTGATTCTTTTTTCATTAAAATATTCGTTGATGTTTAAGAAAGACATTTGAAAAAAACAACAGGTATCTGATTACTTATAATCGAGATATTATCCACAAAACTACGTGGAACATGCAAAATCATGAATTTTATGCTGAAATTGCCTCTAAATCAAAACTCGATGATAAATCAAAACACGTGATTTTTTTTCAATAAAATGTTCGTTGTTATTCAGGAATGACATTCGAGAAGAAATAATAGTTATCTGATAACTGAAAATAGAGATATTATTCACAAAACTAAGTAAAACATGCAATATCATGAATATTTTGGCTCAATTTGTCTCTAAATCCAAATTTAAAGCTATGATATATGATTTTTTTCTATTGAAACGTTGATTTGGTGCGAGTCGGAAGTCGATTGTATGTCGGCAAATTGTCGTGTTAGTGAAATGTTGGTGTGTAGTAACGATCCTACCGGTGTTTAATCCTCCTTATGTTAGTCCGTGCGACGCAGTGCGAGTCGATACCACGGTTCAAAGCAAAAGCGGTAATTTGAAGATAAGTATCGGTGGTGATGTTGGTGATATTTTGTGTAAACATTATTGGAGAGCTGGTTTTTTACGTACAACTTGATGTTACAAATATAAATACCAGGCGATTATTATGGGTCTCTGTGTTGATCGCCTGCGGTAGTTGAGTTGTTGGTAGGATGCCTAATATGTTGCTCAAAGTTTGTTTAGTTTACGAAACAGGCGAAGTCGAAATGTTGTGTTATGGAGTTGTGCTTTTTTGATTTTTCGAGCTTTTGAGCAGATGTTTTATATATTTATATACTATGTCCTGATTATGACTAGTTTGGTATTAAAGCACCAAATTTGCGTTTATATTCTGGCGTCGTGCACATAGAATCGCGGTGATGGACAAGGAGAAAGTACTTTGTGAGCAAATTTAATGGTTTATGTTAAAACACAAAAAATGTGCTATTTTGGCGGAGTTTTACCTGAGCGGCCTCATTTTTGTTTGACTAGGAGAGGTTTGTTTTCGGATCTTGAATAGATTTTTTATATCTTTGGCTGAAATAATTAAATAAATTGAAAAATTATTCAATAAAAAAGCTAGTTTCCTAGAATCCTATGTTGTTATTATATTTTTACGATTCAAATAACTAAAACTTAGACATAGTTGTGTAGGTATTTTGTCAAGCTTCATTTCATGATTTTTAGGTTTTTAAGCAGATATTGATTTTTAAGTGACTGTTTAGTTTGACTTTCGATGATTGTTTAGTCAGCCTGAAATAATCATGATTGGTTTGTCTTGCAAATATTTTTAAGACATTTGATTATTATGTGCATCTACACCTGATGTTTGCACTTAATGTTTTAGATGCACCAAGCTTTGCCATTTTTCTATCTTTCCAAGTGCATCACATCCATTATAAGGTAATGAATAACTCAACTTAGTAATGAGCCAACATAACGCATAGTATACCTCGAATCCGTCATCTACCGCGGTTTTGCACGGTCAGGCTTCAAGTAGGGTTCTATCAGCCAAACATGTTCTCACCTTGAGAGCAATGATGTGGTTTGTGGAAGCTGGGAGTATGGTGCAGTGATAATACATGTAATCTTATGTTTCACTTTTTCGATTTTTCTAGCTTTTGGGCTGTTTATGTTTTGTATACTATGTTCCAACAAGGACTAGGTCGGCATTTTGTTAACAAACTTGAGACTATATATTGGTCAATATTGAAATTTGCATTTTTAAATTATTTGTATGGCTTTGTATGCATGAAACTTTGCCAATTTTTCTATTTAATAGGCAACATTCGCATCGACAACTAAGAGAGAATCGGCGTGAAATGTCGTGTCCCCGAGTGTCTGCGTCGGTAGGAGGAAATAGAGAGGTCCTGCATAGTGCTTCGATGTAAACCGCGTTTTCGGCTCGGAAAAATTTTACTTATATGAACGTTTTCGGAATATAATGATTTCGACTGGTATACCCAGATACTTGTTCATGTCTCACTGTGACTGTTTAACCGAAGATTTGGTCCGGCCAATAAATATCGCGATTAACGAAAACGCGATGTATACCTTCCAAAGAATCGCGTCGGCCGACGTGCATTCGTTTCTTTGAAAGTATTCGGGATTGACAAATAGCTGATTGGCTACATCGCGTGCGTAGTACGAAGAGGATCGCGACGTTTGTCAAGAAAAATAGTCATGATTAGTTTTCGTGATAAGCGCGCAACATTGTTATATTCTGTTTTTCAGGTGTGTTTTTCGCGGGATCCTATCGTTTTTTTAGAGCAGACAAAGTGTGAACGAGAAACGTCGTTGATTGATCTGTTAGGAAGATAATGTCCGGTTGACCGAACGCCTAGAGACTCCGCGTCGATATCTTCATGAGGTCGATAGGTCAACAACGCGCAATTGATTTCGGTGTAAAGAGGATCACCTTACGAGGAGATATCATATCATTTGAATTGTTCCAATTTGATCAAAGGTCCAGTACTCTTGCGTACGATTTATTGTTGCGGTGTTACATTGTCAAACTTGATAGGTTCGAATCGCATTATGAATACCGGGGCGGATATAATGAGCCTGTTCGCGCGATACTTGTTCTAAAGAACCCGACACTCGAAACCAGCGCATCGTTTACCAAAACGAACCCTGCTGTGTACCTTGCCCTTTTTCCAACATCCCAGTGATTTCTCGTGGAAGTGCAGAGGTGTTCTCGGCTTCCAATAAGCGAGTATCGCGTCAACATTTTCCTATACCAATTCCTTCTTTGACCTGCATTCGGACGCGGCCGGCGCTGGTATTGCCTATTATGAAGATTAAGGTCACCAGTTTTTACACATTGAGGATGCATGTTGGTCCCAAGCATCATCTTTTGGTTCTCTGTGTAATTACAGCTGATCTGGCAATAACGGAGTAGCAACCGCGGGCGGTCAATCATGCTCATGCTCATGCTCATGAAACGTTGATTTGGTGCGAGTCGAGCAGAAAAAAATTACATTTCTGATGTTTTCGTAGTTTTGTGAATAGTAACACATTATGGGATTCGAAATACTTTTTTACTTTTACCAAAACTAGATTTTGGGACATTTGGCTGGAAGAAAGGCCGCATTTCATTGGTTTAATCTTTTTTTTAAATTTCCACGTAGTTATGTGGATTAAAACGTTAACTTCTTCTCAGACGTGTTCCTTGGACACCAACAAACATTTTCGTTATAAAAATTTACATGTTATCTCTTTGAATATGATTATAGAAGATAATTAAGCATGATTGGTCACGCTAAAAAGAGGTTTTACTGTGAACGTTTGACGAATATCCGGTTATCACCCGAGTGTGGTATATGCGGAACCCCACATAACATTTTCCAAAATAACGACTTCTGATTTCAGGAAAATAATCAAAGCGGTATTTGGCCAACCATTTCAATACTTCCGAAACTTCCGAACTCCATACGTCGTTTTGATGATGATGGTCCCACCTCATACCCCTACATCGGTTTGAGCTGGTCGATTTATCTATGAAAGATATTATTTAGAGACATACAATGTAACCAGTAGGCAAACAAATAACGGACTGGTTATTAATACAGACATAGTAACCCTTCAAAAGAATACCAATAATTTGAAAATAAAAAAAGCGATTTTCCAATAACATCATTGATCCAAGGCTCATCCAAAACATTTCCAACCCGAAAATTATCTGGATTTGGTTAGGAATCGAACCTAACATTTAGGAGCTTTAACTAATCAGAATTGGTTCTGGATAACGATCCAGAACTACGAGAGAGATCCTATGATACTATAGTTCTCGATAACGAGCTTTACAGTCCACAGGCAAACCCAAGCCTTTTCAGTTTTTTCTCCCAACCCTTTGTTATAAATCGTGAAAACAGATAAATATTAAAAATCTTGGTAAAGATATATATATATATATATACTATTACAAACCAAAAAGCAACTTATCAACCCGATATGCCTTTTGTTTCAATTTCAGGGGTTTAACCCTGATGTACTCAGTATCCAGATTGTCTATGTCAGTCTACGCGCGCGTGGCTCAAACATGTGTAGTCAACTCATTTTTTTAACTCTACTATTTAATATTATTAGCTATATTCAAACAAAAATCCATCATCATCAATGAACATAATAACTTAGTGTACCAGATAAATTTAAAAAAAAACTTAAATATTACAATCTTCTCCATGATTTACAAAAAGTTCGTTGAAATCTGTCTACAAAACAGATTTTATGTGTGAAATACAAAGCCTTTTAAACTCCCCATTGTTGCTGCACGTTTCACTTGTCTGGGCATCGAATTGAAAAAGTTAGTTCCTTTGTACAACAGAGAGTTCTGTGATCTACTAAATAAAAAGTGTGGTGTTCTAGCGTCCTCCGCGTTTCTAGTGTTGTACCTATGAAAATCACTTCCTCTATCAATTCGATCACACAAATATCGAGGCAGCATATTATTAAAAATTTTATAAAGAAACACCATTGTCAAAAAATATACTCGTTGCTTCACAGAAAGCCATTGCAACGCGTCCAGCATGAAACTTGAGGAAGTGTATCTATTACATCTTAATATTAATCGCATTACTTTATTTTGTAACCGCTGTAATCTTAATATTTGTGTATTATTTGCAAGGAATAAGATGGATGAGCAAAAGTCTATATGTGGTGAAATGATTGACTTATACAACAAAATTTTACTACTAACAGTCAATTCATTTTTCAAACGACACAGAATACCGTATTTTTTAGCCATTTTTCTGATGACGTTGTCAATGTGAGACTTAAAAGTTAACTTGTCATCAATGATTACTCCAAGATATTTTACTTCATTCACGCGATCAATCGTCTCACCCTTAATTGCAATATTTACGTCTGGTCTGGAGTTGGCCGAAGAAATAATCAAATATTTTGTTTTGCTAATGTTTAGTTTAAGTTTTTTTAAATTTAACCAATTCGCCAGATAATGTAAATCTTGGTTTAATAGTGTTTCAACATCATTTGGGTTTTTAGCCGCAATGAACAGAACAGTGTCATCGGCAAATAAATTTACATCGCAAAACCGTAAAACTCGCTTCATGTCATTAATATAAATTATAAACAAAATGGGCCCTAAAACACTTCCTTGCGGTACACCCAGTGTATTAGCAATGGAAACTGATTCAGAATCATAAAAACGAGTCTTCTGAGTTCTAGCACACAAATAGCTTTCAAACCATTTGTATGCTGTCCCTACGATACCAAAGCGCTTCAATGTTCGCAACAATAAGGGCCTAGAAATTGTTTCAAAAGCGCGTTTTAGATCCAAAAACACCGCAAAAATAGTTTCTTTAGCCTCGATTTTCTCTTTCCATTTTGCTAACACCAAGTTCAATGCAGACTCACAAGAGTGTCCCTCTCGATAACCTGATTGTTCTGGGATTCGCAAATTATTACTGTTCAAATAATGCATTAGCTGGCCTTTAACAATTAGCTCCAAAATTTTCTCTAATGTGTGCAGTATATTAATGGGGCGGAACTCTTCGGCTTTATCCGTCCCAGTAATTTTGGGGATAGGAACCACAAGAGATTCCTTCCAAACTTCAGGCACGTGCCCTGTTTGTAAAGATTCATTGACAAGGTCCAGCAGGTCGTGTCCAATTACATGAAAGCAATCTTGTATTACTTTTGCGTTGACATTGTCGATACCAGCCGATCTCTTCAAAGAGAAACAAATATCTTTAAACTCTGCAAAAGTAATAGGATGAAAACCATCAAATCTACAGTTATTATGGATCGGCTGTATTATCTCGTCAGGTTCATTGACCACATCAATACTTTGATTGATCGATTGAACACTTTCAACGAAATAACTGTTAAATTTATTTGCAATAACTCGCGCGGAGTTTTCCTCAATACCATTAAAAGTTATGGGCTGTGATAATGTATTATTACTTTTCATTAATTTTTTTAAAGTTTTCCATAACTCTTTGCTGTTATTTTGATGTTGATCGATCTTCCGTTGTATATATGCACATCTAACCTTTTTCAAGGTGCGTGAATATATGTTTCGCGCCTCGGTGTACCTGTTCCAATCATCGTTATCATTACTTCTACAAAAAATTTTATAACATTTATCTCTTTTACGTTTTAAACGCACAAGATCTAAAGAGTACCTGCTGTTCGAATTTTGTAACTCAACAAATTTTTCAAAAACTAAATTCTTGGTACACTCTTCCAGCGTATTGGTTAGAACAGCTGCTTTATTGTCCAAATTTCCAGTTATTGGATGAAAATTCAAACTTCTTGAAACAAGCTGAGACATTGCTTGTTTCGAATAACTATTCCAGCACTTTATTTTTACTTTATCCTCTCGGTTTTGATCGTTTTCAATTGAAATACAAATTGTCTCATGATCTGTTATTTTATAATCGGCCTCTGTAATGGAATGAACATTATCAAAATTTTAGAACACATGATCAATCAAGGTACGAGAGTGTCTGGAAATTCTTGTAAATTGAAAAACTGTTTGTCTTAAATTGAAAAAACCTACTAATTGCTTTAATTGATTCGAATTCGATTCACCAAGCCAATCAATATTGAAATCACCAGCAATTACGTTTAATTTATTCAAATCAACAAAATTTTCCCACCAGTTATCTAAAATTTCCAAAAAACGCTGGTCACTTGAACTGGGGGAATGGTAGACTATTCCAAAATTTCCCATCGTCATGCCTCTCTAAACTGATATTCCCAGAAACCAATTGTTTTCAACAGATTCGTTTGAAAGAATGTTGAACTTGACTGATTCCTTGGCGTAAATAGCAACCCCACCAGTATGTCTGGAATGTGAAAGGCAAAAAGCAACTTTATAACCCGGAATGCTATATTGATCAAATGCATCAGCTTCCACTATGTGAGTTTCAGCCAGCAATACTAACATTGGTCGTTTTGTTTCCACAAGATGCCGCAAAGCAACATAATTTGTGGATAAACCAGCAATATTAAGATAAACTATTTCTAATTTCCTCTCACATTGCATTTTCTTCAGCTGCTATTTACTTGACAACATGTTGCTTTTCCTTTTTTCAAACAGTCTCCGAAAAACTGGACACTGCGAACTTGATGCTGGATGTTTCGCGTCCAAATTCATTTTTAACTCATTTTTATGTTTTAAACAATTTACGCAATTATAATCAGTAGAAGCGCATTCCGATTTTTTGTGCTTTTCACTGCACTTAGAGCATGTCTCAGGATTAACACACTCTGTGCTTCTATGACCAAATTCGCCACATTTAAAGCAACGCAATACATTTATGGCTTCTGGTACAAAACACTTGTCCCACCCAATGCTTACTTTTCCAGCATTCATTAGGCAGTTATAAGTGTCTTGATCAACTTCGATTATCACATTAAACTTGTTATATTTGAAGCGTGAATTTTCATACTCGGCAATAACCTTTACTACTTTAAAGCCGATGCTATCATTTTGACTTTTTAACAAGTCTATGAATTCATCGGAGGAATATCGATCACTCATTCCCACAATTTTCAACTTAGGCTTCGGGATTGTGGGAATAACAGCATTATATCGTTCACCTAGATTGCTTTCAATGTCTTTTTTAACAACCTCAACATTATCCCCTACTGCACACTCTGCAATTATCGAGCCATTCTTACCGTTTCTAAAATTCCTAATTTTGTAGATTTTTGGATCTAAAGTTTTTTTCAAAAAACATCTATTAACTTCACTAGATTGAGAAGTCTCGACCGGTTTGATCACAATGACCGGCCGAGCCTTACGGTTTTCTTTTTTCTGTAATTTATTTGACATACTGCCAGTCGAACCCGCTAAAATATTCGCGTATGTTGGTATACTATTCGAAAAAACCTCGTCATCACGTACTATTAACATCTTTTTACTGGGGTTAGAGTCCGATTCAGAGTGAACCGTTCTCTCATCTCGACTCCTTTTTCTGTTCATTGGACCATTATTTCTATCGCGATCGGTATTTAAGACTATATGGTTTTTGAAATCATCTAGCTTTCTAGCAACACTGGTCTCAATGTTTGCCAGACTCTCACGAAGAGAATCGCTGACAGATTTCAAAATAGTCTCGATCGCGTTAGAAACAGCAACATTTATCTGGGTTTCAATTTTGTTTTGATTATTCGTGAGCGACTGGGAGACAGATGATAAGGCATCTCTCATCTTTGTCAACTCACTCAAAACATCATCTTTCCCACCGTCATCACAGGCTGATAAACACGAAACACATTTAAACACAATATTCTCATTATCATTAACGACTTTCGCTGCTATTTTCGTAAGGGGCGTGCAAACTCTGTGATACTGAGATTTGCATTTACCAACGCAAATAACTGGATCGTCGCTAATGCGAATTATATTACCACATTTGCCACAATCCATCTTCCCGCTGCAAACAAGCCGAAGCTGCTGCAGACAAATACGCTGGACTCGTCCAGCAGCAACGGAGGGTAAAGGCAAATGAACAATGAAAAAAAAACACAACAATGAAATTTCAATCAGCAGCCGTAGCGTCTATATAACATAGATGCGTTGGTCGGCGCTGGTATAAAATAAATCGGTAAAAAACAGAATAAATTAAAAGCATGCAAAGATACTTCTACTTATCCGTTAAATTATCCAATTTTGCCGTCGGATCACTAGCACTAGATCACCTAAAGCACTTGATTTCACACAAAAAAAGCTTTTATATATGAAAACTAGTGGTACACAAGCAACCATGCTCACCGTCATCAACAACTCGACTGAAATCCGAAATGGCGACTTCCAGTTTCTCTAAAACATCCCCAAATCACAAAATACAATCCAATATGGGTATTTCCGATCTATGCGTTCTCAGAATGTTAAAGTACTTAAAGGGATGATGGACGTATAAGATGTGAAATATTTTTAAAGTGAGTTGTGCTAATAATGCAATGAATTATAAAAAATGTTTCCTAATTTTGAAACTTTTGATCCCGAGCATCGCCGGGAACGTTCAACTAGTTCATAATATTGTAAAATTAATTCTATGATTTAGTAACCTTCCGGGCAAGTCCCGTCAACACTTTATTTATTAACAGAAAGGTCAAAGAGTACTTAATATATACGGAAAGAAAAATATTCCTCCTGGTTCCTCTTTTTTATTTTATTGACATTTTGATATATGAAGATTTATATGGAAATTGTTGAAACTTTGTCATAGATCATGTGTAAAAAGACAATAAAAATGCAGTAAGCGAATTCAAAGTAATTGTCATATCATTGGATCATTGTGTGTCATGACGTGACGTACTTCTCCTGGTAGGGGTCATTAATGTGAGACAAAACGTGAAAATGAATTTTGTTCAAAATTTGCGTGACGTACTTAATGGATGTCACCTTGTTTTGTACTTTCTCTAGTTTTATTGGTTGATTATACGAAAATAACACGTTTTCGGTGTAAATAGATCCAATTACTACCAAAATAGAGCGAATTGGACTTTTGGCCAGCTTTTTGGTTCAAATACTCCTATGTGCGTCGGTGTTTTTTCTACAAGAGCCGACAGTCGTTCTACATTTACGACCGAAACTCTAGTGAAGCAAATCAAATAAAAGTGTTGACCGTTTACAAGCCTGTCAAGAAGTACCTTCTTACCCCGCAAAGACATCCGCAAAGCCAGGTGTAGATCACCTGACTTACAAGTTGAAAATTAACCACGTCCTAATCGACGGTAGGTTCTTCTGTGACATCATCAAAGTTCGCACCTAGCGCAGTGCGAATATAGATTAGGCCTCTTTATAGTGCGCTCAAAACTCTCGACCGTGCTCGAAACGCGTCGAAGTCGCTCGTCGGAAACTAACATCGAGCAACTTCGGGACACCGAAGGTGCACAGGAGTGCGCGCAGCAGCTTGCAGCAGTACTACCAACGGAAGAGCAGTTTGGCGCAGCTACTCTTGAAGATGGTTGAAGTGACACTCAATCAGCCATATGTAGTACTGCTGTAGCGGTACTGAGTACAATGGCTTCGAACAGAAGAAGTGACAGGTTCCACAAACGTTCCTAAACAACCATTCGACCCCATTGTATTCAATATACAGAACTCAACGAATCTGTCTCAAGGTCGTTCAAACGAAGATGTCTTTGGGATTTTAAGTTCTTTGGTGTACACACCCTCCCAGCTGGTCTCGAGGTACGATGCTGGCCTAACAAGCCAGTCGTCGTAGGTTCGAGTCTCGGCTCGGGAGAGACTGTTAGTGTCAGTAGGATCGTAGCGCTAGCCCCGCAATTGTCCTGTATACTTTACAGTTGGCTGCGAAGTCTGTGTATAATAAAACAGAAGGTCGAGTTCCGAATCGGAATGTAGCACCAAGGCTTTGCTTTTGGTGTACACAAATACCTGGAGAGCAATGAACTGCAAATAGTTGATTGGTAGAATCAAGAGATGCGATTGAAAATCCCTCGTGGAGGCCGTACAACGTTTTTGTTTCGACAAAAAGTTTTGTTGAAAAGTCGGTTACGGACCTTTTTTAAATGATCATTTTTCGTTGATAATGAATGCATCTTCGTGAGAAAAACTGTCACAACTTCCTTGACCCCCCACTTCATTACGTCATGTTTATATGTTTTAGCTAGAAAAGGCATTTAATCCTTAGTCTAAGGATTCTGTTGATGAAGTCGCATATCGACGACATAGAAAGCCGAGGCAGTAACTGCAGCATTATTGCTGATTTCTGAAAGACCATCCACACTCAGTTCCTCTTCTTCAATCAATTCGCAGCCCAAATCTTCTCCACAAGTTAGTAAGATTAGGAGAGACTAAAAAATGAATGAAATTGCGCTGTCATTCTTAAACAAGCATGCACGGTAAAACAGAATTAACAAACATTATACTTTTTGACAGAAAAAAAATGTCATTTATTTTATCTTGAGCAAATCTTAAACAAAAAAGGGATCGTAAAACTACGAATGAATGATGCAAGTATCATGAATAACTCTAAGTTGAACTCTGTGGTATGGGTATGTGTCTTCTTTATTTTCTTTTCTGAGTTGAAATGTGAGGTCACACTCAAGCTAACACAACCCCCCCCCCTCCCCTATATGTCACAAAATGTCACAATAATCGAAACCCCCTCTCCCACTAAATGCATGACATCATTAATGGATGGACCCTTACCGTAAATTTCCTTGTCTTTTACCAGTCTTGTGCACACAGACTACTCTGTTCCGAAACGATTCGAGGATTCCAGTGAAATATGAGCCGTTGCGGAACAGAGTGGTCTATGTGCCATCGAGCAAATTTGTCAGGAGAAGCAATTTTCGAAAAATCTCTGAATAGAATTCTGTTCAACGGATTCTTTCAAACAAAATGTTCTAATATAAAGGTTATGAAGTGGTTCAACATGTGAATACATAAAATTACCATTTTTTTTTGGCGAAATAAGTTAATTTACCATACCAATGTACATAGACCACTCTGACTTCATATATATTTTACTGGAATCCTCGTATCGTTCCTGAACAGAGTGGTCTATGTACATAATCATAAATAAAAATGACGTTAACTCGTACAAAATGGCTAGTGTCACGTGTTATATGATGTACATGTCATGTCACATGTAACATGTGACGTGTAATATTACATGTAACACAAAATGTTACATATTACATGATATTTGACATGTTACATTTTTCGTGTTACATTACGTGTAACATGTTACAAACCACGTGTAACATGTTACAGAACAAGTGACAAGTTACATATCACATGTAAAATGTTCAATGTCACATGTTACATGATGGTATTACCTCGGTTTATGTACATAGACCACTCTGTTCCGAAACAGAATGGCCATTCTGTTTCGGACGAAATTTCAACATGGTATAAATCAGCTTTAAAGTTCGATTTTTCGAAATTTTTCTAGTCTCCTAACTTCAGTTTTTTGAGTACATGCGGATTATGTAAAAAACTCATTTTTAAAAAAAATGGTCTTTAGACCACTCTGTTCCGCAACGGCTCATATATATAATGTCAGAGTGGTCTACATTGGTAAGATAAAATCAATGATTTGTATTCCAATGTTAAACCACTTCATAACCTTTATTGTATTAAAACAATTTGTTTGAAAGAATCCGTTGAACAGAATTTTATTCAGAGATTTTTCGAAAATTGCTTCTCCTGAAAAATTTGTTCGATGGCACATAGACCACTCTGTTCCGCAACGGCTCATAAGTGTGTCTGTGGCAAGTGAGAGTTCTTCTATTGATTGGGCATAAATGTGGTTCATCAAGTGTCAATTTGAAAATTGTATGTTGCATGTATTTTTAATGCTTGTAGTGTGTATTTTAATGCGGCAGAGCCCCAAATTGAAATTATTTTATAACATTCATACCAGATTGTTCCGCAGAAAAAACGATCAAAATATATTTGAAAATAAACGAATAATTCAACGAAGAAAGATTCGATATTTTGTTTATGTGTTGCAATAGCTTTTGAAATAACGCCATTTGATCTCATGATAGCTTCTTCCGAAAAATGTTGAACCGACTTGGCTGGCAGAGGAAAATTCCGAGGTTGAAACATTTATCAAGCTACCAAACCACATAAAATTTCAATGTTGAAATATTTATAAAGCTATCTAAGTACCAATGGTAATTTACCATCATTCGGATATCAGTAGAAATTGGCACATCATGGTATCTACATATGGATATCTGTAGTGATCCGCGTTTTTTCTGTATAGTATTAAGTCTTACAATTTACGATCGCCCACACGCCCCTTTGGATTGACTGCATCGACAAATGAACATCTGAGCGCCGTCGCTTTTCGTCAACAAAGTGCATTGACAAATTTTGCATTTATGTGCCATTCGTGTAAAAGTGCAATTTAACGTCTTCCACTCAAAACTGACAACAGCGTGAAGTATACAGGCGGCTCCCTTGTACACTTCGGAATGGCTTAATTTAATCCTTTTTGGGAAAGATAAATGGAAACCTCATTCAAACTACTGATAGTCTTTATTGTCGTAATATCCATCAATACATGTCTTTTTATGGTTTCGTGCACACGCAAAGGCTGACCTGTGGAACTTCAGCAAATGAATTCTGTCCCAATGTTGCAATGTAGAAATCCGGCAAAAAAATAAGTTCAATTTGAGGCTGGGTGCGTCAAAACATGGGTTAGATGAGATGTTTAGTTTTCATTTGATGTCCAATTTTTATCAGTGTCGCTTTAAGATGCTACGCAATATGGAATCGCGGTAGATAATTTAGAATGGTGTTAACAGGACTTTCCAAAACCTTATTAATAGTACATGTAAACATAAAAACAGAAAATCGCTGCAAATGTTAGTAAAAGACCAGATGGTTGGACAGGTGTCGTAAAAATGTTGTAATCTATCAGATTCAATTCATCTTTGAAAAATAATTTAGTAGTTTTCGCAAAAATATATTTCATTTGTAGTTATAATAACAGAAGTCGAAAATTTTATAACTTCTCTACAAAAATATTGAAACATAGCTGTATTAGCTTACCTAATGTACAGTGAACTGAAAAACTACCCATTTATTTTATACCCTCACGAAATATGTGCGACAGATCTGGTTTACCTATTACATACTATAAAAAATCGAGTTCTTGACTTAGTGTTACTTTGTTAAAGCCAAGTGAAATTCAAATATAGTCGATATGCCAGGATTAGTAGAACTGGTAGAGTGCCCATACAATCGATCTCATCGGATCATGCCGCAATCCATGCCGAAGCATTTGTTCAAATGTCGAAAAAATTATCCTAAAGTGAAGTTGGTAAGTTGTCCTTTCAATACGGCTCATAGAATTTCATCTCTGGAGATCAAACTTCATACGGAGCACTGCACTGATCGTGGCACATTTGAGTTGTATAAGTACTGCGTTTCTAGCCTACCCTCTAAACAAGCTAGTCAGTATCAAGACCAACTTCCAAGCTTGCAACTAGTGCATGATAGTGAACCGAGCATCCCTGTTCCAGAATTGATCTATCACAACGATCTTCCGAGCAATGAAACTGGCAAAACCTTGATGGATGACGACGAATGCTGGGATGACAGCAATGTATTAGCATACAATCCACAAGAATACTGCAAAAATGCGAAGGTAATTCGAAAAGCTACACTATTGAAACCATCAGAAAAACGGGAGTTCTATCGCAAAGAACATATACGTCTGAAACAGCTCAATAAACAGACATTAAACACTGAAGATGTGAACAACGGTTTAGATTACGTAACAAATTTATTATCTAGAAAGTTGACGATGATTTGAAGTGATTTGTCGTAATTGTACAGCTTTTAACTGTAATTCTATTGTAGGTATAATTTTGGAGTGAGGTCAAATATTTACGAAATAAAAGGTTTCGATATAAATAGTTCGTCTTATTTGTTCGTGATCGAAACATTTACTGCTGAGAGTAAAACCACGGCTGTTATTGTGTAATAATATATCATTGTTATTGTGTGATAACCATAGCCCAAATTCAAATCGTAGTACTCTTCATTTTCTTCTTCTTATCACGAACTAGAGTCGATCACATTTGAGCAATACCGCTTTTTGAAATTCGATGGTCAAAATTATTCATAATACATTTTATTGGTACCTTAGTGTACACCTTCTCTGTTTCCGAAATTTTCAAAAAATATATCTTTTATATGTAAAAACTGATTACATTAACACTTGAACTTTGAAAAAAAAAAATACAATTGTTACGACAGTTATTTTATGCTACAAATAATACTTTTTTGGCAATTAACAGCGCAATATTAGCAAATATTCATAACTAAAATAGCCAGCTTAGAGGTCCGTTTGAACAATATACGACCTGAAGTCCAAATAATTCTACTACGCATGTCTGCGCAGATCTGCACATTTTTTGAAAAAGTCTGCGAAATTAAAAAAAATGCAAATTTATCGTGATCTGCCCACGACGGATTTTAAAAATTATATAATTATATTTTGGAGGCAAATCTGCATATCTTTTATCCCTACTTGAGAGACAGCCCATTCTTTTGATTTTGTTCAAATCAGGGGCGTGAAATATCCGATATGAAAGTGTGTCGTTATTTTCACATTTTAATACATAATGGTTTAGCTAAAAGCTCGATCATATAATAAAAAGTACTTTATGTGAAGAACATACCATAGTACTGAACTGATAACTTCATTTTGTTCAATTTTTGTCCAGAGTCTAGCTTTTCTCAAGTTATTAGGCAGCATCCATAAATTACGTAACGCTCATGAGGGGGAGGGAGAGTATGCTTGAGCGTTACAATTTGTTACATAGGGAAGGGGGGGGTAAGATCAGCGTTACGTAATAAAAAATCTCTGGAGAGACTCTCCAAAAATGAGCATTTTTATCCAGCAAATTTTTCTACAGCGTTACGTTATTTTTGGGGGGGGGGGGGGGGTAGGTGTTGGTGTTACGCGATCCCAAGAAGCAAAATTTGTTTCGATTATGAACTCTGTACATCACAGCAACAAATTCTTATGCGAAACTAAGTTGCAGCTACATCTCAGCAACGAAGATGCATTGTAGCAGCAACTAGGGCGCAATAGCAACTACATACTTGGCGTTGTGAAAGGATTGTCAAATGCCAAATGGTTCGAATGGAAAAAGATTGTCTGTACAGCGATTTATCTATGATTATTTCCAGAAATTTGATGTGGATTCAACTCCAGTTATCAGTTTCTATTCAATTTTCTCGTTTTTACTATCTACGTTATTTGCTGTAGAAACACTTGCTAGTTTATGGCTCAGTTTTAGATTTTGCTTCCCTTATCATGCTCATGGTCATTCTCAGTTTTTAATTTTGCTTCTTCAATTCATCAGCACCTCAGCGTGATAATGAAATTTAAAGCAATTCATCTCATTTCGTTTTAGAGACCCACACTTTTTGGACGAATTTTAGTCCAAATACCCAAAAGTTACAACGCAGTAAATAACCTCATCTCAAAAACAAATATAAGGCGAACGATCGAGCAAAAGTTGCTGTTACATAGCAAGTTACATAGTTACAGCAACTTTTAGAAGTATTGTTGTGTGTTTGTTTTGTGTATCTCGCAAGCATCACGTTGGCAACCTATATGCTCCACCTACTAGATCTATTCAGTGAAGGTTAGCTTTCCAAATGCCGTTTACACGTTTCAAAAACAAATCCAACCACGCGAATGACGTTGTTGGTGTAAAGTTTTTTAAGGCAGCGATGCAACTTTAGTTATTGCTTGTACCTTTACAATTTCATCGTAGTAACAAAAAATGTTTTTTAAAACCTCGGAATTTACTTAGTGCAACAAATGATCACAATTTATTTTTTTCCATTATGTTTCAGTTGTTGCTTAGGTTGTTACACATGGGGGGTGGGGGTCTGATAATTGCGTAATTTATGGATGTCGCCTTATAAGAGCTGAATATGTAGATTTTATATTTTATTATAAATTAATTTCCCAGTGTATTATATATATATATATATATATATATATATATATATATATATATATAAATATATATATATATATATATATATATATATATATATATATATATATATATATATATAAATATATATATATATATATATATATATATATATATATATATATATATATATATATATATATATATATATATATTTTTTTTTTTTTTTTTTTTTGTTTCAGGTGGAGGGGAAATTTGCATCCAAACCCCTGAGGTGACCAACCTCAGGGAGTGTGGGGTTGGTTTGAATCAGTGACCGGACCCACTAAAACCCCTCCAGTCTCCAGCCCATAATACTCCCCGGGACCACCGCTAGGTATTGCTTCGGGGAGCGGCTTTTGTGCTCTGTGCACCCTCTTGGTTCTATAGATCTCTTTGCTAACTTAGCTAACTAACCTGGAGACTGGCCGTTAGCTAACACTGGCGTGTCGGTGGTCAACCTGTCGCCTGTTTTGCAATTCTAAAACTATTTGAGAGGCGGCTGTACAAACCGCCCTCCAAATGTTTGGGTCTTTACACATCCTCCGAACTAGGTTGTCCGGAGTGGTGTCTGGCCCGCTCACTACCATCATGTCGCTCCGCGCATGCACAAAACGAGGGCACACGAAGAAGACATGCTCAGCAGTTTCTTCCGCATCCGCACACTCGGGACACATGGGGGACCCCGCATGCCCGAAACTGTGTAGATACTGCCTGAAGCAACCATGACCTGACAGAATCTGTGTCAAGTGGAAGTTAACTTCTCCATGGCGCCTCCCGACCCATCCGGATACGTCCGGAATAAGTCGATGCGTCCATCTACCCTTTGCGGAATTGGACCATTCCTGCTGCCATCTGACATCGTATGACACTGTACGGTACGCGCTCACAACCCTCAGGCACATGAGCCTGTAGGTACTTTCCAGTTTTCGACGATGACTGTTGGTACCTAACGCTTTGGACCACGCTGGCCCACCATACCTAAGTATGGACGAAACCACGCTGGCAAGAAGTTTACGCTTGCTGCCATATACCGCTGAGCTATTGGACATCATTCGAGATAGTCCTGCAGCGGCCGTTGAAGCCCTCTTACAGGCATAGTCGACGTGACTCTTAAATGTGAGCTTATCGTCAACCATAACCCCCAAGAGCTTCAAGGAACGCCTTGAGGTGATGGTGCAGTCACCGACTCTGACCACCGCCTGTTGCTCTAATTTGCGGTTGTTCACAACCGTAACCTCCGTTTTATGGTGCGCTAACTCCAGTTTCCTAGAGTGCATCCAGTCTTCGACCTTGCGTATGCAGTGCGCGGCCGTCAACTCGACCTCTTCGATCGACTCGCCGTAGACCTCTAGCGTGATGTCGTCTGCGAAACCGACGATCACAACCCCTACAGGGAACTTTAGTTTCAACACCCCGTCATACATGACATTCCACAACACCGGGCCCAGGATGGAACCTTGCGGTACCCCTGCGGTGATTGGGACGCACTTCTGACCCTCCTCCGTGTTGTAAACTAGTACCCGATTCTGGAAATAATTTTCCAAAATCTTGTACAACGACACCGGTACGTGAATGCTCCTAAGCGCGAGCGCTATGGAGTCCCAACTGGCGCTATTGAATGCATTCTTCACGTCAAACGTGACGATTGCGCAATAGCGAATGCCCCAACTCTTACGCTGGAGTGCTACCTCTGCCGTCTTGGTGACAGAGAGAATAGCATCCAGCGTGGATCTACCTTTCCGGAAGCCGAACTGGTTACTTGCCAGACCGTTTACACCCTCTGTGTACTTCACCAGTCTGTTGAGGATAATCCTCTCAAGCACCTTGCCCGTAGTGTCCAGCAGACAGATAGGTCTGTATGCCGATGGGTCCCCTGGCGGTTTCCCAGCCTTCGGCAACAGCACCAATCTCTGTCGCTTCCACCTGTCCGGAAAGAGGCAGTCATCCAGGCACTTCTGCATGACTGCTCGAAATAGATCAGGGGCCACTTTCATGGCCGTCCTGATGGCCAAGTTCGGGATTCCATCCGGTCCCGGTGCCTTGCTCACCTTTAGAGAGTTGGCGATCACGATGAGTTCCTCATTCGTAACCCTTACCTCCTCCACAACCTCTGCACGGCTGCCGTCCCTCACGGATTGGATGCCCGGCAGGTTGGCCGACCATCCCTGGTCTGTGTCTGAGATACTGGAACGTCGGACGTGAGACTCAGCAACCGGAGGCCAAGGATTTGGCTCGTGTCGTGGAAAGAGTCCCTCGATGATGCGCTCCAGCATCGCTGGTGATCGCTCTGCGGGCGCCAACACGCCTTTGGTCTTCGCCATTACGACTCTGTAGGCGTTGCCCCACGGATTCGTATTGGCACTCGCGCATAGCCTATCGAAGCAGGCCCTTTTGCTCGCCTTTATCGCACTTTTAAGCGCCGATCTTGCAGATCCGAATACTACACGGCGCTCTACCCTCTGTGCATCGGTACGTGCACGTTGCAACATCCGTCTTGCACGGAGGCACGCGCTACGGAGGTCCGCTATCGCGTCGGTCCACCAGTATACCGGTGACTTACCATTCCTAGGTTGGCGGGTCCTAGGCATGGTGGCGTCGCACGCCCGCGATAATGTGGCAACTAATTGGTCAGCACTCGGGCGGAGCCAACTGCCCCCCTCGCGCTCTCTTCTCATTGCTTCTGCAAATACCTCGGCATCGAAATGCGATGTCTTCCACCCGCGGACGGTCGGAGTATTGGCTCTACCCGTCGCCTGCCGCCTCACGTTCTGGACTACGCTATAGCAGACCGACTGGTGGTCACTATAGGTGTAGCCATCGTCTACCCTCCAGTTCACGATCAGTCCTGGGCTGGAGAACGTCACGTCGATGATCGACTCCGCACCATTTCTGCTGAATGTACACTTGGTTCCAACGTTGGCCAGATCTAGGTTGAGCTTTGCCAAAGCTTCCAACAAGATCTGACCCCTCCGGTTCGTGCGGCGGCTTCCCCACTCAACAGCCCAAGCGTTGAAGTCGCCCGCCACTACTAAGGGTGTTAGTCCCGTCAGCTCCATAGATAACAGATCGACCATCTGGGTGAACCTTTCGATAGACCAACGCGGCGGAGCATAACAACTGCAGTAGAACACTCCGTCCACCTTGGCAACCGCGTATCCTTCATTTGAGGTTGACACAACCTCCTGAACCGGGAACTTGCTGGTCGTGCATATGGCCGCCGTACTGGACTTATCTGCAACCCAATTACCGTTTCCGGGAGGAATGCAGTAGGGGTCCGATACGATTGCGATGTCCGACCGCGACTCAGACGCTGCTTGGTATAGCAGCTGCTGTGCCGCATAGCAATGGTTCAGGTTCAATTGTGTCACCCTCACGCCCGTGGTTTCGTGGCCGCCTTACCGGCTGGGCACCGTGGGCCTCCCATAAAGTGCTTGGCGTCCCGTTTTCCAGTACATACCAAGCACTTGGGAGGCTCCCCGCAGTCTTTAGCTTTATGGCCAGCACCACCACAACGCCTACATAACTGGCTCCTATCGGGCCCCTTGCAGGTCCAGGACTTGTGTCCTCCCTCGAAACACCTGAAGCAAACGTCCGGCTGCTGGAGTATGCTCAGGGGACATACTGACCAGCCAACCTTAAGTTTGGCTGTCTTCAGGGCCAGAGTTGCATCGGCCGATGCAAGCCGGAAAGTGGCCACCTGGGTCCCCGCTGGACCCTTTCGGAGGCGAATTACCTCAGTGGCTACTTCCACTCCGCACTTCTCCTTGAGGGCCTGTACAATATCGCACCTCTCGGTGATTTCATCCAGGTTTTTGAGCTGGAGAGTCACCTCTGAGGTGAGTGCCCGAATTTGCACATCTTTCCCGAGGACCTGCTCGGCTACCGTCTTGTAGGCAGCGCCCTTGTTTTTAGCATCCTTACGGAGCTCAAGGATCATCTCGCCGGTGCGAGAACGACGGATGGTCCGCACATCCGCTCCCAGATCCTTGAGCTGGGTTTCGCCTCTCATTTTCTTCAAGACTTCGGAGTACTTGGACCCCTCCGTCTTGAGTATGAGGGCGTCGCCCCTGCTTCGCGCCTTCTTTCCCTTTTTTGGACGATTTGTCGCCTTCTCGTCGTTGCGCTTGCTGTCTTTTTGGCGCTTCCTTCCTCCCACGGTAACCCAAGGGTTTCCCGTAGCTGCCACTTCGGCAGACTTTTCGGCGGACTTGGAGGCCGTTGGTGTGCTATCTCGCGGGCTTAGCACAACCAACCGTTTCTTGCTGTTCTCGGGGGCTTCCCCCGGAGACTGCCTTGCTTTTTTTGCGGCTGACCCGGAGGCGCAAACCGCTGCAAACGTGCAGGTGTCCGTTTGGACCGACTTCGTCGCCCTTCCGGTCACCTCCGTTGCATTCTTCTCTGCAGCCACCGCTCTTGCCTTGAGCTCGGCGTGCTCCTTCGTCGCAGCATCGACGGAGGACCGAAGCATGTAGAGAGCCTGCTTCAGGTACTTCGTCGTGTTGGTGCGACTTTTCGCAAACTCGATTATGGCATCGAGCTGCTCCGACAGCGCTACTACCTTCGGTAGCGTGTCTCGCTGTCTTCCGACCGCCTTTATCAACAGTGGACCAGCCACTGCGAGGTCTTGCGTCGATCCGGTAGGCGTACTGCCTTTGCCGTCTTCGCAGGCGTCCTTTACTGCATCCATCTCCGCCTTTCTCGGCGGAGACCTCTGGATGCCTCCTCGTGCAAACGGGTTTTTCAACCCATCTGCGCCCAATTTTTGATCTTCATTTTTTTCAATATTCATTCTTGTTAATTGGGTCCCCCTTCCAGCCGCTATCCTTATCCATACTGGAGTGGTCGCCTATCTGGTCCCATGGTAGTCTACGCCGAAGCAGTGAGGCCATGGCTAGGGGCGGCTGCCATAGCGCATGTATACATATATACATATATATAATACACTGGGAAATTAATTTATAATAAACCTACCCCCTAGGGGGTCTCCCATACAAAAATATCAAAAAATCACCATTTTTGGCACTTTATATGACAAAAATCAGTGAAATGGCTATTATTTTTCCGCACAAATGAAGTTTCTAGGGAAAAAATGTTTTTTTTGTTTTATGATTTTTGTTTTCTCTTTAAAAATTTATTCGATCAGAACATAGGAAAGAAACTAAAAAATTATTGTTTGAAGTCTTTTTTGGTTTCAACACTGGGCAATTTCGCACGGCTCTCTAATGTCGCCTCCATAACAGCCTCTACATTTTCCGATATTACTCGTTTGGAAACGCTAGCTAGCAGTTGAACGTGTTGTTCCGTTCCTTGTATATGTAATGGAATATGCGGATCAGTAAATGGTGAATCATCTTCATTTAAATATGCTATCAATGTTTCATACGGAATGATTCGCGTGAATGGTGGTTCAAATACGTTATTTTTATCAGTCAAATCGATCATTTTCGTGTAATCGAAGCAATGGAAGTTTATATCTGGTTTTTTATATTCTCTAAGTTCCGATGGGTCTTCAACATTGTCTCGATATCGTAAAATTTTCTTGATAGCAGAGTCGCGCACCTCTTTCCTATCATCAAACAACATTGATAGCAAGATATTTTCCGAATGTGCAAAATATGGATTATTTTTAATTACATGATTGACAACAGTGCGTAAATTTGACTCCAGAAATTGTGCCCAAGTAATGTACTTGAAAAATAATACACTACCGTACACGACAGAGCTGTAATACTTGATATTAAAATACATTGGCACATAAACCTTAATTATAAATTCAACCAGAATTCTTAAATTTTTAGGTGGTTTTTTCATTGTCACATATAATCGTAATAATCTAGCGGCCTTGGTGAGCCAGCGAGAATGTACAATTTTCCCTGGTTTTATGTTAGCCAGATCCACAGAAACCACGCCATTAGAAATTGCATGTGCCATGCAGATCCATGTCATGGCAACTGTTTCCTGAAGCCGCCGCTGACGATGATGGCGCTAGTGTTAAAAATGTTCATTGTGCCGCATCAGTAACACATGGTTTTTTTGAGTGCTTCTAATTATATTGAATGTAGGGTTATCCGGAACGTGTTAGAACATATTTGAACGTGACCATTTATGTCCTGCACAAAATCCATAAAACTTTCGAAACGGAACAAACGTTCTTGACGCTTCGCATTTCTACATACCACTTGCAGCAACAGTTGATCTCGCATGAATGGAACTTATCTGGCTGTTTCGCGAGTACTGACAGCCTTTTGACGTATAATCGAGCCAGAGAGCCAGAGAAAAACGGCTTCAAGTAGAATGTATGGGAATGACGTTTGTGACAGGGATGTGGTGCCATGTCGTATAAGTACTGCGAATCGGTGGAATATTCGTGCTGTTCTGCAACAGGAGGCATATTTTCCAACGCAATTCTCTGAAAGTCGCTCACCACCTAAAAATATATAATAATTAAATAAATTTATTATGATTTCACCATTCAAAATGTTAGAAAATTATAATAAATGAGTGATAGCAATGACTTACCGGAAGAGCTTCAGAATTTTCAATTTGCTTGCTTAGTTTCCCGGTTGTTGATGTTGGTCCAGTGGTGGATGATTTATCCAAAACCCCAAACAAATGACGAAACGGAAGTTCGTTGAAGTGTAGAAGGCAAACAAACCAATGCAATGGTCTTTTTAGCAGCAATTCGAATCTTCGTATAATTCCACCGTGTGTGACAGTGTTTGTTGGCTCACCGTCAGTGCATATGCCAATCAATGCATCCAGAGATATGTTTTTATCGTTGAAAAATTCATTCAATTTTGTTGTTTTGTATTCAGCACTTTCCTCTACCAGTCTTGCGTAACCAATCAATCGAGAATTCGGTTCTCTCAAAATAACAAGGTGAGGTTCTTTTACCATCCTACTATGATTCTTACCATCAATTTTTTCTCTCGTATAAGTATCATCTTTTCTGCCGTCGAATGAAAACGCTATTAAACTGGAATCATCAAACCTTTTGCGGAGCACTATTCGTCTGCATTTCTCTCTTTCTCTACGAACTTTCGATTTATCCATGATGAGAGGTTCGCCATGCTGATCTTTCATTTCAAAATCTTTTAAAAGACTGGTTGCCAATGCTGACGCTACTCTATCAGACACACCAAATCTGTCACACATCAAGGCAAAGTTAAAACAATCGTATCTTTCTGTGTATTGTGAACTTGTGCTTCTATTCATAACATCTTCATCAACCGTCATCGGTACGTCTACGTATGTTGTATCATCGGGATCTTCGTATGTTGGCATTGTTGGCATTGATGACGATGTCCCTTGCTCTTCAATTTCCATCAGAAATGCATCAATTGTTAGTCTTCTCTGTTTATGTTGATCGTGCATAAACTCTTTGAGGCGTTCTGGAACCAAACCGCAGTTACATTGAGCTGCCGTCAAATCGCATTTACATGCTCCAATATAAAAAATTTCGTTCCAAAAACAAAAAAAAACATTTTTTTCCTAGAAACTTCATTTGTGCGGAAAAATAATAGCCATTTCACTGATTTTTGTCATATAAAGTGCCAAAAATGGTGATTTTTTGATATTTTTTGATATTTTTGTATGGGAGACCCCCTAGGGGGGTCCCAGGGGGGTAACACTAGCATGGGTGGGTCGGCCCTCCAAAGTTAGTGGGGGTCGGTCATACATTTGGACTCGATTGGGGCACTCTAAATGGGTCAAAACAGGATTTTTGAAATTTGACCTTTTGGGTACCTACACGTTAGTACAAGGGACATCAGAATTCATTTTAGAGGTATGGTTTTTTGAGCAAAGTATCTTATTTTGATCCCTAGAATCCGAAAATCATATGTGCCTAAGCGATTTTTTGATCCCCTACAAATCGAACCGCCCTAATATATATATATATATATATATATATATATATATATATATATATATATATATATATATATATATATATATATATATATAGATATATATATATATATATATATATATATATATATATATATATATATATATATATATATATATATATATATATATATATATATATATATATATATATATATATATATATATATATATATATATATATATATATATATATATATATATATATATATATATATATATATATATATATATATATATATATATATATATATATATATATATATATATATATATATATATATATATATTAAAAATGTTGCATTGATTGATGATGTATAAAGTGCGCCGGCTTCTCTCTGCGTTGGCTTTTGAATGGTTGGATTTGAGGAAAAAATAGCTATATACACATTGCAAGGAATCATACTTTTTTTTTTAGGAGGGGATTTGTTAGTAGCTTAAGTATTTATGATAAATATTAGTAAATAATGAGTATGTGTGTCCAATCACAAATGGTGAATTCTCAACACTGTTAGTAATTTGTAATTTTAATTGTTAGGATTTGTTTGCTTTCGCAATTAGGACTTATCATTCGTAGGGATTTAAACCTACTTGTCAAGAAAGGAAAGCAAACTTACAACTAACTTAAATGCTAACTTATTGGCTATAAAGAGAGCTTATCGTAGCAATTGAGGATTGCAACGATTTTTGTCGAAAATTGTTAATAATTTTATTTGACATAGCTTGTAATGGTTCAACACCAGTAAGTCTATGTAATTCGAGTGTACCAAACCAAGGAGGACGCTTCAAAATCATTTTCAGAATTTTATTCTGAATCCTTTGGAGCGTTTTCTTCCTTGTTGAACAGCAACTTGACCAGATCGGTACAGCATAAAGCATTGCTGGTCTAAAAATTTGTTTGTAAATCAAAAGTTTATTCTTTAAACAAAGTTTAGAATTCCTGTTAATGAGAGGATATAAACATCTCGTATATTTGATGCACTTGGCTTGTATACTCTCAATGTGCTCTTTGAAAATAAGTTTTTAGAAATCATACTTTGATATTTTTCTGCCGTATGTCACTTTCACTGCTACTACCTCTTGAAAAAAAAAATGTTAACCTTGGTCCGGATCTTCAACTCGACTGATGAATGGTTTATTTACTTGTCTTGTACATTTTGCATTCGGCTCTTACATTGAAAACAGGCTGTAGTAAACTCAGGTCTGAGTTTCGATTTGTGTCAGGGCAATGACTGTCTGAGCGCATCTTCGTTCGTGATGACTAGAGACAGTGGTAATTCGCGGTAAAAAAGTGGAAAATTCGCGGGTGGTAAAATAGAAAATATTCAGAATTCGCGGTCATTTCGCGGCAAACTTTTCTCAAGAAAACGCCCAATGAAGTGCTTTTTTGGGTAAAAACAACAAAAAATCTGTTTTAGTCAATTTATTATACGGTAAATTAACCGTACGATTCTTGATTTCTCTGCAGAACGGACTATTGTCAAATTGTCTTCAATCATAGGGTAGGGAACGGCTTAAGCAATGGCGCCTATTTTAATCAGTCGAAAAAAGCAGGCCTTAAACTCATGGATTTTGATCAATATCGACAATTTCAATGATGGAAACGAAAACTTTGATTGTTGAATATAAGAAATACCGCTGATCACAAAGAAATCACACAGAAATTACCATTCGAAACAAATCGACATGTATTGCAGCCATTCAGGAGCCACTTCGGGTGCTGAAAAAAAAACGCCTACAAAACAGATGGAAACTGCTTAAAATAGGTTCGGGGCGATTGGAATAGTGTCCCTCGATTGGTAACTTTAATTGATTATTATTAAAGTTTGCTAACTCAGTTTTACAATCTGAAAACAAGTTCTGACAGAGAACAGATTGATATACTTCTGTTTGAATTTAACCCAACACATTTCGAGTATTTCGTCTCAATACACAGGCGGTTCCTAAAGCTGCTTAGAATATGTTCCCTACCCTATTTCGGTGTCGGCAGGCACGTATAATTCATGTTATTCAGACTTACGCTGCATTCCGCATCTACTGAGTTTCCGGGAAACTATAGATATTTATTTGCCAACCGGAAAACCTCAAGAAACCGTCCGCGTTCCGAATACTTACCAAAATTATAATATCAATCTCACTGTTGCGCATTTTGAATATGCAAGAATGTTTACTACTTGAACTAAGTAGGTACATCTTTCAACTTCGATTTTACATACTCTGGAACTCTATCATACAGGTCTCCAATCGCCAAAATGTTTGACCGAAGAGGATCTAGTAACCGAACCGTCCGAAACAACAGCCTGGGTTGGGCTGACAAAATCTCGTCGTAAGAGAGCAGTAGTATTATTCCATCTTATTGGTTGCGTAGGAAAAGGTTTCCCATTGCCATCGAGGTGCCCATTAATCTTTAGATTTGTCCGTGTTGCTGATTTTCGCGGCATTTCGCGGATTATTGGTAATCTCGCGGCCGATGCTGGATTTCGCGGAATTCGCGGCTTCCGCGAAATCGCGATTTACCTCTGTCTCTAGTGATGACCTTATGGTCCAGTTTTATTTCAGTTCAAATTAATAAATTATATAATAATAACTTCAAAAAATGTTTTTTCTTCTATGTCTTTTCGAAAAATTGAAAAACATGATTTTGAAAGCGAAAACTTATTTTTTGCCATAATTCTCCCGTTTTGATCATTTCCTTTCGAAGCTGTGTAAGCGAACAAATTTAATAGAGCTTGTATGTCAAGAGTTGAGTATGTGGAAAAAATATTTGAATTCGAAAAGCAACCGCGAATAAAACAAAAACATGACTGTGAAAGAATAGGAAGGAAAAAACGTGAAGAAAGAAAGCTATGGATACGGTCAATAATACAGTGTAATTCCACAAAAAAAAAAGATTCAAAAGATGGTTGTCGGCGTTATGAAAAAACTCGTGGCGTGCTGGGATACGAGAACACAATAGTAGAGGGGATTCGACTTTGGCTTCGGGTGAGTTATACCTTTCCCAGTAGTTTAATTGGCCAAAACACCTTGCCGGAGACAACGGAGATTGCGGGTTCGAGTCCCGTCTGCACGAGGGAAATTTTTTCTAAGCCTAAAGTCACACCTTCTATTCCCGTTCATTTTCGCATTCTCGAAAAACTACATACATTGCCCGTTCAACATAAGTGATTCTGTCACTTATCTTTTATTTATTAAAAAAAATTTATTATTTCATAATGTTCACCTACCTAGTTGAATACTGGATCGATTATCCTGAAAAAAAAAAAAACAAAATTTTTCTATTAGTTTTTCACTGATAGGTGTCCTAAAGCAATATAGGTCACATGGTAATGACTGTTGTTTGTTGAAAACAAGCTTTACTGAATAATGGCTAATTTTTAGCACACGTGATTGAAGTGTGTTTGGAAGATGGTATTTTGTGGCAATAAACGAAAATTAAATGTAGTTCGAGTTCAACGCGATCAATCGCCAGTCAATTTGTTGTAGAGGTTGGTAAAGTGTATGCCATGTCACGTCCGCACATCTGGCATCCTTGTCATTACACGTGAACCAGGGTTAGGTTTCCCACAGGCCAGCCAGATGTTATTCTGCAGAAATGCCAAAAGCACAGCTAAGCCTTGGTGCTGATTCGGAACCCGCTCTTCTGTTTTTATTATACATCGCAGCCAATTGTTGAGTGTACAGGACAATTGCGGGGCTAGCGCTGCGATTCTACTTACACTAACATTCTCTCTCGAGCCGAGACTCGAACCTACGACGACTGGCATGCTAGGCCAACATCGTAGCACGAGACCAGCTGGGAGGACACAGCAATGTCACTCTGCGCATAAATAAAAAAAGCTTATTATTTTAATAGAAAAAAGTTAGTTTATTCTTGTCATCCGCTTGCTTAATTTATTTTAGGCTGTTCGTTAATCGTCTTACTACCAAAAAGTGAATTGTTGAATATTGATCCCACATTTCAATATTACCTCATTGAAATGCGTCTATTTTTGAAAAAGTTGGAATAAAAAAAAATTAAATAAAATTTTTTTTGACAATTCTTGAATTTGTGAACGCCTTTTGAATTCAGACAAATTTCACAGTGTTGCTTCAAAATCGCTAATTAAGTAGCGTTGTTTCACAGCATCATTTGTTTTTAATGTTTTTATGTTTTATAATAGTCTCAGTGATACAATGCCCCCAAACAATAAAACAAAATACATTTGGTAAACCTTATCTGCAATTAGTTTCGCACCTGCAGAGCTGCTATTGAAATTATCGAAATTTATGCAACGCAATTAGTTTTGTTAATTTAAACGATGCAGTTTCGATGGGTAAGGCACTCAACTGACAGCCACTCAACTAATGGGGCGATAGTGGGGGTTGGTTGTTCCCACAAATGAGTATGGCATTATCAACACAGTTGTTGACTCTCATTCATTCTCTTCTGTAAGATATTAAGTAGAAGCAAAACTCTCTAATCACGAGAGTATTTTTTCATTGTTATTCTTGACGTGTTTCCACTCATCGAAATGTGATAAACGAACGATTAAAGGGAAAGCAAATTTTCCTGTATTTTTATGCTGTTTCGGTCAAAATTGTTGCCTGTCCGGAAAATTGGTGCTTAATTATTGATGTACCTACGAGTGCACATATAAGTG
The DNA here is from genome assembly GCF_029784165.1 of Wyeomyia smithii. NCBI lineage: Eukaryota > Metazoa > Arthropoda > Insecta > Diptera > Culicidae > Wyeomyia > Wyeomyia smithii. The sequence goes on along the minus strand of NC_073695.1, from coordinate 173,203,681 downwards.
AAGTTTGCGGTGTATCGATACATGTCGTACGCAGACGGGTTGTTCTGTTTGTGTTGAGAAGCAGAACTGAGAATGAGAGTGAAGACCGCCAACGTTTGTGTAGGTGGGATGTGAGCATACTACCATCCGTGAATGACAAAGCGTGCAGACAGCGCGGGATGTATTGACTTTGCGACTCACAAAAAACCCTACCCCAACACAATTCGTGTTTCCTCGCGTTGCTTCGTCGGCGTCTCTGAACGTAGTTCATGTTTTGATGGCCGTGGTGCACTTCGAATGTTTTCGTTCTTTCCTCCTTTATCATTTCCCGTAACAGTTGCGGGTAAACGAAACTTGTTTTTAGGTATTTTTAAGACATTAGACAGATTTGGGGATCCACAAATTACGAGGCGGTAGAATATTGAAGATCACGAATAACATATTTTTATTTTTTCCGATACTCATTTTATTAGTATTAGTTCTATGACGGTAGTGGTGGGTTATATTTAAATGCGTAGTGTCTTACTGCAACAATATAAAATTCCTGACAATATGAAGAACGCGAAGTAAATTTGGAACAGTCTGTCAGTATTTTACTATAGCTGTTCTTAAATGTGTTAATTGACTCATTATTTGTGACTTACAATCATTACGCAATTAATGTGGAAATTGATGTGGTTGTTAAAAATTATAGTTTGTTAGTTGGTTCTGCATCGTTCGAACATATTGCATTAAAAGTTAACACAAAACTTAAGATTGTCCGTGAAAATATTTTTTTCAATATTATTTTTTCGTTCGTCTGTAGCTTTTAGGGGAATTGTGGGTAAAATAAACAGGGGTGGTAAAATGGACACCTGTTGAAATCTCAACTATTACACTGACAACTAATGAAAACTTCATTAACATCCTATAGAAGCATAAGAAGCTATTCGAGATAAACTATGCGACATGAAACAGTCAAACATCGAAAATAATAAACAAAAATAAAAGACACGTAGACATTCGTGTTGGTGATGTAATTTTTGGCCTAAAGGAAATTACGTTGTTTATAGTGTAAACCAGTTTTTTGTGCAAATACCTATTCTCAGATTGCTAATCAGTAGAAATCATTGCTAAGATTGCTAATCAGTAGAAATCATTGAAGATTAGTAGGTAATCGTTCAAATGATTTTTCCGATATATTAATGTATTTTCAATAATACGTACTGTGTGGGTAAAATAGACAGATCATAGGCTGTGGTAAAAAAATTGTGCAAACTTTCATTTAAAATTCTGGAAGCTTTTTGTTTATAACAGAAAAACGCAATGGTAAATATGGACCGATGAACAGATGGCGGCGACTAAGCGTGTCGTTGAATGCGGAATGTCCATAAAACAAGCTTCCATCATTTCCCAGTTTCTTGCGGATAAAGTCATATATTGTTATTAATTCTACGTCAACCAGTGAAAATTAATCTGTTGGTGAATGTATAACTGTGTCACGTATTATGGAATAACATTTTACTACCAGTAGAGCGATAATTAACGTTCACGTCCAAAGTGTTCATATTACCACCTCTCTATGTTCATTTCACCCTCAGGTGTCCATTTTACCGCATAAAAACTTTTTAAAAAAAGCTCAAGAAAACTGAAAAATACTATATTTGAGTGTCTTTACCTATTTTTGCATCAATCATTAGTTGTTCTGTTAATGTGCTCTATCGACTCATGGTTTTAGGAAATTGAGAAATAGCTTAGGGTGTCCGTTCTATCACCCCTTACTCCAAGTGTTTTACTCCAGAACGAAGTATGACTACTGCTGGATTGGCATGCATGATTACCAAAACTTTCCTTAATTTATTTATACAAACATTACATTCTTTATAATTGTAATTAAATTACGCACCTATTCCATCACAATTATAAAAAATGATTTTGCGATGTTTTTTAACGCTTTTGTTGCAAAAGGGGTAGAGGAATAGAGCATTAATTTATTTTATATTTATTTCTGGACAGTTTTAACAAAAGTGCATGATTACACGCGGAAGACCCTTCCGAATATTAAAATACTTTTGTTCAATGATTCAGGCGAAAAGAAAGCCCAATATTGTGTACGTCATTTCACTCGTTAGAGACGAACCGCCGTTTGAGTTTGGGAATATTCACTCAAATAAAAATCAATATCGTATTTTTAATGCAAACTTATATATAGTCTATCATTGTATCTTCTCCCCTATCTAAAGGGTTCAGTGACAACAATGACTGATGTGAAAATAATTTCGAAGCTGATTAATAACATCTCGCAGCTAAACCGTCAGGGCACGAAAGGACGTCTGGATGTTATTTACCCTTGCATGTATCCGTTTGCGATAACGCAGCGTGAGGTGCGAAAGTGTGATTGCAACGAAAAAGAGAAGCATAGAAGCAGAGAAATACCGACAAGTGGAGCCAAGGATCCCATAAAAATACACCGAACAATAAATTCTTTTGCATGCACTTTGTGTACCCATGCCGCTGCTGCCACCCCTGACAGAAGTGCTTCGTCATTAACCTCCCAGCGAAAATTACTTTTGCCAGATTGTATACAAATTCGCAAAATTGTTTCCGAGTAACGAAACTGGGTGGTTTCGAGAAGATAATGATATTTACATTCGTTTGCAGATTCAATCATACCTTCTTCAAAAACGTCATTGATTACATCTCAGCGTTCGGCCTTCCGGCGACCGTAACCGTAACGTTAAACTAAAATCGTCACATTCCAATAGATTTTATTTGTCGTTAGTGTGGCTTCCAAGGCCTTAAGGCTTCCAGAGTAAGCTAAATCATTTTGTTCGGAAATTGCGTATACCGAACATTTTGGTAGAATTTCAATATTTTTAAAAGTTCAAAAATCATAAGGGAAATCAGGTAGCGCTCATAAAGAAATACCCAGCCGTAAACTGTGTTTCTAGCATTACACGTCAATCAGGTTGAGTTTTACAGCTGGGTTTTTGTATATGAACGCTACACTGCCGCTCTTCGCATTAGTGAACTTATGTTCATGAAATATGGAAAATCAAAATCCGTTTGTGTTGTCCCATTGCCGCAGTTGTCGGATACCCTGAAGCAACACTTTTCGTTACGAGACGGCTATGCGAATATTCAGCTGATCAGATCGAAAATTATTCGCATGTCAGTCACATTGCTGTTATGTTAATAGAAAAATATAATTTATATCATTTTTAAGTCAATTGATTTGAACATACTTAGTTTAACCAATTGGGTCCTAAATAGGGTGGTCGGTATTACCGACTTTTCGAAAAACCGATATTTCGGTATTTATAAAAATAAAAACCGGTAAAACCGGTAAAAAACCGGTATTTTAATTTTTTTCAGATTAATACAAACCAGGGGTGACTCATGGTCTTTAAACCTACTTTTTCAACTGCAAAATTCTTAAAATCACAGTTTCGGGAAGTTATGATGATTGTCTTCGAAAAAAAAAACTCTGTACCATTTAAAAATAAAACTGAATAATAATTAAAGGGTGTCGAACGTCTCCGGAAGTGGTTTTCTTCGGCCGGTTTTCTGCTGCAGTCTTATGCAAAAACCTGCCGAAGTAAGCCACTGCCGAAGACGTTACCTACATAAATTTAATTTTGAAATTTATTTTTTGCTTAGCGTCTCAGGTTGCATCTATGTACGGACGTGTCGCTGCATGATTATGTTTTTGCATTTATGAGTATCTATGCTCCATTACGATCCAGATTTTTTTTGTAAGATTAGGACCTCTGCGACCATTGTTTTGATCTCTTGTGGGATACGATCCAGATACAACACTAGATAACAGTGTTTGAAAAAATCCAATGAATGAATCTAGTGATATGATTACGAAGAACATAATTTCAAAATTCATGTAATAACAAAAAAAACATGCAGATTTTTATTTTAACTTTCTTTCGCATCGCAAAGCTTAGTTTCAAACTAGTGAATAACTTTAAAATTCGTAGAAAAACAATATTTGAAACTGTTGAGAAGAGTATATGAATGAAGTAAAAAAAAAGAAATCACGATCAGACCAGAATTTACTTTTCACGAATCCGAATGAATCGAAGGTAAATACTTCTTTATTCTGCTCGATGCTCTTTAAACAGTTCGTCCAAGTTATTTATTATTATAATTATTTTATTAACTCTAGCTCCTGATGGAGAAACGAAAAATGTGGCATATAAACAAGTTTGTAACTGTAATAGAAATAAATATTTGAAATGAGAGGTTGGTAAAAAATATATAAAAATATAGAAAATGATAGAAAAAGCAGAAACTTTTACACGAGTAAGGCCGGATACATTCAGCTAGATGCTAGTAAAAGCCCTCTGCGATAGGGCGACGAAGCTTTGACCATGCTACAGGCTACAGCTATTTAAATTTCACTTTTTCAAGGAGCAGTAATTTTTAGGATGAAATTCTTCATTGGTTGATTATTTCATCCTGTGAACACTTTGTATCAACAAAAATAAATTTCTAATCCAAATTTTATTTATTTATTTATATTTATTTATTATTTTTAAATAGCACAAAATGAATAATGACTTGCGTATTTTCGCTGACATGATTGTGATTACTGCCTCAAACTATGATTTTTATAATTTGTAGTTAAACTGGTAGGTTTGAAACCCACGCGTTGCCTCTGTGAGTATGAATGTGTAAAGAGATTAGCTGTTATACTTAAACAATGAATGTGTTGCTTTATTGATATGAAGTTTTTTGACATATTATCGATACACACAAACACATCGTTTGAATCCGAGCAGATTGTTAGAAAATAACAAAAATTGATACATAGGCAAGGGTTAATTAATATTTAATGTTGCTTCTGTCTAAATGTATTTATTATACAGGATGTTAGGGAGCTCACATAAAATCCTTTAAGGGGCGATAGAGGACATATTTGATAAGAAAAAAAATCCTTCTACACATATGGCCAAAATTCAACTACTGCAGAGTTATTCACTATTTTCAGTTTTCGGTTATGTTTGCCTTTAACGAGCAGAAAATTGTGAATTTTTGAGACACTATTGATTACGAAATTTTTTTCAGCTCTCCAAAAGAACCAACATAACTGAGCTAGCTATCATACTTCTTGTGATAGACCTCGTTGAGATGAACATAACCGAAAACTAGAAAAAGAGAATAACTCTTCAGTAGTTAAATTTTGACCATATGCGCAGAAGGATTTTTTTCATCAAATAGGGTCCTCAATCACCCCTTAAAGGATTTGATTGAAAGTGAGCTACCTTACACCCTGTATACATCATCATGTGATTTGTAACGCCTACCTAAATGAGTAGCATTCATTAGCCTAACAATGATTTATGAATATTGTGACAAGTTTTTTTTTTCAATTTAAAGAAAAATACCGAAAATACCGGTTTTTTCGCCTCTCCAATACCGGTATTTCGGTACTGAAAAAAATATCGGTTTTACCGGTAAACCACCCTAGTCCTAAAGCTATACCGGTTTTTATATATCATTTGAAAAAGCCGCGTTTCCTGAGCAAAACGTGATTTTCAAAAAACGTTTATCATTTTCCTTCGATTTTTAAATGAAGAATAAAACAACTGCTCGAATGGTCTTCGATGACGTTTCGCCCAGGTACGGTATATGAGAGAACTGTCATTTAAGGCATTTCGAGCAGATTTTTATCCTTCATTTAAAAATCAAAGGAAAATGATAAACATTTTTTAAAAATCACGTTTTGCTTAGAAAATTGCACTCTTCCAGTTGATATATAAAAATCAGGAAACCGTTTAAAACTTTAGGACCCAATTGATAACAATTTCTTACCAGGACTAGCTATGCGGACACGAAATAACCGAAAGTTGCTCAAATAATTCAATCGCCGTTTTCTCCATTTGAGTTTTTTTGCTATGGGACGGACATGCGAAGAGCGGCAGTACAGGAATGTCTCCTGTATAAAAACAAAACACTTTCATACTATCAAAGAATTACGTTCTAGGACATAATTATTTTATGAAATTCAACAATACAATGGCATTTTAAAACGATTTCTATGACCGAACAGTAATCTGACAAAACTCAAATGAAATGTTTTCGAACCAAAATAAAACTTGCTTCACTGAGGATTTAACATTAGTTGTGATTCATTCAGTGAATCGGAGCTTGGAGGCGCTAAAAATGATAAAGGTGTTTGAAAATATTTGTTTTATATATTTTTCCACAGAAACATTATTTTACGGTGCACATTTTTTCAGAAAAAAATATGATTAATTAATACAGCTCTGCCGAAGACGTTACACCAATGAAACACACCGTTCTGACTTTAAAAATATTTGTAATCTTCAATACGTTTTTTTACATAGCATTCTTGAAAATGAGACCTAATCAAAAAAAGCACAAAACGACATCCTTAACCTTTAGAAATGTTTGTGCAAAGTTTCTGTCAGATTGGAAATGGTCAATTAAAATGGTTGTCTTATTTTGTATGGAATTCATCAGCATGGAGTGACTCAAAGACATTTTCGGCAGTTCATGTAAAAAATTCAACCGTGACGAACATTGCTAAAATATTAATTTCATATGATACCCAAAATGAAACGGAAGCTACGAGTATGCAGCTTTCCGGTAGTTCATGCAAAAAAAGAATAGCTTGACTAATAGCAAGGAGTGCTTTAACACTAAACTTATCGAGCTTATGCACTAGCCCCATAACTTTCCTATACACTAATCGATGTCCGTAAAGTCTATATCCAATAAATAAAAAGGTCTAATTACGATAGCACCTAGACTTTGCTTCACATTATTGTTCATGACACTTCACTTAGGCTAATATAAGCTCCACCAAAGACAGGAATCCATGCGTGCATTTGAAAAATGCATTAAACAAGCATCAAGCGATTGATTGAAGTTTCGAGAGAAACTATTTTTATAATCTTTTGAAAGCATGCAACTGCCGGAACTTAAAAGCAATAGAGGAATAACAAGCACCTTGAACAACTTGTTGATTTAATCAATGTATGTTCTAGAGCATTAATAAATACAATAAATCATCTTGATTCTTGTATTCAAAAAGTATCAGAATAAAATTAATACTAAATATGAGCGAATGAAAGTTCCAGCACAGACAAACAGACGTGCCACTCGATGACGATTTCATCGACTAGAAAAATAACGATTATTTTGAAATTTTGCTCAGTAGGCAATAATGCCACTAGTGTCGCTATAAGCAAGCGTGCACATTTATTATCAAAGACAAAAACCGTCAGTAATGTCATGGGTGTTAATTCAAGCAAGCGCGCGCACCCATTAGCAAAGACAAAAACCGTTTTACGAAAAGAAGTTAATAGGCAATAAGCTCACATGGTGGCGCACTAGTGTAACTTTTCGAATAAGGACGAAGATTTTTCAGGATTTTTCTTCGAAGAGGCACGTCTGTTTGTCTGTGGTTCCAGTGTAAGTATTACATACATAGCCGGATTTAGGGAGCTATATTTAGGAAGGAAAATTGAATTTTTAAAATTGAGAAGGGCCCATCACATGTTACTTCACCCCCGGGCCTCCATAAGCCTTAATTCGGTCCTGGTAATATATAACTACATTCAAAGGCGGGCCAGATTTGTATTTTTAGGGGGATTTTTGAGGGCCCTTTTTCCTAAAAACATTTAGTGGTAAGAAAATTGCAAATATTTATTCTAGATAACGTTTATTGTTTGTACATTAAAATGGTAGAAGGCCTCTTAATCCAGGCCTGTTTATAGGGCAAAACCTTCAAAAGTGTGCGACGTTCTGTGTGGGCAGTAGGTACTTAAGTACAAATTGTTCATATTGAAATGAATCATATTATCATTTTGATTGAAAAATTCAGTTTGGCAGGAATGACCAGTTTAGGCTAGTTAACTATACGACTGTTACCCGTTTCGCACTATTCGATTATCCCGTCTTTCCTGTTGTTATACATATTTGTTCACGATTTGGAATCCATTGAAAATGTATCCGTTGGTTGGTTCCTCATACTCATCATCACTGACGCGATTCTCTGTCAAACTTTCAATTGTTTCGCCAGCAGCAGTTGGGAGTGAAATTGCAGGCGACTGAATTTTGCCAACCAGTTAAAAGCAATCTATATTCATCATTTTGGCTAAAGGGTGAAGTTTCAAGTCGGCGACCACGCGTTTTATTTTTTTTTTGTATGCATTCTGTTTCGCATAAAAACGCCACGAGCTTGTTATATTTATTTTGCCGACCCATTCTATCAGGATCGCACATCCCTTTTTATACAATTACCTATGTAGAAATTCTCGCTCCGAAGTGAATTGGAATGATGTTGAGGGGCCGCGGATTACCCACTCATGGTCCGATTGCTGTACTGGACACTGTACCCGATTCTAGGGGGAGAAGGGGTTTACCGAAATGAGCTTTAAGGCAACCCATATCCACATAGTAGTGAGTTTCTGCTCTAGAGTGTTGACAGATAGTTATGTAATAACGTTCTACAATCGTTGATTAATCATAGTTTGGTTAAGTCGGGTAATTATTTCTCAAAATGACTCAACGGAATAGATGTTTGTTGACGACTTCCTAATTATTTTCGAGATAAAAATAGACAAAGTAAGCCATAACAAAACACAATTTCACAGATATATGCAATACTAAAAACAACATTATTGCAAGAATCAAGAGGACCAGAATCAAAAAATGCCCCTAATTATATTATTGTAAGCACGCATAACTCAGCAATTATAAAAAAAGATATTGCGTAATGATTCTGCAGTTCGAAATTTTATAATATTAAGGAATAGTTTGAATTTTCTAAAAATCGTCGAAAATCTGCACACTATTTGGTTTTTCTCATAAGTTAAATGTAAAATATTCTGACCAAACCTTTTGCCATCCCATAGTTAAAATTTCCATTAGTTTAATTGAACAAATACATTTCACGGGTGAAATAAAAGCTTTTCCTCAGCGATAAAGAATTGGCATTCGCGGATTGGGAGGGGGGCAGATTGGTACGAAATGCCTTCTATATACGCAGTTGTGCAAAAATTTCGTGTACATGAAGGGTAGCGCCAGCGAAAAAAAAATCTGCCCACTGTACACTGATCGAGAATGTCCTTGCTGCGTTTCATCATGTCGAAAAATGCGAAAAACCGGAGGTTGGTGAAATCAATATTGTGCTGATGGCGCTGTCGAGCGCCTGCTCTGGCATCGATCGATCGGCCAAACGCTGACTGGGAGTTTGCCTATGATACTTACTCGGTAAGCAAGGTGTGCTTCTGAATTCAGCATTGGGCGTGATTGCATTTTCGTGATGATGAATGAAAAGGGAATTTAATTTTTGATTCGAATAAAATAAATAAATGAATAGATGAATTTCTCTATGCACAGGTTTTGTAAGTCGAACTAGAAATGTATATATCCGTATTGCAATATCACTACTATGTTCTGCAGCTAGCTTTAAACTCTTATACTGCGAACGTTACTAATAAATGGTGAAGATCTCACTTGTTTGTATTTCATTTTTAAACCGGCAATATTGCTGGCATGAATGGATAAGTTTAGTATTTTGATTTTTAAATACTAGATACTAATCAGAAAATCATGATCAAAATCAATTAATGTTGAGGTGTCCAATGACATTTCAAAATTCAAGATGCTGACTTCCCGTTTCAGAGAATCCACATAAGCCCAGCATACACCCAGCAATATGCGTATTTTTGGAATCGGAATGACGTTCAGGGACCAGATATAAACCTGAACAATTGGGCGCAAAAATATAGTTGCACCGATCGATCTGAAAATTTACACAGGACCCACAAGGAACACGAAATGTGCATTGGAGTTGACATTTATTTTTTGTCCCACCCTGGTACACTAAAATCTTTTTTACGCGGGGGATACACAGGGCGTAAAAAAGCGCGTTAACTTCGAAATCTGCGCAAAAAAATCGTGTAAATTTCGAACTCCGCGTAAAATATTATTTGCTATAGGTTTTTAATCATTTATACTGAATACTTTCGAAAAAGAATCAATTTCAGTGTTATTTCCAGCTGCGAATCGAGCTGAAAATCAAGAAAAAATATAAAAAAGTTAGGCCAAATCAGTGCATATAAAGTAGGGTGGCAGCGAAAATGGTCATGTCACATTTCTAGAACCGACCTGTTTATTGAGTTAAAAAAAAGATCTGTGTAAAATTTAAGCTCAACCGGACGTGACTAAGGAGTGCCTCAGAGATTCAAAGTATTGATGTTTTGACTCTCGAAAATGGACATCCCTAATAAAAAATCTAGTTCAAAATGCCTAATAAACATTAGAATGAATCACCGAACTATATGTAAATCTTTTTAATGTTTATTAGGCATCTTGAACATAATTTTTTATTGGGGATGTTAATTTTCGAGGGTCAAAACACCAAAATTTTAGGCGCCTCGTGGCCCCCCGAAAAAGAAAATTATTGAATTATCATCTTGAACAACAACATCTTGATAACATTTTTTCAAATTTTCATAAAGATCTGAGCAATAGGAAAAAAGTTATAGCGAATTGCAGCGCGCCTCGCCACGGCCGCATAAGCCAATCTTGAAACTTTATAGGCGGTGTTTCTCGGTGTTTCTCAAAAAATGACTTTGTCGTGTTCACGATTGCGGTGAAACTACTGAACCGATTTTCTTCATTTTTTTTAAATGTTCGTTAGAAAATTTCCCGGTCGTTGAACAATCGATTTTTGATACACGAAGTTTAACTTTGCCGATAAAAAAATTTAATGCAATTTTCAGCGCTCAGAACATTTTTTTTTTCAAGAAAAATGTTCCCGTTTGCACTGAAAATAAAATTCTTATAAAAGCTGTAATTCAGATACCCGGCAAACTTCTAAACTAATGAAATAATATGAGTTTTTTTAATTTCAGTTGATCCGTTGCGTCGTTATCGTAAACACCGCAAACCTCTGCCAAAAAAGCATTTCGGGGAAAAAATGGTATTCTCTATGAACAAACGTGTTTTGTTGTTGTTAAATAACTGAACTTTCATATAATTACTACTTTGAAGCAATAAAAAAGGTGCTACACGCTTAAAAAAATCCAAACTTTGTTTTTTTTTTCTCAAGCAAAAACATATAACCCCTTAAATCAAAATTTGATCGAAAATATCGACCGAACAAAATAAAAACATCTGAAATCTATTAATATAAAAGTGGAAGTGTTTTCGAATGTATGATCCATCATCACCTCGTAACAACAAGACCTGTCTCTACCAAACTTGGCAGAGGAACCGCTTGGTAAAATTTCAACAAACTTGGTTTCATGTGAAAGAAGCAATGTAGTGTAAATGATCACTATTGAATTCCATTATGATTCGATGTGCCGTTTGTAAGTTATAATCTAAAATGTGAAAACAATGTTTCCAAAGAAATAACCGCGAGGATGTGTCAAAGAACTAGAAAAAAGGCGAACAGTGAACGTGAACTGGAGGTTCTGATTAATGAGAACCAAAAAACAATCTAGATCAATGAAGACTCCGATACAGAATAACTGGAAATCGAAGCGGGGGACAATTTGTATCAGGCAATCAACTTTAAACTTTAATAATGTGTTCCTTGTCGTTTGAATATCTGAAGATGAACAACTTCTCGAATGAAGAAATGAGCACAGCCCAGCAAACAATTTGGTTGAATAACGGCTTATCAATCTTTTGTTCAACCGCAATCTTCTTAATAATGGCTGTAAATCAACAAAATTGTTTATTGGTAATATTATAAACTACATAGTAATCCGAACATAATCAATTTTTTGCCGTGGGACTACGTCTTTGTTTTCAATACTAGGGTACATTCTGTGAAATTGGAAATGAAACTGGTAAATGTTCCGTCAGATTTCAAACGATAATAACAGCATTAAAAATTGATAAATGGTTTCACACGCGAGCCAATTCTCTATGTCAGTATCAGATCCCGATCAGAATTTGATGTCTCGAAGGTAAAGGTTTTTTGAAAAATTTGAAACAGCTCTCTTTTTTAACAACTTGTTAAGCTGCTGTTAGAACCCAATGAAAATTTATGTCTTGAAAGAAAACATGCTGGTAAAGGCAACACACCGTACAGTACAGGTGCAGTAGAGCGCCGCTGGTCTATCATTGCAGCGGTAAACGATTTTTTTTCGTGTGTCATGTGCAATGAAGGAAAAACTGCACTGCAGCTGCTGATGGTGATAAAAGTTTTAATGAGAGAATGAAAAAGAATCCATTAAATTCTACTATCAACTTCAAAAGTTAATATTATTTACTTTAGAAGTCGATGATTGATATCTACTAAAACGCTCAAACGATATTTTAAAAATTTGACAAGCTCATAAACATGGTTGTCATAAAAAACCATTAATTACTCAACAAGAATTCAACAGTCAATGTTCACTGAATAACACTGCACACTGGACTAGGAATTGAGTCTAGCAGAACGAAATTGATAGCTCTCTCAGGGTTTAACCAATCAATTTCCGACCTTCCAAAGTTTATTGGTATAGTTGGGGCTTTAATTTGGATGTTTAAATTAGTTCGCCGCGTTAGCCCCGAAGGTGGCGTTGCTATTCCAACTCCTTTTTCTTACACGCTAGAGCTTTGTGGTTTTCGACAAAGTTGTAGATCTTTTAATTCTTTGAAACTTTACAGAACATGCATAATTTCTAACTCTTTAAGTTCTACAGATCTATGAATTTTTATAAAATTTGTCTGAATTTTTACGTTTTCTTGTGATAACTTTTTGAGATCGCTCAAAATAACTTCTTACAATATTTCAATTTTAGTATAACCATAGGTTTATATGAAAAAATACAATTCTTCAGCAAAGTTTCTCGGTGCAATGAGAGCTTCAATTTGGCGTTTAGTTTAGTTCGCGGTTTGGCCGCAAAGATGGCGCTTCGACACCAACTTTTTACTCTCACAGTTTCAGTTGATGTTCTAGATCATAACATTTTATAGATCTTCGTAGAAGACACAAAATTTCTTTTGGCAATATACGAGTTTTTCCTGAATTCCACGTATTTCATGCTACATATCACATGTGACATATAATATCACTTATAATGACGGGTCAAATAACAATATTGCACTGATCTATGTACGTAGACCAGTCTGTGTCCAACAAAATTTTAACATGGTATAAATCAGCTGTAAAGTTCGATATTTTTAAATTTACACAATTGCCTATGTTCAGCTTTTTGAGTAGATGCGGTTTATCTAAAAAACTCATTTTTGAAAAAAAAAAGGTTCATAGACGCGGTTCCTCAACGGCTCATTTATTTCTAAAAAGAATTTAAGGGAACGCTGGGAATGAAAAGTTACTGAACCAACAAATTGATTCTGTCTGCGGACTCTAAAATCCCTTTAATGACAATGTTTAGTCCCACGTAACCATTTCAAACAACGCGTACGGTTGAATACCTTGTAGTATTTGATGGAGGATTTTAACAGATTTGTCGTTATTCAGAGAGCGGTGAATATTTCCTTATTATTACGCCTCGGCTTAAACTGCTTCGCGTAGATTTCGAAGGACATTACCCTAACTAACACACAAAAAATTCTGAGTGTGAATTTTTATAATATATCAATGCGAAACCATGCATGGACACTGATTTGACAATAATTGAGGAATATGTCCAGATTTATACGATATAAAAGACGAAATAAAGTACTTTTGCGGAATATATTATTACCCATCAAAAAGTTCTTCGCTTAAAAGAATTGATTGCACAACAGCCTTTTGTACCCTGACCTTTGTCTAAGATTATTTGATAAAAGATACTTGACTTTTTTTTCTCTCGTGATTTTTCCTGTGAATTAACCTATCTGCGATTGATTTTCACACACAGTAAGTAAATTAAACTACCACTGATTAATCATCGCCCACGATAAATGAAACTAGTAGGAATGCTGAAGAACAGAAATTTAGTGTTACTAAAGTTGATCCATTACTCAGGGCGATGAATTAAAATGAAGAAATGACTAAGCTATCAGTGCCTAAACTCCGATCACTTTCGCGAAGGTTGCATTTTGGGATTTTTATTTTACCCCCGTAGCATCGTGTAATGCGCAATCTTACGGCAGAAAAAGGATTTTCTTACATTTGGATTTACACTTGGCCCGCTCCAGGCATCTGCGGGCTTATGATTGCTTGAGACAGAAATGTTTTGCTATGCAAATGTATTCTCTCACCTTCTTTCGTGAAGCGTTTCTTCCACAAGTTTTTATTATCAGCTGATTTGTTTTCCGAAATAACAACACACATACACACAGAATCGATAATATCACGTTTCCCTTCGCAACACAGTGTACTGAAGTAATGAACTCCTGTTTATGTGAGAATGTGACTCATTCTTGGTTTCACAATGCAGTTTTCTTTTATAGTGATGGAAACAACAAAATTTTTCTATGAGCTGCTTTTTGCAGGTATCCGAAATAGGTCAATTAGTTATCTGTATCTTCCAAAAACGCACGACGATGTATCATATATTGGTATTTTAGACATTTATACACAATAGCATTGTTGCAATTGTTTACAATTTTGGGGATGATAAGTAATAAACTATTTTTATTCACAATTTTTCACTTTGCCAAAAAGTGTCAATTTAGTCCGCAGAAACAGTACACTTCAAACGTAAGCAAAATGTCCATACATTATTGAGCTTTTATTGTGTTCTCCAAAATTGGTCCAAAACCAACAACTTAGAAATAAATTCAACGTGATAGTGCTTCTGTTTCTAATCACATTTTACGGTGTGTTGGCTATGTGTAGAAAGGTAACAAACATGTAATAGTGCATGTTGAGGGTAATTTCAATCCATATTTTTGCTCTTGTTTTTTTTTTGGATGACCGAGAAATAACTGTTGTTGAAATTTCCTAGCACTCTCTAATATTTTCCTCTCACATTTTCAAGGACCTTGGAGGAGGGCAATGTTCACAGTTTTGCCATTGTTGGGAATTGAATGGAAGATGCAAAGTCCAAGCGTTCATACCAAAATGTGTGTCCTTGCAAATTTCAAAGTGAGTTTGCAATATTTGAATGGTAGTTTAAACGTCAAATGATGATTTACATAGTTTGTAGGAAACAGATTCGAAAATTTACGCATGATCCACAAACATCATTAGTATCATTTCACTACGAGCACTAAAAGCAAAATGTTTCACTCGATGATCAAAAGAGTGTCACTTTGTATTAAATTCTTACAACAATTGTGAAGATTTTTTTGTCGGTTCTCGATGAAAATCCGCTTTGTGCATGAGTCTAAGCGGAAAACAGAAGCGAAAAACTGCTCATTAACGGCGGCGGCGATGACGGCGAGGAAAAGTCCCAAACACACTAAAGAGGATACATGGAAAACTCAGAGCTGTATTGGCTCTTTTTTGCAACAACATTGTTAGCTTGACGCACATTGAGAACAAAATTAAAATGTTTCTGCGGAGACCGGCGACCGAACAGATAAAGAGTACATTATAAACTGTTTTTCTGTTTTCTGTTTTAGTATTGGCATGGTCGTTTTGGAGCGGCGTCGCATCTACCGCGAGACAAAGTTGAAGGACAGAGTATGAGCGCGAAATTTGCGAGCGCGAATCTTTTCCCCAATCGCAAACAACTAGCCCCCTTTTTCCCGCGAATCGGCACTCACTAGCGGTGCACTGTGAAAGGATTCCATTAGATTAAAGAAGTATGGGTTAAAAACAACAATCGTTACATGCCTTAGGGACTTCTAAATATTTCTAGTAGTTTCTACTTTCTAGTATTGTTGATTTGAAGTTTTTCTGCTACATTGCCGAAGTTATATCATCAGAGCAATTTTTGAAATTTTTTACGTTGTAACAAAAACAACCAGATTATAAGCAAATAATTCCTAAACATAATGAAATGTCTGTACATAATAGTAACATAATCGAACAATTGAAAAATCTTTGAAAGATTTCGCACAAACATTTTTTGAAAAACTGATGTATGTACATAGGAAAACCAACCAAAGGAAACGCATGGTAAGTTGTACCACATTGTGCATTCAATTGTTTCATTTTCACACTGAACAACGAACGTAAGAACTAGGGGTCCTTACATACGATGTTGAATGTGAAATAATTACCTAGTGGGTGGGGTGAGTTCGTCCATGCTGTGCATTGATCTACACCTGTCGTGATAACAAAGTTTCACTTTCAATCTCTCAGCAGGGGAAAATGAGTTCCACGCTTGTTCTCTGCCATGCACCTGCACATGCAGCTCGTTGTATTCTCTCTCTCCCTCTCTTACTTACTATTTGCGCTCAATAAGTGCAATACATTTCCAGAAAGCGGTATGTTGATCGTACCGGGCTTGACCAATATCATCAAGCAAACAAACGAAAGACTACTTTTTGTACAACAACAAAATCAGTTTATTTTTTGTGAACTCATCATCAGCACACAAGCAACGCGAAGCTGATTTCTTTTTTGCTCGTTTGGACGCGCTTGTTCAGACCATGCGCATTCGATTTGTTATTTTAGACATTTTATTCTCTGCCCGCCGCGTGCCGGGTTTCTGTCGCTTGCCACCCAATACATCCCCTCTTCGTTGTGCATCATATATGCAAGTTCTTTGCTTGCGTGAAGGACAACAGACTGTCGGATGCAGGATGGAACTTCGAACGACGGGGTAACGGAGCACTGTTGTGGTGTTAACAATTTTCTCTGAATGAGACAGTGCACTGTTGTAATGTATGCAAAAAATCAAATATATTTTTAATTGACATGTATTCCACGAGCAAATGTTATTTGTCATGCAGCTTCGTTTGATTTCAATGTATAATGGTGTCCTTCTACATCAGCCTTCGCAGCTACAGAATTGATCGAGAAGATAGTCGATGTTGTTTTGCTCTCCACCAAAAGAACCAGTCTAAACTGTTTTGTCAAGGAATCAAGTTTTTTTTAATAAGAACGAGGTATAAATAGTAGAAATAATTTTTAGCTTAGCTACGCGCTCGATTTTTTTATTGTTCATATACAAAGTTCGAGGTGAAAAAATAAAGCAGAAACCGTTTATTTCCATTAAAAACGCTTTGGACGCTATTGAATCACTCGCTAAATTTTCCTTCACTTGATAAAAAAGACACATATAAGTTGAATTTCAGCTTTATGTTTTATTCAAAAATTTATTGAATATTTTTAAAATTTAATTTTTAAAATTGCAGATAAAATGAAAATTACACTTAGATTTGAGATCAAACCCGGAAATCTATTTCGCCAAGAGAAAATTTACTTTTATTCTTTTACGAAGCACAAAATAAGTCATTTTATAATGGGTTTTCTAACAAAAGAGTGGTTCTATTTCAAATTCCCTATGGTCGAATATCAACCATTTTTGATTCAAATGAAACCTTGTATAAGTATCTGATTTTGCAAACTGTGTATTTTCGCGGATGGAGGATTTTTTCAGAATTTTGATAAAGATTTTGTGTTCATAAACCATTAGTTTTACAGAAAAACTGCCTAAGAACGAATTGTAGACAATCGATAGCGTTTTTCAAAAAAAAATATACACACTAAAAAAATATTTTTTGATCAAAAAAAATTCTTGTAAACATTAAATTGTAATTTTTAAAAAAGTGTTTATTTTCTTCACCTTTAAGTTAAAATGTAAACTCTGATAAAAACTCCAGGATGGAAAAATTAAAAATTATATTTTTAGAAAGGGTTAAATTTCCAATTATTTGTAGTTCAATTGATTCAAACAACTAAAACAATAATTTCAAATCGAAAAGCTCATAACAATCAACTTCCGTTTTCAAGTTATTTTGAATTTTTTATTTGAGAAAATTAGAAAATGAACATTAAATTATACATTGAGTCAAAAAAAGGGTTGAATATTCCCCTTAAAATATTTTTTTTTCTTTATTAGAGAAGCTTTCAGCCTTTGGCTGGTTCGCCTCTAAGGAAAAAAAATGAAAAATTACAGAGCATTGGTTTTAGAGTTTCGTTGTAAAGTCACGTTTGTTTAAGAAATGAAAGCAGGTTGTTTTCGGCCTTAAAATATTTTTTTTATTGAAACTTGACATTATTTCCAAGCTTTTGATGGAAGTTCTGAATGGAGAAAAAATATTAGTTAGGTATCTCAAATATTAGTTTATTTTTCAAAAACCCGCTTCTATACTGCCTATAATCGCATACCAGTCCCATATGGATTTGCATCGTTTTTGAGTTAAATATCAGATTCCATTCATTTCTTGCTCTACTATCGATTGAGGAAACAAAAAAGTATGTTTTATTTGAAAAAAGCCACAAAAATGTAAGGTCGAATTGTCCCATCTTGAAAATAATCGCATATCAGTCCCACCAAATGTTTTTCCTGAGTATGGCCATATTTTTCTCTACAATCCATATAATAAATACTTGGTGCTGTTTTTCAAGCTTTTTACTGTTAAAAAATCATCAAATAATTAATAATTGCAAGGTTATTTCAAATAAATTTCA
Organism: Wyeomyia smithii; assembly: GCF_029784165.1. Lineage (NCBI taxonomy): Eukaryota > Metazoa > Arthropoda > Insecta > Diptera > Culicidae > Wyeomyia > Wyeomyia smithii. The sequence goes on along the minus strand of NC_073695.1, from coordinate 173,185,254 downwards.
CAAAAAAGATAATTTTTAGTAGGCACTGAAACTGCAACTTTTCCTGAAAGTTCGTTCCCGAAAGATTATTGGTTTCGTCAATCAGAGGGATAATATCCTTGAGCAATGCTGCTTCCTGCAAGGGGTTACTTTCCTGTTGATGACCTGCCCACTTCAAACAATTATTCAAGTTGAAATTGTTAGAACTAAGAAGTTTTTAGTTGCTTAGCTAAAAACACCTTGTACCTCTTTTCATCGCCGTCGTCTTCCGTCAAGTCACTGTTGTAATGAAATTAGAAACTTTCCTTTCTCAATACCACTTCTCCAATATGCTAAATGCACGGGCTAATGCGGAATAATTTTATTTAGCAAGTATTGCGAAACTCTGAAGACATAAGAAAGGATATTATTCAGTAGCATATCCAAGACTTTAACCTTATATTTTGCTTTTTCAACGACGACCTTTCCGATGTTTCCGCCATTCTCCAGAATATTTAGACGCGCGGCCATAAACGGCTGCCTATATTCAAAATACTTGAGCAAAATATGGAGTAGTAGACCGAGTGGTTGAAAGTGAGAGTGGTATGCGATTATTTTGCTACTCGATGGCCTAAATATTCGCATATTAGTCTCTTCCTTATTTTTCATTGTAATTTTCACGACAAAGGCAATTCTTCAATAAAGAAGTTATGATTGAGGTCTATTTCATCACATCATGACGAAAAATCTAGAATAACCCACCCCAAACAGGAGAAATATCCAAAACAAGAAAAACATCTTTAAGCGCTGTTTTCTCAACTTGATGATTTTCCATATGGGACTGATATGCGATTATAGGCAGTATATGATAGTTACAAAAGGTTGGATAATAATAAATTACAAAAAGGTTGGACTTCTATATGATGATTACAAAAGGTTGGATCGATGACTGCCCGATCATGAAAAAATGAGTAAAAAGTTAAGACTTTCAATGAAACTATTGTTGATGTCGGTTGGCAAATGACTGGACAGGTGTAACTTGAGACCCTAATGTGGCCATTCACCTCTGTCCAGCAGCTCCTATCCCAACCTCCACGTGGTGCCGACCGGAATACGAGTAACCTTAGCGGAGATCGGGTAACCAACCCCGGTGGAAACTATGGTCGTATGCTGACTGGGAAGGGGGTCGTACGCGGCTGTATCCCCATAGGGGCGGCGTACAACAGCGTCTGACCCGGAGCGGGCGGCTGAATTATGAAATGCTGTATCTCGACAGCTACACCTAAGATGGCAGCCCCATCAGCAGGATGTAGGTATCGCGACCCTGGTAAGGTAGCATACCTAAACCTTTCATCAACCACGAACAACGAATTTAGAAATACGGAACGGATCAATCGGCGAAGACCTAGGCTACGAACACGGAAAAAGATTAAGGTAAACGATTGGAAATCGGGTACTTGGAACGTCCGATCCCTCAATGAACCGGCGCGGGCTGGCTTACTTGCTCGAGAACTACAGCGGCAGGCAGTCGAAATCGCAGCGATTCAGGAGGTTCGGTGGCCAAATTCCGGAGAAAGGGAATTCCGTGCAGTAGACCCTATTGCACGCACTTCTTTAAAGTACCACATCTACTACAGTGGCGGCAAAGCAGCGGAACGGGGCGTCGGTTTCGTAGTGCTGGGAAATCAGAAAACAAGAGTCATCCGGTGGAGGCCCGTAGATGACCGTATATGCGTGTTGAGGATTAAGGGCAAATTCTTCAACTACAGTTTAATCAACACATACGCACCGACAAACGACAAATCCGATGAAGTCAAAGATGAGTTCTATGACAAGCTTGAGCGAATCTATGACGAGTGCCCAAACACGACGTATTCACGGCGCCATCGAAACGACTGCGAGAGAGGTAGTAGTACGACGCGTGGAAGACAGCCTAACGGCTGGTTCGATGCCGAGTGCCAGAGAGCGACAGATGAGAAGAACCGTGCCAGGAGCCGCATGCTCACTGCGGCTACGCGTCAGAACAGAGAGAGGTACAGGATGGCAAGAGCTGCTGAAAATAGAACCCACCGTCGGAAGAAGCGCGAGTACGAGGAGTAGGTGCTCGCCAGCGCAGAGGACAGCTATGCTCAAAACGACGTGCGGAGATTCTATAGAACTGTCAACAGATTCAGAAGCAGGAATTTCCCGGTGCCGGTCATGTGTAATGAGAAGGACGGCAACCTGCTTACTGATAAACCGACGGTTGCAGCCAGGTGGAAGGAGCATTTTCAGGCGCTATTGAACGGTGAGGAGCCGGATGAGCAGAGCAGGAACAGGATGACGATTATGAGTGACGAACAAGCTGTGGAGCCACCAACACAGGAAGAGGTGAAAAAGGCGATTAGTGAGCTGAAAAACGGCAAGGCCGCTGGGAAGGACGGTATCCCGGCCGAACTTCTAAAAGCGGGAAGCGAGCGGCTGTACTATGCGATCCACCAGATAATACTAAGGATCTGGGTGGATGAACAAATGCCGAACGACTGGTTGGAAGGCCTCATATGCCCTATCTATAAGAAGGGCCATCGATTGGACTGTGGCAACTATCGAGGGATAACGTTGCTCAACTCCGCATATAAAGTGCTCTCCCGTATCCTGTTCTTCAGATTGAGACCGTTAACGGAATCCTTTGTTGGCGAAAACCAGGCTGGTTTTCGACAAGGGCGTTCCACGACGGATCAAATTTTCACCCTGCGACAGATCCTCGATAAGTTCCGGGAGTACAACTTACCGACTCACCATCTGTTTGTGGACTTCAGGGCGGCATACGACTCAGTGAAAAGAAACGAGCTGTGGCAGATCATGCTGCAATACGGTTTCCCTACGAAACCAATAAAGCTGAGTCATATGACACTGGAGGGATCAAAATCGTGCGTGCGGATAGCTGGCGAGACATCAACCGCGTTCGTAACGTTGGATGGACTGAAGCAGGGGGATGCGCTCTCCAACCTACTGTTTAACATCGCCCTTGAGGGTGCAGTACGAAGAGCAAACGTCGAAAGAAACGGTACTATCATCACGAAATCTCACATGCTTCTTGGCTTTGCGGACGACATCGATTTCATCGGTAGCAACCGAAAGGCCGTGGAGGAGGCCTTCGTACCTTTTAAGAGAGAAGCAGCGAGATTGGGACTTGTCATCAACTCTGCCAAAACGAAATACATGGTAGCTGGCAGAGAGCGTGAGAGTCCCCGTGGTGATGGTGCTGAGGTGGAAATAGATGGGGAACGATTTGAAGTGGTTGACGAATTCGTTTATCTTGGTACGCTTGTGACATGTGACAACGATATGAGTCGTGAAGTGAAACGACGAGTTGCAGCTGCGAACAGGGCTTTCTACGGTCTGCGTAACCAGCTAAGGTCCCGTAGTTTGCAAACTCGCACAAAACTAGCGCTGTATAGGACGCTGATACTCCCGGTGGCCCTTTACGGACATGAAGCATGGACGCTGAAGGAAGCTGATCGACGAGTGCTCGGAGTTTTTGAGCGTAAAGTTCTGCGATCGATACTTGGCGGTAAACTGGAAGATGGAGTGTGGCGCAGACGCATGAATCACGAGTTGTATCAGGTATACAAGCATGCTGATATAGTGAAGGTAATACAGCGGGGCAGGCTTCAGTGGGCTGGACATGTAGCCAGGATGCCTGACGAGAGAGCCGCCAAAACTATCTTTAGTAGAGAACCAGGAAGAGGCCGTCGACTCCGTGGTAGGCCTCGCACGCGGTGGATGTGCGCGGTGGAAGAAGATGCACGATCTGCTGGTGTACGGGGAGACTGGAGAACGGCTGCCCAAGACAGAAGAAGCTGGACATCTCTAATTCGTTCGGCCCTAGACCGGTGAACGGTCCGTTAGCCAAAAAAGTAAAAGTAAAGTAAGTATTGTTGATGTCATGTCTTCAGCAAAGTTGTAAATAATATTTCTCTTGTTCCAGAAAAAATATACTTCGTAAGAGAAACAGACATTCTTCTTAAAAAATAAGTTATTTTTTAATGAAAAATTTGTTGTTTATTTTTACGAAAACTAACATTTTGGCTCTAAATATATTTGTTATCCATCAGTACCTCTTCTACATAAGCTCTGCTTAGAAATAAGATAGTGGTTCAAAAGAAAATTACCAATACCACAAAATGACTTCTTCAGCTCATCATAGGAACATCTGTGCACTTTCTTTCGTTCCTCCCTCACAGAATATTGTACCTAGTTTACTGAGAATGCACTCTTTGGGTTATATGAGAGCCTACTTTTGCTCAAACTAACGATTTTACCAGTGGATGGTAGGAAGGATAGTCCCAACCGATGACACCCCGTTAAGCATACAGACGCGAGGCATACGGACGCGAGGCATAGTACCCTAGGCATAATGGACGGCAGGCATACGGACACGAGGCATATGGACGCGAGGCCGAATGGATGCGAGGCCGAATGGACGCGAGGCCGAATGGACGCGAGGCCGAATGGACGCGAGGACGAATGGACGCGAGGTCGAATGGACGCGAGGCCGAATGGACGCGAGGCCGAATGGACGCGAGGCCGAATGGATGCGAGGCCGAATGGATACATGGCCGAATGGATACAAGGCCGAATGGACACAAGGCTAAGGGGAAGACATGCGAAATATTTTATTATCGTCATCATCATCACAGACCTCTTTCAATAACATGTATTTCGTTTTAAAGTGACATTTGGAAAGCAATACACTCGCGGCCTTCGGCCGACTCGCTGTTCGAGCGAATGCTGTCCTTACTCGCTACCGCTCGTTCGGACTTAACTAAGGGAAGAAAACTCTGTTTGAGTAGACCTAGCAAACCAGTAGATCAGTCGTTTGGGTGCGAGAGGCCGCCGCTTCCGACGGCGGGTCGGCGGCCGGCTCGGACTGCGGAAACCACTGCGGCTTAGTGCCGCCTTGTTTCCTTGCCCTCGATTATGCGTCTTCGCTGCATGATTTCAAGAAAAGTATTATACCCAACTTAAACTCTTTAGGAATATATTTACACCTGAACTACATAATTGGATCTCATGCGATCGTCGTCCATTCGGCCTCGCGTCCATTCGGCCTCGCGTCCATTCGGCCTCGCATCCATTCGGCCTCGCGTCCATTCGGCCTCGCGTCCATTCGGCCTCGCGTCCATTCGGCCTTGTGTCCATTCGGCCTCGCGTCCGTTATGCCTTGTGGCAATATGCCTCGTATCCATTATGCCTCGTATCCATTATGCCTCGCGTCTGTATGCCTAGCATACTATGCCTAACATCCATATGCCTAGCGTCCATATACCTCGTGTCCCGTCCCCGTCCCAACCCAACATAGTAGCAGCTGGTATCGGCAGCGGGTATCAGCAGCGGTAGTGGTAGCAGCAGACTAGCCGAGTCTGCTTTCGGCTCAAACAAATTATTTAACCAGCAAATGTTGAGACATAGACGGCCAAGCAAAGCAAAACTTGGTGCTACATTCCGATTCGGAACTAGAATTTCTGTATATTATACACACATTTCGCAGCCAACTGGTAAGTGTACAGGACAATTTCGGGGCTAGCGCTGCGATCCTAATGACACTAGCAGCCTCTTCCGAGTCGACACTCGAGCCTACCACAACTGACTTGTTGGGCCAGCATCGTACCTAGAGACCAGCTGGGAGGGAAATAAGTTTTTTTCTTAAAATTGTCCCCCCAAATGTTTTGAAAATAATGTGGAAACAGTTTTTTGTAATCAAGTAACTATAACTTTTTATAGAAAAACTTTGGTGAGTTTTCTCACAAAAGACAATAAAGCTATGATTAAAAACATTTGTTTTTTGCCTGTGAGACATTTATTCATGTTTCTTCCAAGAGTTACATACCATATTACCATATTATTTTACTTTGGAAACAAAAGAATTTTTTTTCATTAAGTAGTCACGGTGATAATTTAAAGTACAAATGACATTTTGTCGTAGAACACTCACCAAGTCGTTAAGAGAATGTACCTGATATGTCAGATGTTGTTTGAAACTTATATGTTATGAATATTCTTACGGGAGTTTTTAAAATTATCCTTTTTCAATCAAGAAACAAAGAAAACATTAGTTCAATTTAATAAAATCACATATTCCCTCAAACTAACGTTCCATTGTATTGTCTCACAATGCTCCCAGTATCAAGTGATTTTAATTAAAGAATTTAGAAATTATCTATGATCATTTGCATCTTTTTTACGAAAGTCACCAAGAATGGTTGGTGACGAATAACTATAATTTTTTTTTCAATTTCATCAAGAAGGGGGCGGTTGAAGTATATATTAGAAAATTATAACATAATATGATTTATACATTTTCGTCGTAAATTCCTACATAATTTTTTAACAATATTAAAACAGAGATTGCATTAGAACAGACATATGATTGAAAAGAGGAATGAATTTAATTTTTTGTGTTTCTGAAATATTTTAAATTTTTCGAATATTTTACTAAAAAAGGAAAAAATAATCTGAAGGCGCATGAAAATTTTAAGGGGTATGCGATATAGTTCCATCATGAAATTTTTTGGGATTGTATTTAAAAAAAAACTCTTGGCATTTATCGCAATTTCAACTTGTTGTATTTTATTCCTTTATATGTATACATTCAACCATTTCTATATTCTATCAGCGAAACAAACTAAATCTTCGATGGTAATGCTCGGGAGTTAGTCACAAATAAAATATTTTATTCTAGAACTTTGTCACGGAAATTATTCTTGAATGTATTGATGAAAATACAACTCGCGGTGACAATTTAGTAAAATTAGAAACGTTTCTGGTTTCTCCTCCAAATATTACCAAGTTGGAGATATGTAGGAGTAGAATATATCTAACAAACTACTATGAGACAATTTGCAAAAGTTTGTATAAGGCCTTTTCGACACTTTCTCAGCATTTCTGACCATTTACAGAAAATATTTTTGAATATTCTCTTAAAGATCACTAACATGTCATTTGTGTGAGCTGGGTAGCTCAGAAATGCGATCAGCATCATATTCGATTTTAAATTAAACAACAAATTTTCAACAAAACAATCAAATGATTTAAAATTGAATACTTTCTTTATTTCGCTAGAATTACAAGTAAAATGTTATTTTTATCTGCATGCACTCTGCTTGTTAATATTTTGTCTTTTCATTATTCTTGCGTAAAGATGTGAAACTACAAACCATGACCCTGTAGCATCATAAATCAAATTCCGTTAGCTTGAACGAATTTCATAATTAAACTTTCCTGTTAAATTCGAGTAGTTCCGATATGTTATATCAAATTAAAAAAACTTCGTAAAAACGGGAACATAAACGTCAAATGTTATAGAAAATTATGTCATACTACATGTATTTTTTGTACATACCTTATCGTGCAAAGTATTACCGAAGCATAAACTGTTGGGTATATCCAACTGCCAGACCCTTCTCTCAGCTGGAAGCAATCGGGTTTTGAATGAAAACGAAACTGAAAATGAAAGAAAAACAAGTCCATGTTTTCCCACTCTACAGTTCTATCCATTCACCAGACCCGCTCGGTAAGGCGATTTGTTTTTCTTGTATTTTCAGGCTTTGTTTACTTTGCGCGACGCTTTATTTTCACTGGGCTGCTACGAGCAGATACGATACCGAGAACTGAGTACTAACTGTAGTTACTGGTTGAGAATTGTGACTCTTTGCTGATAAGCGAATACATGATGAATATGCCAAATTGGTAAAATAATAAATTTTATATTGCGAAACCAGTAAATATCGATTGATTACTGAAAAAATCGGAAGTCACTGTACGGTTGAACGAAAAAAGAAAAAAGATAATGGACTCTGCGGTCTCTAACCTAATTAGATTGATTGTAAACCTGGGTATTACTTTTTATAGCTATAGGATGAATCGAATTTACACGATCGCTTTATTTTGTTTGGTTATGTTTTATGTTACAGAGATGCAAAGCTAGTCTAACAAATTTGCAATCTATGGTTGTCTCTGTAATGCGATTAAGGCTTTTTTACAATTTCATAGGACTTAATGGTTAACAGTTTATTTTACTGATCAATGCAAAAGTCGTTAACATCGTACGAAATGTGACCCATACTGCGAGCGATTCATAATAATCTGCATGGCGGTGAATTTTTAAGCTTATCTCACAGAATGATCATTCAAGAGAGTTAATTGAAATCTTGTTTTGAACCCACAGCATGTCCGTTGCATCTCTGTTTTTATTCTGCGTCCAGGTTTAATAATTAAAGAGTAGCAGAAAACGTGCAATGACAATCGCAGTTTCGCAGATAACGATCTGCATGAGAAATATGACTTGATTTTGAGTGTTCAACTGTATGATACTTTTCATTTTCCTTTTGATAAAACTAAATTATATAAACATCTAAAAAATCATAGAAGTAAGAAAAGTCAACCCATATACCTACTTATGCAGCATCATCACCGAATCCACTTGAGTATGCAATATCCAAATACCCAGATTAATCGGATTGCATGATTTCCGTAAGCGATGAGATGGACACAGCACGCAAATTAAATTACAGAATCTGGAATAGTGGTTCATAAAATGCTTCTGCTATTTTTTTTAAGGGGATTTAAAGGGGATTAAAGGGGAGCAAAATTGTAATTTTAATTGATTTGATTAGTTTGCTTTCGCGGTAAGGACTTATCATTCGTAGGGATTTAAACCTACTTGTTAACAAAGGGGAAGTAAACTTACAACTAACTTAATTGCTAACTTATTGGCTATAAAGAGAGCTTATGTAGCAATTGAGGATTGCAACGATTTTTGTCGAAAATTGTTAATAATTTTATTTGACATAGCTTTTAATGTTTCAACACCAGTAAATCTATGTAAATCGAGTGTATCAAACCAAGGAGGACGTTTAAAAATCAGAATTTTTTTCTGAAGCGTTTTCTTCCTTGTTAAACAACAATTTGACCAGATCGGTACAGCATAAAGCATTGATGGTCTAAAATTTGTTTGTAAATCAAAAGTTTATTCTTTAATTAAAGTTTGGAATTTCGATTAATGAGAAGATATAAGCATCTCGCATATTTGATGCACTTTGCTTGTATACTTTCAATGTGCTCTTTAAAAATAAGTTTTTTTATCGTAAATTAGCCCCTAGTACTTAACCTTGTCAGACCAACATAAAATAACCCCATTCATCTTGACAACATGATTATTGTTTGGCTTTAGGAAAGAAGCCCTAGTCTTATGGGGAAAAATTATCATTTGAGTTTTAGAAGCATTGGGAGAGATTTTCCACTTTTGAGTTGCAAAGTTGGAAGAAAAAATATCTAAACTTTTCTGCAATCGACTACATATGACACGAAGACTTTTTTGTGTCATCGCAGAACAATGATTTTGTGCATCCTGGAGGTAAATCAGGAAGTTTTTCTATAATTTGGGAAAAATGTAATTTTGAAACAGCAATCGAAAATTTTTACTAAAAATTTTATTTTGCTCTCAAGAAGATGTTTGATTAATATGTTAAAGATTCCGTCGTTACCAGGTGCTTTCATATTTTTGAAATTTTTAATAATTGATTTAATCTCATTCAAGTCAGTTTCAATTATTTCTGCAGGTAAAAAATTCTGGGAAGAAATTAAATCGATACTAATTTTCAATTGGACTCACAAAATTAAAATTTGAGTAATGAACACTCTCGAACTGCTGAGCAAGTCTTTTGTTCATTGGATACAAGAAAACGTTCACCATCTTTTAAAACTGGAATAGGCTTTGAAGGTTTCTTAAGAATCTTCGACAGCTTTATGTTTTATTTTATGAGAAGAGTCTCCACAAATGAGGCATTTTTGGTACATGTTACAGATTTTTGAACCATGGCCATTACGTTGGCGAATACGGCATTGGGTGATAAGCTTTTCACCTCCGCCAAACTTTCGATATAATTCCCACTTTATTCGCACATTATAGATAGCATGTGCTTTGTCAAAAATTTCCAAATTGTTAACATCAGTGAAATTCCAGCTCTCGGACTGTTTTCGCTTCGAGATTTTTGTTTTATTAGAATTACATGGGTAGGGGATATTCCAAGTAATTCTTAAGTAAGTTTGATCTCATCAACGGTTTGATCGTTGGTGAGACCTTTCAATACGACCTTGAACGGCTTGGCGCTCTTAGCGTCATATGTAAAAAACTTATACATCTTTTCAGTTAAATACTGAATAAGACGATTCCGATCTATCAATGTTTGGACCAGCAAGCGGCATTCGCCTCTACGGCCAATTTATTAGGTAACTTTGACGTCGGAAGAAAAACGTTGAAAGTTCTCTTTTAATTACTTTACTTTTACTTTTAAGGCGACAGACCGATTATCGATCTAGTGCCGAATCCAGAATACGTCGTATGTGTATGTACCTCGGTCTTGGGCTGCTATCCTCCAATCACCCCTAACACCTATTTCGCGTGCATCCTCGTCGACAGCACACATCCAACGAGTTACCCCGAAGTTGACGACCTCTATCGGGATTCCTGCTAAATATAGCCTTCGCTTGACGCTCATCCGGCATTCTCGCTACATGCCCAGCCCACTGAAGCCTGCCGTGTTTTATCCGCTTGACTATATCCGCCGATTTGTATGCCTGGTACACTTCATGGTTCATGCGTCTGCGCCAAACACCATTTTCTAGTTTGCCGCCAAGGATTGAACGCAAAATCCTACGCTCAAAAACACCAAGAGCTCGCCGATCAGCCTCTTTCAGCGTCCATGATTCATGGCCGTAGAGAGCCACCGGAAGAATCAGTGTTTTATAGAGTGCAAGTTTAGTACGGATTTGCAGACTGCGGGACCTTAGCTGGTTACGTAGTCCGTAAAAGGCCCTGTTTGCGGCTGCTATCCGCCTCTTTATCTCACGGCTAACCTCATTGTCACATGTCACTAATGTTCCCAGGTAAATAAATTCGTCGACTACTTCAAATGTTTCCCCATCTAGCACCACCGCAGTACCAACCTTCGACGGACTACCACGCACTCTGCCAGCCACCATGTATTTCGTTTTGGCAGAGTTTATGACAAGCCGTAATCTCGCAGCTTCCCTCTTGAGAGGTCCGAAGGCCTCTTCCACAGCTCTACGGTTGATACCAATGATGTCGATATCGTCCGCAAAACCGAGAAGCATGTGCGACTTCGTAATGATGGTGCCGCTTCTCTGCACACCAGCCCTCCGTATAGCATCTTCCAATGCGATGTTGAACAATAAGTTCGGCAGCCCGTCACCCTGCTTCAAACCATCTAACGTCACGAACGAGTCCGATATCTCACCGGCTATCCTGACGCTTGATGTAGCACCTTCAAGGGTGGCACGTATCAGCCTAACCAGCTTTGTTGGGAAGCCATGTTCAATCATAATCTGCCATAACTCATTTATCTTGACTGAATCGTACGCTGCCCTGAAGTCTATGAACAGATGGTGCGTCTGCAAGTTGTATTCTCGAAATTTATCGAGGATTTGTCGCAAGGTAAACATTTGGTCCGTCGTTGAGCGTCCCCCTCGAAAACCGCATTGGTACTCGCCAACAAAGGTCTCCTGCAACGGCCTCAGTCTGTGGAACAGGATGGGGAGATAATTTTGTACACGGTATTGAGAAGAGTTATGCCCCGATAATTGCTACAGTCCAGGCGATGGCCTTTTTTGTAGATCGGGCATATGAGACCCTCCAACCAGTCCGAGGGCAATTCTACATCAGACCACACTCTCAGCATGATCCGATGGATGGCACGATACAGCTGTTCGCTCCCGACTTTGAAGAGTTCGGCGAGAATGCCGTCCTTCCCGGCTGCCTTGCAGTTTCTCAGCTCTTTCACTGCTTTCTTCACCTCGTTCATGGATGGTGGATCCACAGCTTGACCATCATTCTCAATAGTCATCCTGCTCCTTTCGACTTCACTGTTTCCCTCACCGTTCAACAGCACACTGAAGTGTTCTTCCAACGCCTGGTCACCTCTGTTTTATCGGTTATCAGGTTCCCCTCCCTATCGTTGCGTATGACAGGGGCTGACACGTTTCGATTCCTGATTCCGTTGACCTTCTTGTAGAAGCTCCTCGCATTGTGCCTGGAGAAGCAACCTTCCGCCTCCGCAAGAATACGCTCCCAATGCTGTCGTTTCTTCCGACGATGGAGTCTCTTTTCAGCGGCTCTTGCATCTCGATATCTACCCATGCTCTGACGAGTCACAGCCGTGGCCAACATGTGACCCCTGGCGCGGTTCTTCTCCTCCGTTACTCGCTGGCACTCAGCGTCAAACCACTCATTGGGGCAGCTGCCGCAGTTGTACCCAACACTTCTCGCGCTGTAGTGCTGATCGAACTGTGGATGTGCCTCCACTGTTCATTCAGGTTCCCTTCAACTCTTTCCTCAATCCGTTCAACAACTTTCTGCGAGTACTCTGCAGCCACTCCTTTAGTTGATAGCCGCTGGATGTTTAACTGCATCCTCCTCGTTGCCTTGGATTTCAGGACGTTGGACAGCCGAGCGTGGATTTTGGCTACTACGAGATAGTGATCCGAGTCAACGTTCGGTCCTCTGAACGACCTCTGTAACGTCTGAAAAGTGCCGTCCATCAATCAGAACGTGGTCAATTTGAGAGCAAAGCTCTCCATTCGGGTGCATCCAGGTGTTCTTACGTATGTTCCGGCGTGCAAAATAAGTGCTACAGATAGCCATCCCCCTAGCTGCAGCGAAATTAACAAGCCTCAGGCCATTGTCGTTCGTAGTAGAGTGAAAGCTTTCGCTACCAGTTACGGGGCGGAAGAAGTCTTCCTGCCCGGCTTGTGCATTTGCATCTCCGATGACAATCTTTATATCGTGTCCTGGACACTCATTGTATGTCTTTTCCAGGAGCTCATAGAACTTCTCCTTTTCGTCATCGGGTTTCTCGTTGGCCGGTGCGTACACATTTATTAAACTGTAGTTGAAGAATTTGCCCTTAATTCTCAACACGCATATACGGTCACTGATCGGCCTCCATCTAATGACACGCTTCATCTGTTTTCCAATTAGTACGAAACCGACTCCTCTTTCTGCTTTCACGCCGCCGCTATAGTAGATGTGGTACTTAAATGACGTGTCCGCAATAGGATCTACTGCTCGGAATTCGCGTTCTCCCGATTCCGGCCACCGCACCTCTTGGATAGCTGCAACCTCCACATTCACCTTTCGCAGCTCTCTAGCCAGGATACTTGCGCGTGCCGGTTCGAGTAGAGCCCTTACATTCCAAGTACCGAGTTTCCAATAATCGTTGTCCTTTTTCGTTCGCCTAGGTCCATGCCGATTATTCCGTTCCGTATTTATATCTGGATTGTTCGTAGTATTTAATATTCAGTATGCTGCCTTACTAGGGCTGCGATACCTAGTCTCGCGAAGGGGCTGCCGTCTTTGATATAGCTGGCGAGACACCGCGTTTCATGATTCAGCCGCCCGCTCCGGATCAGACGCTGTTCTACGCCTCTAACATGGGGAAACAGCCGCGTACGTGCCCCCTTCCCAGTCAGCATACGATCAAAGTTTCTACCGGGGTTGGTTACCCGATCTCCGCTAAGGTTACTCGTATCCCGGTCGGCACCACGAGGAGGTTGGAATAGGAGTTGCTAGACAGAGGTGAATGACCACAATGGGATCTCAAGTGACACTTGTCCAACCATTCGCCAACCAATTCTCTTTTCTCTTTTAAAAATGCTAAATTCAGAAGTAATAGTTACCACAATAGGTAGAACTTTCTCCTTTTTTGAAGAAATTTTATTTTGAATGGTTTTATTTTCGAACATTTCAGTTTCGCCGGCTTCTTGCTCAGGCAGAATATCAAATAAATTTTCACTGCATAAGCTAGTGTCAGAAAGAGATATCTCTCTTTTCCTCGCCGTAGCGATGCGTGGTTTCTTTTTTCGTATGTACTTGGTTCATATACAATCGTGTAAATTAAAATCACGTAAAAAACAGTCGCGTAAAAACAGAATTCAGTGTATAATCTTACTGATGACAATTCTTCAAGGATACAATTAGGAAAGAGATATGTTCTATGACCTAAATGTTTAGTAATTGAGATGCACAAACACAAGTAATCTTCATGAAGGTACACCGAAACCAAACCACAGCCATATTTTATCTTAACACAAGTAATCTTCATGGAGATATACCCAAATCTAACCACAGTAATTTGTTTTGAATAAATTGGTGATTAAACTCAGATAAATAATTAGCGCTGTGATTATTATCAATCTCGAATTAAATCAGAGCTGCAATAATTCTGTACAACCCAAATTATGTTGTACATTGTTTTGTGCGCCATAATTCATCCTTCATTACACTCAACCACGAATGGACACACGGCAGGCTGCAGCTTCGAATTGATTCCAGCATAATTTATGCTTGATATTTTACGTCGTCTTTATGCTCTTTTGTTAGTTGTTAATATGAAAGTAAGTGCTTTTTTATTAAATAAAAATGGCAAAATAATGATAAGACCTGAGTAAATATTGCGTTTAAATTATGAAACTTAATGTATCTCCGGTGCCAAGGTGCGTTTTCTTTTCCTTTTTACTTCTCCATGGAAACGCTTGAATCGGCCAGAGTTCAGCTCGAATAAATACTTTTTTGATCGCTCCGCAATATCTTATTGCAGTGCACAGCGTATTGAGTTATGCAGAAGAAATGGCCAAAGGACGTCCGAGCCTGTTTGAGTAGGGTGACTAAATAAACATCGATCGATCAACCGTTAGAAGATTCATAGATTTATTTAGATCGGTTAAAGCTATCTTGAAGGTCATGTTTACAATTAATCAACTGATCTAACTGTTACGGATACTTACATTTATAAAGAAATTTAAATTATTAGTACTAGTAGTATTAGTACGTATTAGTATTAGAAGGGATATGGTTATCTGCTAGAATATTAATAAAAAATTAAACAAACAGTATAAAATCATCAGTTGAGAATTAAGTCACCCTAATAAGTGAAACAGCAGGTATTTATCTGATGCAGAGTGAATTGGGATGAAATGTGCTATCTGAGAATTGGTCGTAAATTACAGAATTTCGAGACACTCGGTCGCTGAATGTAGTAAAACTTATTGATACGGTAAAACCTAGAATCTTTTGAAATGTATTTTACTGTAAAATCGCAAAAGTGCCGCTTCGAATACAGATAGTAATATCTGTAACAGTAGCGGTTTTGTCGCAAGAAGATAACTAATTTCGCTTGCATCAATTAAAATCTTTGTTCAAAAATCATTGAACGCAAAAAAAAATATTATGCTCTTACTCTCCGTTTATGTCACATAATAAATAAGAGCAGTGCTACTTGAAAAGCGCATTTTATACCGCTTATGTTCTGCCGCTTCTCGTAGACCCAAAGCTTTACCAGAGATACTGGCGGTGAAAAGACTTGATGGCCGCTTGTTGCTTTTCCGAGATCTGTATACAACCAACGTTTCGCGGTTGTCGCACCTTTCATGTCAAGTACGCTGTAAATTAAGTTAACAACTTGCCTGGTAAAAGGTCAATCGAGTATCAATCAATTAAGCGATTTGTTTGATAAGCCTGCCTTGTCTCTGTATCGTTTTTTTCTGAGACACAAGAGAAGAAATTAATTTTGCTCGAGTTTTCTGCACCTTTTGGACCATGTGGATTGGCCAAAATCCCTTCCTGGATTCAACCTTACAGTTTTTTGGAGTCTACAGCACTGTCCTCAACTGACCAGGGCGTGTTGCTGTTAATCTGTTTTATTTCTGTTTTTTTTTTACTCTCCTGCAGCTCGAAGTACTTGCATTTATTTCGTAAAGGAACTTATTCACACGGAGCGAAAACAACAGAAAATTCATAAAGACCTTCCTTTCACTTATGACCTCCTTTTGACATGGTCCCGGATTGGTCATGTGGTCACATTATTACTACTGCTCTAAAGACAGCGATCCTTGAGCCACAGTGATGGGGTACGCAGATTACTAGATTTGACCTAAAGGTTTCATTGACCGGAGATGGAAACGGTAGCTGGGTGTTGTAAGAGAATCTTTCATTGATTAGCCCTTGCATTTTACCTACAAAATGATAATTTGACTGTTAAAACCTACTACCCAGAAGTAACTACGAGATAATTCTGTAGATTATTTTATTGAACGTGGAAGTAAAAAAAGTACACTGGGGTCGCTTTTTGCGCGGGTTGTTTTAATGCGTTTTTTTGAACGGGTATTTTAACAATAACGCGGATTATTTTTACTCGATTCGGAAGATTATTTGTACGTGGTATGAAATAAGTTTAGTATAAGTATATATAATCTAATCTTTTAAATGCACATCCAACCGCGTAAAAAGCGACCCCAGTGTAAACGGGGTATATTATTTTTCAAAACTCAGTATAATGGAGTTCGAACTCTGTTGATAAACTGAAACTGAACCAGAGTTACAAGCTACGAAGAATAATGGGATTAGAAAAACTATCCTAAGAAAAAACTTTTTATTTATTTTTTGCTTCATTCTACTACTGCATTGAGTCATATAATGACATGAAGTGTAGTTTCAGTTTCATAGCAAATATTCGAAATTCTGATAATAATTTCCAATTGCTCAAATGTATGTTCAATGTTCGCGTACTACATTGACTAAGGACTACATTATGTTGTCTTCATTTAAGTGTTATTAAAAAAAAACATGAAATAACCATAATCAACTGACCTTGTTTGAATAATACAATTTACTTATGCGTGGACGAAACCTGAAAAAGCATCTCCATCACACTATAAACCGTTCAAAAATAACTTGCACTCAACCATTTAATACAGAGTTTTCAGCTAAATACTTTCGACAAAATTATAATCATTATCCTCGGTGTCCTTACCTTGCGCACCAGATCGATCAATCTGTCGATCCAGAGGTAAAACACTCTCGGGGGTTTCAAAACATTATTAAAGTTAACTGATTTCACATCGGTCGTAGTGTCGGGAGCATTCTCTCGCTATACGCACCACTCTGGTGGCGGTGTGCGAATATTGATAAATTTCAATAAAACTTAACTACCTCTAGTAGGTAATTTAGACTCACCATGGCAGCGTAATATATAGTCTTGGAAGATTTGCGTCAGCGAGGCGGCGTGCTGCCGACAGCAGCCAGTGACCTAAATTATGTTCTTTTAAACTGTTCCATAAGCAACACTTCACCACTAAACCGGACGAACGAAGCAGTTGCTTCAAATTCCAATTATACAGCCGGAACTTATTATCATATTACTAATATTTCAGTATGAGTATTCTATGTGTGATGATAAACTGTATTTCTGATGCTTTTTATATCTAATTAATTTTGTCAACGTTATGTTATGTTTTTAGCTCGATATGAACAGGCAGAAGCATTTTTTCTATTAATACGTGTCGATAGAAAATGCGTACGATTTGAGCAAACTGAGAATGAGAATAAATTCATGTGTTTATATCTTAACTTTTTAATGTTTCATCTGAGTCGGTTGTAGTGGCTGCTAAAAACATGTTTCTTTTTTTTTGTAATTTCAAATATATAAGGAGAAACCTTCTATATAATTATATATTTGCAGCATATTTTATACAAGTTTCTATTTTTTCTGTGATGTGAAAAGTAAAATATAGCGAGTATTGTTTTACAATTGCTTTCCTTAAAATACTTATTTAGAATGTTTATCGGTGGGTTATGTAATAATTTTCCTCGATACGTTCATTAATGTTCCTACGGAAGAAAAAAAAAACGATCAGCTATATAAATCGATGCGGTCGATACTTCAGGTCAGCTAAATTTATTATCAACATCAATAACCGAACCTGCTCTCTTGGTTCAATCAACGGCGTTTTGTCTTGCCTCGGTTTTTATGCAATTTAGCTCATGGATGTGAGTGCATATTTTTCGCTGAAAATGCGTTCACGAACCACGTTTAGTACAAGTAATTTTATAGCCAAAAGCTTCAGGTGGAAAACAATCAGACACATCGTAAATGTCATATATTGCCTAATTAGAGGGTTTATAATACATGTTTATTGCCCTGCATTAGCTTAGAAACGCCCTTCTTTTGTATGCACTATCTCGAGAGCTTAGTCCGTCGCATCATTTTAGTTTGGCCTTATAACTTCTGAGAATAATTTATGAAAAATAAAACATTAACAGGACTTGCGAACAGACGATCGGCATACCATCGACTTTCGCACAGTGTTAGATAGTCAGAAGCTGAAAATTTTATTTACAAGGTAAGCTAAATGACTTTATTTCATCAAAACATGACTTAATCGGCAGCAGCGAAAGATTTGCTTCTGGCAAGTGGAAAGTACTTGAATTGGTTTTGAAAAAAGGTATAATTTGTATAATTTACGAATTAGCGGTGTGGCAAAGTGAACAGCAAGGTGGACGCTGCATATTTTTTATCGAAATGATGAGAGTTGAAACTGAGCGTATTGCTTGTTACGTGAAAATCATAGCCTTTAGGCAGCGATCACAATTCGTGCAAATCTAGTTTATTGTGTATGCCAGTCGTTCTCCAAATGCGTTTGTATTGTGGTCGACGTCGATCTTACTGCCGGATGTCCTCTGCTATGATACTTATTCGTAACTAATGCGTCTATAAAAAAATTATCGCTAAAAGTGATGTATAAGCATCACATTTGTGTATCACACCTGTTATCAAGGTAGACTGCGTGCTTGCAACTCGAGAAATTACTTCAAGTCGCTCCAGGTAAGCTACCACTTTCTAATCATATATACGCACTGCTTTTAATCGATCGCAAATGCGTCCGATCCCCAGAAGCTAGCCGCGGGCAATCGCTGCGCACCATGTCACGAAGCTAGGCGGTGGCTAGGATGATTGTGATTAGCATGCCAATGCAAACGCTAGCAGCCTGCCACCAACATCGGTCGTTGTAACCCTCCTATTTTATTCCAATCAATGGAGCCGGGAGATAAAGCCCTCTGCGCCTGTGGCCAGACATCCTTTCGGTTTCATTTCATCGCTTGCTGCCCTTCGCGATACTTGGTATGTAATGTGTGCAGATGGGAAAACGGCTTAGAAAATATAGTTTCCCACGTTATAATTAGTTATAACGTGGTGTCGCTTCACTGCTTCAACCCGAGCAGTTCGTGTTGCTGTAAGTTGTCGCCCATCGAAACGCACAGCAGAAGCGGAAAAAAGTGCATAAGTAATGTAGGCAGCAAGTAAATTAAATCAATTTTATTCCCATTTCGATAATCACAATAATGATTGTGGACAAGCATTGCATGCATGGATTAAAATCCCGGCTGGCCGGATGGCTTCAAATCGGTTGATAAGCGATTCAAATTATTGCCTCGTGTAACTTTCTCAAGATGATCTTGAATAACACGAGGTTCCCACATACGACTAATTTCTAATCCTTGGTGAGAGGTGGATACAAGCTTTAGGATTTGTCGCGATGTGGTGGATGGAAAAATAACGCACTGAAGGTGATAAATTTCAGAAATATTTCTTATAATCGGAAATTTACCTGTTTACTATCATTTTCCTTTGCACGGGTACCGTTTCATAATCGCAGTAAAATTTTGACGCGTTGTTTTTTTCCGTGATAGCTCGAGCTCGAAGTGTACTGGTAAAATGAAATTATTGCAGACATAGGCGCCAACTTTTGGGGGGCCAACAGAAACTCTTTATGACCCCCGCCTCAAAATTTATACGAGGAGCAACGTATCATTTTAGCCCCCTCAATAATTGTGCTGTTTAGCTATACCAGTTTTCATATAACTTCTCAAAAACTGCGTTTTCTGAGCGAACCATGATCTTAAAAATTTGTATAACATCCTTCGATTTTTAAATGAAGAATAAAAATGCTCCAAATCTGTTGAACGACAGACATGGGTGGTAGACTGGGACATGGTTATAAGGGAAAAAAGTGAGGGTTTTTTTTCGGTGTTCCCTATGGGTCCTACAACAACTGTGTCAATTTTCAGATCGATCGGTGAAACTATAACTTTGCGCCCGATTTTTAAAGTTTCCATACTATTTTATATGGGAAAATCTACTTTTTCAAAACTTTTTCTCTAGAAATGTCCAGTTGGCTCCTAAAAATAAATCGATACATGATATATGTAGATAATTTTCCTGGGAAAAACTTTTCTGAAGACCGTAGAGCGCTACGATACTTGTAGAAACAGTTTTTTCCCTCAAACTGATTGAATATCTGACGAACGGCTCACCATTGAATTTTACTAGCAATACTGCTGCAGCATGCTGCGGTTGCAAATTCAACCATGTGATGAGAAATGATATCGCGTAAAATTTATCTTGGAGGCTTCTCTTAAGATACTACGAGTAACAATCACACTTTCAAGCTTATTCCACGTGAAATTATTTCTCATGCTTAAGCAAGTTTGCAAAAGCAACATACTGTAGCAGTGTTGCTGGAAAAATTTAATGGTGAGCCATTCGTCAGACATTCAATCAGTTTGGGGTGAATAACTTTTTCTTCAAGTATCGTAGCGCCTTACGGTCTTCAAAAGAGTTGTTCCCAGGAAAATTTCCTACAAATACCATGTATTGATATATTTTCAGGAGCCAACTGGACATCTCTAGAGAAAAAGTTTTGAAAAAGTAGATTTTCCCTTATAAATTTGTATGGAAACTTTAAAAATCGGGCGCAAAAATATAGTTCAACCGATCGATCTGAAAATTTACACAGCTGTTATAGGACCCATAAGGAACACGAAAAGTGCATGGGAGCTAACATTTTGTTTTTGTCCCACCCTAATGGGTGGACTGTCATTCAATGAACTTTGAGCAGTTTTAATTAACGATTGAAAAACCGAAGGACAACGATATAGTTTTATAAAAAAATCACATTTTGCTCTTTTAGTTAATATTTGTAAAATCAGAAAATCGTGTATAGCTACACCGTGTTCAATAAATTCAGATACAATTTCGAAAGTCCATAATGATATGTAAATATCACAAATTGAATTTCTGAGTATTTTTTTACTGATAATACTTTTCATAGTGAACATCTACTGCAAATGTTTTGATAAAATCTTCCCTTAGCTAGCTTCACCAACTTAAAACGCGCCGCTGAGATTTCACAGGCGGCACGCAGGGATTCCATTCCCGATATTCTGGATAACCGCATTAAATTGTTCCAAGTTGAAGATCTCGCAATCAGCAAGCTTCGACATCATGTAGGAATAGACAAAAAGTCCATTGGTTTCAGATCTGAGGAGCTTCGCATCCATTCATTTTTATCCACAAAATCCGTGAAATTATCCCAGCCTTGGACCAAGTTCGCGATATGAGCTGGTGCACCGTCTTACTGGAACGAATAGTGGTCATCTCTGAAGAGTTTTCGAAACCTCAGGGAAACGATTTTCTCGAAAAATTCCGCTCCGATGAAAACCGGGTGTAGGGAGCCCATACACCAGAGAGACACAGAGACATTCACCGTTAAGGCAGCTGTCAACAACAAAACGGATAGCGGCAATTCAAAATTATACAGCTCGCCCGTTTTGATGTTGACAGTTTCCTTAACGGTGAGTGCCTTATCATTACTCTAATATACAGCTTCACTAGAGAACCTGTATATTAGAGAAATGACAAGACACTCACCGTTAAGGCAACTGTCAACATCAAAACGGATAACGGCAATGCAAAGTTATACAGCTCGCCCGTTTTGATGTTGACAGTTGCCATAACGGTGAGTGTCTCGGCGTCTCTCTGGTGTATAGGCTTACTAAGGTTCACTAGCCAGGTGGAGCTTACCCGCTTTCAAACTACAGAAAAAAATTAAATCGGGATCAGCATGCTGTGGAAGTATAATTATCGCTCTCCAAGCCTTTTTTTAATGACAGGGTTTAAAAACGCCGTGAATTTTACGCATCTTGTAGGCCTTACATCCAAGGTCAGTTGCCAGAAAATTGTGGACAGATTCAATAGATATAGTCGGATCTCGCTTAGCCTCACACGATCATAGATGTTTGAATGTTGAAAACCGCTCCTCAAAATTGCTTCATCGCGCATTAAAAACAACTGACAGACAACCATGCCAACCATACACCATGCGTATTTATGAGGGCATATATAGAGTAAGAATAGGAAACACTCGAAAACTTTCGAACTACGAAGCTGGTACTTTTGTTCGTACTGACACAAAGATTCGTATTCCTGATAGTTTTATTTTGTGGTGTTAAACTTCACAACCCGCACGCCATTTTGCAAAATTGTCTTATTTGCTGGTTACTGCCATTTCCAGCATTTTACGTCAATTCTGCGATCTTTTGCAACAATAAAAATTTTCAACAATATATTTCTAGGAGTTCTGTAGAGTTTTAAATGCCAAATATATTCTAAACTATCTTGCTCAGTCCAATAATTCAATAAAATTGGCGCCTATGTACAGTAGGGAATCGCTGGCCATCAGCCAAAAAAAATTTTTTTTCGTTAGCTGTTTCATAGTATTTTTCCTTTATTGTTATAACATTCAAGTGTCCAAATCCAAAATTTGGGCGCCATATCATGAAATCTGAATTTTTTATGATTTTTAAAAGCATGGAATACTGACGTTTTTTGACATTTTTTCGAAAAAAAAGTACATTACTTTGAAACGCTCTGTAGCTTCTGTAACCGTTGGCTACAATTCTTAGTTTTTTTGTACATAATTATTTGTTTGCATGTTTCGAGCTTTCACGTTTTTCCCTGATACAGAACATTTCCACACTAGTTAGAGTAAAATACCGCTGCAACGAAACGACTTGCTGTTTGGTCGATGAGGCTGGACTCGGCATGGCGCAAACTGCTTCAAAAATGAAGATTTAAATGAAGCGCAAAACTATTGTAGGGAATACAACTTTATGAAGCTATTTTACTTTATTTTACTACGAGCTTTTACTTATACACCAGGCGTCCGTGTGCTGTTCAGCAGTGAGTTAGACCAACGATTGGAACCCCCCCCCCCCCTTGGGGCTACCGGTAGTGCGTTTGCAGATTGTCCCTCAGCTACAGGAAAACTGCGCAGCACACGGTTCGGCCCGCGAACCTGGAAAGGTTCCGCGCCTAACCCGTAAAGTAGCATCGACACCCTCGGACATTATGTCCTAAGCGTTAAGGAGGGTCCCCTCTCGGTTCTGGCCACTGCGGTCAGCCTGCAAGATTCGGTTCGAGATAATTGGGTTCCCGCTATCCTGCCATCCGCCTTGGACCGGTACGACATCGGGTTGCGCAGTTGAGAGGACTTCTGCGTCACCATAAGCAACGTTAAGCAGCAGATACTAGTGAGTATACACTACACGCCACACCATTGTTACACTTACACGCCACAAATACAAGAAATATAATAAGAAAAGTGAAAGTTCTTGGTTCTTGTCCTTCATCTCGCGAAATCCTTGATTACCCGGTAGCTAGCCGACCCTGCGATACCAGCAATAGGGCCTGCTCTGCCGCAGCATTTGCCAGCCGTAAGTGTTGGGAAGTCAGTCGGTTTCACTTCAATGATAGCTTGGATTTTTTGACGTCAAAGAAAAAGTTGTTGTTAATTTTATGCAAAACAAACCCCTTCCATTAGATATTGTAAAATTTGGTCATAGTAGGCCTGACACTAAAAATACTTTAGAAAAACGTGATTTTTTGTAGAAAAGTAGCTTAAAAGTTTAGTTGCCGCAGTTTGCCACGATAGTGACTACATTCAAAATGTAGGTAAAAACGTAAGCTTTCAAATGCATACTGTCCGCTGTAGCGCAAAACTGCGCAAATTGTCACTTTTGTGGAAAAGGCGATAGCAGATTTTTTAATTTTTTTTAAGTTGAAATTTCATCCAGGATTAATTTTAATCATAACCATAGTGAAATGCTCTAATGCTCTAATGCATCTTATGAAAAATTCCTCATTTTGACAACACACCCACGTCCTGGAAAGCTTGCGTTCAAAATACATGAGCCGTCTGATTTTGAGTGTTAATCAGCATCAAAAAATGATCGGCATTTTATCCGATATTGAGTTAAACAGCAAATTGTGCTTTTCAAGATGAAATAAATACCTGATTGAAGAGTTAATATTTTCTCCTTAAATTAAATTTGACTTCATTTCCATGTGACTCAGAACGTACTGAATTATTTTTTCCTTCAGTAATAAGCACAACAGCTTTTATTATCTGAATAAAAATTAAGTTATCGCATAATCAAACCTTAACAATTGTCAAGCCTAATATGATAAGTAACTATATTATTGAAAATGGTCAATGCTCGTTGAAACGCAAATTTCGATTGATCTGATTGGCAGTTATATGATTGCTTTCAAAAGCACAGTCAACAGAATTATAGACCTAGTAATTCGGAATGTACTATTTGGCCTATATAAGAACCTATTTCAGCCGAAACTATTCATATTAGTTCTAGGCAGCGGATAGCATCAGCAGCAGTAGTGGTATCAGCAGCGATATTTGGGCCAGCTGGTACAGCAGCACTTCCTCTAGTAAAAGCTGCCTTAGTGCAGTAGCGAGTAGCTTCAGTAGTAGATACATTAACCGGCACTTCCCCTAATAAAAAGTTGCCGTATTTTGACAACACACAAACGTTTTGAAATGCAGGCTTTAATAGTATATGGGCCGTCAAATTTTCAGTGTAAAAAAAGCTTTCAACTGTGTTATCAGAAGAATGCCTTAATCTCCTCTGTTGGGGTAGCACACAGATGCGATGAACATTAAATCCGATATGAATTTGAACAACAACTGTCCTTTTAAGGACAACGCGCTGCATTTTGCGCTGGAATTGAAAGTAAAATTTTATATTAATCTGCAAGCACTTTGACTGTTTAAACTTGTTTTCATTGTATAGTGTTTGTTTCATTCCTGTTCAGTGTTGTTCAACTCCTCTTTCGCACAAAACTAAAAACATATTCAATACATGTAATGCAATAAACAACCTTATGTAGTTCTACGTCAACCTTGCGGTCGTGGCTTTACATACAATCCTTGTGATTTTTTATTCATTTATTCATTTATTTATTTATTTATTCAACACTACATAATATTTTTTTTTGCGAAAATTATAAACATCATTGTTTGGGTGACATTATGCATTTTTTATGAAACAATAGATTTTTAAAAAGCAGTTTTTTTAAAATATAAGATTTGTTTTTTACTATGTTAAGTATAGTATAGTAATAAAGCATTACAGAGCTCACGAAGTAAAATGCAAAAAGTTAGGGTACAAATTTTCATACAAATTTGAAATCAACCGACATCCTTACGACTTGCCCATAAGGGACTAGCGAAGTAGTTTTCGGCGTAACGAACATCTATTTCTGTTCCACTGACCAGAAAAACCACTTTATCTGTCGCCACAATTTGCTTCACTTAATCTTGCAAAAAAATTAAATATACTATCACATAGAACATCAAATAATATGCACAACATTGCGGAAATTGCTCAAAATGATCAGAAATTCAAACAATAATTACAGACAACTTTATGTTGTTTTACCTGAATCAGCACAAAAAAGGGTAAACTGTTCATTTTTCGGGTGCCAGTGCCAGTGCCATTGGTAACGAGTCAAATTGATGGTAGCTGACAACGATGCCAAACATTTTTAGCATCTAACCGGTTTGTTTGATAAGTATAGTGTCTTCAGCAAAGTTGTAGATAATATTTTTGTTCCTAAAAAATACACTGTAAAAAAGTTTGAAAAACAAGTTTTCAGTCAATTACTTTTGGTTAGCTTATAATGTGTAGTTTCCGTAAAAGATTCATGGAAAATGAGTTTTTAAGATATTTAATTTGTCGCACGAAGTATTTTTTGTCCGAAAAAAACAACTTTGCAGAAGACGTTATACCAATCAAACCAAACGTTCTGGCCTGAATTTTGTTTTCTTTTTTCTGGAAAATTTCAACCTTTTTGTTTCTCATTTCTCCATGATCGGGCTGTCATCAATGTTTATCTTATATTTTTTAGTTTGTATATTTTGTAGATTTATCAGCTTAATCAGTCCGTGGCGGACTGATTAAGCTGAAAAATCTACAAAATTAACCGCTACAGTTGACAAACAAACAAAAAGTTTTTATAAAAAAATACTTTTAATTTTTTAGCTAATCAACTTTCAACTTGAATTAGCTAATCAACTTTCAATTTTTTTTTAAATTTTAATTTTGGAAAAAAAAATTATCAAAGTGTAAAATATACAGATAAATTATTATTTGCATCTTTGCTGAACGCATCACATCAATCAAACAGACCGTTTTGGCCTAACTTTGCCCATAGAACCATCTATGCAAATTGGCAATTGAAAAAACAATGTGCCAGAACATTTTTCGTGGAATTGCTCAGTAGTCTAATTGCTGTAATGTTTGTTAGTCTTCAGCAAAACTAAGTGTTGAATTCCTGGAACTAATTTTCGGGGTTTAACTAAAATTAATGTGGAGTATTCTGAACGATTAGTGTACATGTAACGATTAGTGTACATGTATTTCCAAGTTAATACTATAATATACGTGAAGCCAAGTATACCAACATTTTGTGACGCAATGTTACGCCAATTTTCATTTTATATCTTATCCTGCCTACTCTCAATAAAGTTCCCACGATGGAAAATATTTATCTAACACCGACAGCAAGCTACAGATTTATCTATGCACGATAAGCGCCTCACGAAGCCACCAACGGATGTTGAATTGTTGCAAAGAGATGACCGGTAATTAGTAGCTGTTATTACCTCTCGCTGTGACGACTGCTGTGTGCACATTTAACTTCATGTGGCAACACCCCACCGCAGATTGCATTACGATTTATTTTGTTTATTTACGCTTAGAATTCCAGTTTCGCAAGCCTATTGGGACCTGTTTTCTTGCTCTGGACGACGCGTTACCCATTTTACTTGCCGTAATTTATATTGGCATGTAATAAAGTAATAAAATAAAACGAGTACGATCCAATTAAGAGTTAATGCTTATGCTGGGTGCTTTGATTTAACCGATACAGGTATGCTCATGTATAGAGTCGAAATAGTATTGTTTAGAACACGTTGCATGATAATAAGTGTTTTCTTTCCAGTTTCAATTCAAGTTGGGATTATTTTTCGTAGGATACGCGAGTTCTTTAAGTTTTCTCTTAACATTACTCATAAGCTTTTGCACAGTGTGTTCTCCGTCCATTTTTACCACTTTAAGCCAATCTTTTTTAAATTTTTCAACATTGTCCGCTGGTTTGACATATTTCCTAAGCGTTGCCTTGGTCAAAGCCCAAAAAGTTTCAATAGGGCGAATTTCAGGGCAGTTTGGAGGATTCATCTCCTTTGGGACACATGTGACATTATTTATTTTATACCACCCTAGTGCATCCTTAGAGTAACGGCAGGAAGCAAGATCGGGCCAAAAGATTGGAGGATTGTTATGCTGCTTAACCATGGGTAACAACCTTTTCTGCAAACACTCTTTCACGTAAATTTTACCCTTCATTGTGTCATTCGTAATGAATGGACGAGATATTTTCCCACATTCACAAATGGCCTGCCAAACCATTACCTTCTTGCCGAATTTTTCGGTGTAAATGGCTTTCACTGGTCCAGGGACATCCGTTCCCTTCGGTGATGTATAAAATTGCGGTCCTGGCAGAGTCTTATAGTCCAGTTATATGTAGGTTTCGTCATCCATGATAACACACCCCTTTTTTCTGGTCAGAAGTTTGTCATAAAGCTTCCGGGCTCTCGGTTTCACAGATTCAGCTTGTTTTGGATTTCGTTTTGGCTGCTTCTGCTTCCGACGGGTCTGCAGACCCATTCTTCCCTTGGCACGCATAACGTTACTCGCCGAGGTTCCAAGCTTTCTCGCCACATCTCGTACTGATACTGAAGGATGCCGCTTGTAGTATTCCTTAACCTTTTTGTCCATTGTGGGATCAACAGGCCCGGATTCTCTACCACGTCTTGGGGCATCAGTAAATGTGCACTCTTCACAATACTTCCGCAATGCGGTTTGAACTGCTCCGACACTTATACCTTCTTCTCTGGCTAATTTTCTTATAGAAAGACCACCCACGGTGCCCCATTTGTGCACAATTCGCTTTCTTTGCCCGGGAGAAAGGCCACGCATTTTCAAAATTTCGCACTAAATATTAGAAAAAATGACAGCATCTGTTTCTTTTGGATGTAAACAACAGAACGCAGCCAACGTTTGGTTGAATACTGCACGTTATTTGAAATAAGTAGTAAGTGTATTTATAATTATCGGAACGGTCTATATGAGTTGAAGTTGTAACTTATTTTTTAGTTATAAATATTTGAACAACTGGAAATATTTATTCAGGTTTCTTTTTGGAAAATGAGTTTATTTCTGTCTATGATTTTCATCAGAATTAGTTTCGCTGTGGAAATTATTCGGATTCTCCGGACCTCAAAACCTTCACCCAGTCTGTAGCACATCTTGGTATTCATGGTTTTGGTTCCGTTAGAAGCTGGACTTTCCTGACTATGCTAGTTTTACACAATGTGATGAGAATGAATGAGATGGTTTTAAAAATGGCAGAGTACAAATATCTCAATAAGTAAAATCACGCATTTATCAATGGCGCCTCGACAATTTTGCAAAGAAATGAATTTGAGAAAAAAAATAGTCGAAAACGTTTATTCTTTAACCGTTTGACTATATACTGCACTTAGAACTCCTGTTCCTCTAAAAGCACTCTCACTTTTTTCCATAAATATCTTGCTAGTGGATGTTTCGTAGAGAAGAAATACTAATAAGAGCGGTTAGTGTGTACTTCGCATAGTCGATTCTAATTTTAGGCTCATTACCATCCATTAAATTCAAACCGCTGTCAACTTGTCCTTCGCTGTTGGAGAATTTGCAAGCTGGGATCGGTCTGCAACGACAAGTGCAAAGACAAGGGCCACGCGTTCTCGCACAGCACAACGGGAAAAATTTGCGTAACTTGCAATTCGATGTCAGAGTCTGCAAAGGACAACTTTTTTCCTTTCAGTTTTGGTTTCTGGTTATTGCAGTTTCAAGATTTTGTTTTTAGTTGTTGCATTCATTGAAGCCTAGATTGTTTACAGCCAAAGTACACGAGATTACCAGGTGTTAGAGTTCTATAATAAAATTTTATTTTCGTCAACGCGTCGTTGATATGCACACAGCATGCAGTATTTGAAGTTCATTGGCAGAAAAAGATCAAAACAGTAACAGCACGGCGGGGACGTGTTCTTACTCGACGGCGAGTGTGGTGACAAACTTGAACATAAACTTGATTTAATGTTGTATATTTCCAATTTGACTGTGAGTGAGTAGTGCGCATCATAATAAAAATACAGCAACCGCTCGGTAGAGGGAAAACGAACAGTCTGAATGGTGAATTAGGTAATACTGCAACTTCATTTAGGCCTATACATCCTTAATTTATTTATTTTTGTTTTGTTTTGTGAACACCTTTCTGTTTCTATGTTCAACCTAGATAAAATTATAATGAATTAAATCGTGGACAAGTGTATTATAATTAATACTAACAAACGTAGATTGAACCTGAATATGGATAAACCTACTTTTAAAAATCCTTTAGGGATTTATGTGGGATGGAAAAACAAACCGTGTAAATGCCTTAACTACAAAATCTGTACACCCCGTACACCCACGAAATATCGATAGATCCTGTCTGTTAGTGTAACTATTAGCGTCACTTAAAATTGTTTTTCTAAACGGTAGCGATTAATTTGAAGTGGAACACAAAGAAAAACTCGTTTAGATTACGTTGAATTTTCCTGGTACATATTTACTGTATATTTTACTGTTAGCTAGACAAGTTGGTACCTGTTTTATTTTATCTCGAAAAGAGTTATCAAATGGCTTTGATTTCAAGCATCTTTTCACTTACGGACTTGCTTCAAGAAAGTGCTTTTAACTTACACATCAGCAATCATGTTTAGTGCAAATTAACTAAACATTTATGCAGTTTTATTTGTTCAAAGGCATATATTTTTAGAAAATTTTGTTGTAAACATTGTAATGACCATACCTAATTTTTTAGTTAAAACTATATGCCAAAAATTTTCAAAATGAAATTATTTTTATTAAGAAAAATTACACAGTATTTTATTATTTGTAATATTTTCGTTTTTATTCTTTGTGATTGTGACATTTCATCTCACATTGTCGAAATCGAGCCTGCGCAGATTGCCGATGTTTTCGTGAAATTGCTCTAAACATTTCCCATTTTATGTATCGAAACTTAAGTAGAGCTTGAGGCATTCAGCTTTTTCGATAGATGATTCCTCAGGCATTTCACGGAAAATTGGTTTTTCAGATAATCTTGTTTGAACGCGCTGTAAATTTTGATAATTTTGGTTCTAGCTCACCGATCTTGATAAAAATCCAAGAAAATTTTCTTAAAAGTACGCACTTTACATGCTACCAAAAACTTTTTTTTCTGATTGCTCAAAATAAAAATTCTAAACCAATGTATAGATCCCATTTGATCACGACGATGAGAAGCAAGCACGTGATCGGAGACGGTTGGTTTTCTGACGCAAATAAAAAAAGTGCAATTTGGAATTTTTCAGCGGAACTTGTTTACTGAACTGCCGTGAAGAAATCGGTAGCAGAGTTTAAATTTACTCCGAGTTAATCAGCCAAATTAGACATAGAAAGCTGACATAGAGAGACAGTCGGGCGAAACATTACGCTTGGTGCAAATCGTTATTTATAGTCACGTGTCGCATAGCTCAACACGCATAAACATGAATCTCTACATATAGGGGCAAGAAGCGCTAAACTGCATAAAACGAATGGAAAGGATTCAACCGAACGGAATTTCAAGTGAATTAATTCAGAGTTCTAAAATTAGAGAAAATATGTTTGTTCTTTTAAACGACTTACGGTCGAAGTGAACCTATTTGTGTCGAATGTCAGCCACACTGCACTGGTACAGAAGCCTGACCTGCTCCTGGTGGATGGCAGCATGGGGCGTGATTAATCTGTAATCCGTTTCTCCGATGCGTTCATATAAACCACTGCGCCAGAAAGATAATAGGCCTTGCGGACATTTAAAATCAGTGGTACCCTGACAACGGCAGCCATATTACTTGTTTGCGGTCAGAGTTGCCAGCGTTTGCAGTCGAGAAACAATTAAGGTGGAAGAAATTATCAACGGTAAACCAACAAAAGACAAAAAAATGCTCTGCAGATTTAACAAATTAAAGTCCTATAAATTCCCATACTAATTAACCTGCGCTACCATTGCCACCAGGTTTGCACCGCCAGACGTTGAGAAATGTAACCGAAGTTAAGGTAAATGCTCAATTGTGGTAACTCTAAGTTGTAGAGGTACAGCATACAATTGTTGTCACTCGAAGAATTTAAATTGAATTACAGCGTGACTATCCTTCAAGGACGACTTATCACCAGTGTTATCGAACCATAAAACATATCAAATCATGGAAATTAAAGTTAGCAAATATATAATTCAATGATTTATGATAAAAACATAAAAAAATTGGTTTAATTGAAAATAATGGAACAAAATTTTCCTCAAACTATACTTTTGTTTGTTCGACAATTTGTTTTTCAACCTTACTCCATCTATCTAAAAGACGGCAATGAAGCCGAAATTTCTCCGCCGCATACAATTATATTCGCTCTGTTCAGCGGATTCTTTTGAAATTTCAGTTTATTTCGATCGTTTCGGTACCGGATCGCAACAACACTTGGGGTCTCGATCACCACAGCCCCTTTTCGCTCGCTCGCAGTCTCATTTATCACGCGAACAAGAAACCCCGCCCGGACCAGTCAGAGGTTGAAAAGTGCTAGCACTGTGGAACAAAGGCGCTATATTTCTGAATACTCTTCGGAGTGAAAAACACCACAAAATCGCTGCTCTTCGCACTGTCAATGGCCCCATGCTACGCGACCTGTATAAACTAACTAAGGGCCAGCGGCCAACCGCGAGGATAGCTGCAAAGTTTGGTGGTCAAAAAATATTGTGTCAAGCAATAAATGAGCGTAAAAATCCCTTCACTTTTTCCGTGGCTTTATACACAGTTGTGCGTAATCCTTGGTGTGATTGTTTTAGTCTGGTTTCGCTCTTTTTTTTTAAGCACGTATTTTCGCCGATGGCCTTTCCATTTTACGCTACCTTAGGTGCCCTCACGCCCTCTGTTATCGGCTATACGCCTGTGCTGGCAGCCGGTGCCCCTTAAGGGTGAGCAAATTTTTCCAACATAATTGTTGTTGATGCGGTCAAGTGTAGTACCATGTCTTAATTTTTTAGTCCAATCCTCAACGTTGTCCGTACAATTAGCCCATCTGGGCTTGGTTTTGCTTTTAAATACTTATCTATTCGAAGTGTCTTGCAAATGTAAGACTATCGTCGCAGGTTTACTCGTAAACAGCATAAGCTTCAACAGAACCTAATGTTTTCCATTTTTTTTTTTGCAAAAAAGCAAATTCTTGCTTAATTTTTGAAAACACTTATTGATAAAAGTTCATCACGATGAGATGCTTCGTTTTCGCATCGCTATAACCTACAACAACAGAGGATTTCGAACCAGTGCTACAATGTTTAAGGTCAGTTATTTTATTGATTGTTGAATAAGGTTGGAAAATGAATTGAGATTGCTGTCTTAAACCAAGAGGTGCAGTAGAACAAAATATAACTTTGAAGAAAAATTTTGTCGAGTGGAACACTGTTTCATATTTTTTTATTAACATGATCTATTTCCATAACAGCAACCTATCGAAAGGATGTTCCAAATAGGTATATTTTATCGGTAAAATTTTGTTAAAACGTCAAATGAACCCAGAAACATTAACACAGCTATCGGGGTAGAAGTTTAGAGAGAACCAATACAAAGATGTTTGAAGCTTTTTTTGGATTCTGTTATTGTGGATAACTAGTAAAGCTATCATACAATTTCGAATAATATGCTGAACACACAATTCCAGTCCGGATAGGGTTCAGGAAGGAGGTATATAAAACACGGTAGTACGCTTAAAAAACAACCCAAAAAACGGCTTAATAGTGAAGCCCCAGCAGCACCCGATCTCGATTTTTAAACCATCAGGACATACCCGAATGGTAGTAGGGTAACGAACGGCTTAAGCAGTAGCGCCTATTTTAATCAATCGAAGGAAACGGGCCTCAAACTCCTGAATTTTGATCAATATCGACAATTTCAATGATGGAAACAAAAACCTTGATTGTCTGGCTGTCTTACAAATATAAGACATACCGTTAATCACAAAGAAATCTGTGAACAATCAACAATCGAAACAAATCGACCTATATTGCAGCCATTCAGGAGCCACTTCGAGTGCTGAAAACAAACGCCTGCAAAACTCATGGAATCTGCTTAAAATGCTTAAAATAGGTTCAAGGTGATTGGAATAGTGTCCCTCGATTGGTATCTTTAGCTGATTATTGATAAAGTTTGCTAGCTTAGTTTCACAATCTGAAAACAAGTTCAGACAGAGAAAAGATAGAGAACATATTGATATATGAGCCGTTGAGAACAAAAGTGGTACATGTGCCATTAAGTAAATTTTTCAGGAGACGCGACAAACGAAAACACTCAAATAGTAAATTATTTTCAACAATTTTTCCCAACATAACTGCACTAAATCATTGCTGGAAAGGTGTCAAAAGACGGTACATGAAAGGATAACGAGCTCTGGTTGAGAAACTTACACAAACTTCAACTTCTGTTCTATGGGAAAAATAATGACAACCAGAAAACGTTGAGAGCAAAAGTGGTACATTTCCAGTCTAAGCATGAAGGATGCATCTGCTCGCTAATCTTAAAACATAGAACATTCATGTCTTCAGCAGAGTTGTTCAAGTGATTGAGTACTATAGAATGATGATCTGTTTGTTAAGGAATTCTGTCACTGTGTGGCGCTAGTGTATATGTAACAGAAGACATTTTAAATAATCTAGATCGACTGGGGCCAATTCAAAGGAAAATACCCTGGTATCTTTAGAATTGCTATTTGGTCGATAATAACTACACGATGGACCCAGGTTCAACTTTCGGTAGACTACCGGTTGCCCTCCGGATCCAGAAATACCGTAGAAGAGGAAAACTGAAAATTATTTCGGCTATAACTCCGGTATAAGTTATCAGATCTCGGCTTTTCTTTAATATTATGGTACATTTTTGCATGTGATAGTTTCGAAAAAAAAACACGGAAAATACTTGGACCTGTTCATTAAAGCAGACAGTGTATGAAGTTATAGGAGCGTCAAATGAGTGAACTGAAAATATGATACAGTTTTGGAAAAATATACACCGTATCCAGATGGGACTAGGACCTGTTTTTCAAAATTAATCTCGTTTACGGTAATTCCGGATATTTCGAGGGCTATCTGATGGTAAATTTGAGTAACATTCTGTCATGATATCATTTATTTTCGTCTGGGAGTGGTTTCGAAAAGAAGTGGGGCTGTTCTTAAAATTTAATCTCTTTTATGGTAGTACCGGTGGTTCACGTGGTGGCCATCTTGGAGCATATTTCATTAAAAGATCATTTTCATTCTAGAATTGGTCTCGAAAAAAAAGGAAGCTTTAGGAACACTGTTGAAAATTGACATTTTACGCTAGTTCCGGATCTTTCGGTGAGGCCATTTCGTTTCTAGTCAATCCCACAAAAGCAGTTTCGAAAAAATTAGGAAGCTCTAGAATCACTTTAGAAAATTGACCTCAATTGCGGTATTTCTGTAACTTCCGGAAGGCTATCGGCGGCCTGCCTAAAGCCAAACCTGGGTCCAGTGTGTAAATATATATCTATATCACAGACCTCAGAGAGTTATCTTCTGAATTGGCCACAGCATACGAGTTGATACTGAAATAGATAAAACTCTTTCTGTTACAAAATAGTCACGGGTACACTAGCGCCACATAGTAAGAAAATTCCAAAACAGATAGATCTTCATCTGAAAGTATTCAATCACTTGACCAACTTTGCTGAAGGCATGATTGTTCCTAAGATCTTCGACTTACAGTTCATCTCATATGCACAGACTGGACATGTACCACTTTTGCTCTCAACGAAATGGTGATTATGTTATTTACCAAAAATTGTTCTGGCTATAACTGTGGTTTAGGTTATTAGATCTCAGTTTTTCTTGAATATTCTAGTACGTTATTGCGTTCTACATCAATTTAAAAATGGCACATGTATCACTCTTGCTCTCAACGGTTCATATTTAGAAAATCTATACCAAGCGTCTTAGCAGAGTGATTTAAGAAATCAATGAAATAGTTATCGGTTTCCGTTATACTCTACTAGAAATTTTTTTTGGAAACAAATATAAATATAAATATATATATATATATATATATATATATATATATATATATATATATATATATATATATATATATATATATATATATATATATATTTCGACTGTGACATACACTTTTCCTCAGTGCTTATGTGGACTGGTCCAGTGCTTATACAGACCAGTCCACATAAGCACTGAGGAAGACTGTATGTCACAGTCGAAGTATATTTGCGCGGACCGAATTTCAATATTTATTTCCAAAAAATTTTCTAGTAGAGTATAACGGAGGATTGATATACTTCTGTTTGAATTTCACTCAACACATTTCGTGTATTTTGTCTCAATACACAGGCGGTTCCTAAAGCTACTTAGAATATGTTCCCTACCCTACGCATGGATGAAAACAGATTTCATCAGCATAGTTTTATTGCTCAATTATTGTTATAGTTCACTTGACTTACGACATGAAAACCTGCGTTTTTCTCTTTTCAGCATTTTTGGCAAATCATTTTTAATTATAGTGCGAAACTGTGGCGACTTGTGTAACGTTTTTTTTTTCGGCAAGGGGACGCAAGGAGTGCGGAGAACTTGTCATGTCGGGTTACCATTCAGTCCGTGGAGATATATGAACTAAGGTCAAGCTTTTGTGTCGAGCCGCACCATCGTGGCACCTCATATCACATCAGCGCAAAGATCATGAGCGGCTTCGTTGATAATGCCGCTTGTTATAAAAAGGGTCAGTAAGGATATTAAGACACTGCGACGAGCCGTCCTTTCACTTTTCCTTTGAACGAGGACGTCAATTTTTCTGAATACCTTATTTTCGGACACATTTTTAATCATGTCATGTTCACCATTCTGAGGTCGCATGTAAATTACCGTGCTGGACATAAGATTGAAGTTGAACGAGATATTGTATGACTTGCCAGCCAATAGCTACCTACATGTAATTAAATTACATTTCACTTCGAAATTGTTCGATGTCATGCAAAAATTTTGCTGGAAGACTTATCCCACGTGTCTGAAATTGAGCTCAGGCTCAAACTATAATACTGAATAAACAGGACCTTTGTGCAAGTTTGTACTGTTACACGCATCTTTAGTTTGGTTTTGAAATCATGTTTATTCGATTTGCTGTGTTAAATTTTGAATTGTTTCGAGATATGACGACAAAACAAACTAACTTAATAAATTGTGACTAAATTCACATCAAAAATCACTATTTGCAGTCAAACGGTATAATTTGAAAAAAGTGGTTGAAATTCAAAATGTCTATTTGCTATAGAGAAAAAGAAGATAAATTTTTTCTACAATGTTAATTCCAAGTCCCTGGAATCAATTAATCATGTATGTCATCATGTGTTCTCTTCTCGTAAGTGAATACAAAGTTTTATTCGCATCAAAAATACCCATGTTTGGTCATGTTTACTATATCGCTTAGAAATGCACAAATTAGCACGAAGGTTGCTGGCGAATTTCGAAAAAAAAAAATTACTCATATAGAGACCAGTATATAACAATATATAACTATATGTAATGTAATATGTTATGAGAACACCTAAGCTAAAAGGTTTCTGGCTACGAAATAGCGGAAAAATGTGGAGAGTGGAGTGTGGTGCAAGGCCATGAATAATGAGACGGGCTGACCGCGTAACACGAATGTCTGAAAAGCGACTGGTGAAAATAATATTCAGCAGAGAGCCGAACAGAGCTTGGCGGCTCTGTGGATGATGACGGTCGATTGGCGAGTGTTAGGGGCGATTAGAGAAGACCAGCCCATAATCGCATCATGTGGACACGTATTCAGGACTCGGCAGTAGGTTGATAACTACTTGTCGCCATAATAGTAAAGTAAGTGAAAGTAGTCATTGACCACAAATATAAGTTTTCATTGAATTACATTGTAATGCTCAGATTCAATTTTGCTTTATTTTTTTGTGCATACGCATTTGGTTTATTTTTCTTCGATTTATCAATGGATTCTTAATTGAAGTTAAAATGGTTGAATACCAATCAATTATTTCACAACACATATTGTTTTACGTTTGAATGTATAAATCATTTAAATACCTTGAAAACATGTAACATAATATGGTCAAAGTATTTCCAGCGTACAATGCAAATTCGGGCATCTTCAAGACAGTACAGCTACGGGGAAAATAACAAAGCAAATTCGAACGATGTATATGCGTTACTGAGTTTTCTCATTTCTCCTCGTTTCAATATATGTCTTTCGAATACTAGGACCACTGCATACCAGAATGACATACCTACAGACGCAGCTTGAACGAATTACGAGTATAATTTTTGCTAATCAATTTTTATCGATTCGATATTCGGGAAACAATAAACCAGGAGGAATCAATTTGAATGCCAGAAATAAATGACCTCGTATTTAAAGAGTAACCGCGCGAAAAGTGCCACCACGACCAGTAATCACTACTTCTGCTCTACCCGCCGAACTACATTGTATCGAGCGAAACTGGCAAAAGGTGAAAAAGAACAAATTTGCAAAAATTTACACAATCGTACCCACGTGAAGCTGCAATTAACAATAAAAGTTAATAGTTATTATAACATTCACTGTAAGTGTAATTTCTTGAAATGAAGTATTATTGCGATCGAATTGAAGAAATCAAAAAAAAAACATTACTACCTGGAGTTCTCTATGTCATTTTTTACCTTTTTGAGTATAAATATTTGGTTGGTAGCATTCAATCTTTCAGTTATTTGATGGCAATTTTTCGGTATATTTAACATTATACGAAAATGCGTTGTATTGGATATAGTTGCATATATTTGAGTTTTTATTTTTACAGTGCAGTACCCTCCAGATCTTTCAGTTCGATTTGAGTAGCTTTGTTGTTTTCACAAATCAGGCATCGTATGTTTGAACTTTTATAGAAGAGGTTATTGAAAGGGAAATTCTCTTCAGATCTTGGATGCACCAAGTCATTGCTCTGTGATGGCAAAAGCATTCACTTAGCAGAAAAAAGTCTTAGTGTCTTCTGCTAAGAGCAAAAACCTAAATTAATCCACCTAGCGGTCAGACCCAGCCTTTCTCATTCAAACTTTTATTTGTAAAAATAGATTTACATGAACGCTTCAATCCAATAAATGTATATTCACTCTTTAGGTTCTAAAATATTGATGTTGTAATCTATACATATAAAAATGTAGTCCGGTCTGTCAGTCTGTTTGATCCATATAGGCTCTAAAACTACCGAACCGATCGACGTGAAAATTTGTATATAGGGGTTTTTAGTCCCGATAAAGGTTTCTATGATACTTCGAGACCCCTCCCTCTCCTGGAAAGGAGGGGTCCAATACAAATGAAACATACATTGCTGCACAACTCAAGAACAAACCAAGCAAATGAAACCGAATTTGGCATGTGGATGTTTTAAAGGGTAATAAATATGTCCATAATGGTTCGACGCCCCTCCCTCTTATGGAAGCACATGTTTCTGCACAAATTTTTGCACATCTCGCGAACTAATCAACTAAATGGAACCATATTTGGCAGGTGAATGTTTTTAGTGATAACAAATATGTTCCATAATCGACCTCAGGCAACATTTTGGATTGTAAGATGGCAACTTCCGGTTTCTGGAAAACAGCCAAAAATGGACTATTTCAACCCAATATAATAATATCCGGATAAAAAAAAATACACAGGAGCTAAATTCGACCACAGATACAATTTTGAATTCTAAGATGGCGACTTCCGGTTTCGGAAAAAACAGCGGCAAACGACTAAATACCACCCAATATGGGTATTTTCGGAATCGTAATGATGCACTGGAACCACAAATCGACTTCAGACACCATTATGAATTGTAGGATGGCAACTTGTGGTTTCTGGAAAATAGCCAAAGATGGCCGATTTCCGTCTAACATGAGTATCTCCGGATCTAGAATGATACACAGCAGCTGAAATCAACCACAGACCCCATTTTGGATTCTAGGTTGGCGACTTCCGGTTCCTGGGAAACAGCGGATAATGATCGAATTACACCCAATATGGGTGTTTCTTCAACCAGAATGACGCTCAGACCAGAAATTATTTTAAATACCATTTTGAAACCCAAGATGGCGACTTCCGGTTTGTTAAAACAGCCTAAAATAACCAAATACCATCCAATATGAGTATCTCTGGAACCAGAATGATGCAATGAGCTAACAATTGACCTCAGGCACCATTTTGAATCGCTAAATGGCAACTTATAGGAAACAGTCGAAAATGACCAAATACTAGACACTAGTTATGTTCAAATAAGTCATGGAATCTTTGAAATAATAGACTTTCGTTGTTTTATTAAAAATTTAATACATAACGGTTGCTTAAGTTCAATTATAATCAAATGAAATGGGAACGTATAAGGCAGCCAAACTTTGAAACCACGTGTTCAATCATAATTCATCAGTTAACCCTTAGCCTGCTCATCTGATAATAATATTGATAATATTGATCAAATCAGTTGTGAATTTTCTGAGATAATGAAGTTTCGTGATTTTCACATTTCGGTACTTTACAGACGAAGTTACAGTCCGATTACAGTAAAATTCAATAGGGTGTTACGAGGCAGCTAGACTTATTAGTTGACACTAATTTGTAGAAATCGGGTCAGCCATCACTGAGAAAAGTGAGTGATTTCAAGTAGTCTTCGGAATATGTTACTTTTCATAGCTGGATTTCACATTTTTGAACATAACAGGAAAAGTAATAGTCTGATTGCAAAGCAAATCAATAGGGTCTTATGGGGCAACTAGACTTTCCATTTGACACTGATTTTATGAAAATCGGTTCAGCCATCTTTGAGAAACATGAGTGAGATTAAACAGTCTTTAAAACACGTTTCTTGTCATAACTTTTGAACCACAAGTTCAATCTTTATGAAATTCAAAAGTTAAGGGTATTCCAGGTAGCCCGTTCATTTGAAATCAATTTTGTTCAAATCGGTTGTGTAGTTTTTGAGATAATGACGTTTCATGATTTTTACATTTCGAACCATGACCTCTAAACTAAAAATCCGATTACAATGAAATTTAATAGGGTCTTATGGGACAGCGAGACCTTTCATTTGCAATTGATTTCATGAAAAATTTTCGATGAAATCAAAAGTTTAACTTTTCTATCTTCGTAGATAGAGTAAAAAGTTGTCCTACAATGTTACAACACCGTTTATTTTTGGCAAAAAACAGTTTTCTCTATCTTTTAAAATATATTTTCTTTTGTTTTACTTCTTTATTTCAATTTTCACATCTAAACTGTCTTCGAGCGACTTGTAGAGCTTCTTAAGACAAACATTTTGCAATGCTGAAATCGTTTTGGGACTGGTCAGCGAAAGTGCTGCAGTGTAGCCAGCGGCGGACTAAGGCGAAGCTGAAGCAGGCGGTCGCCTGCTCGTCAATCATTGTAGGGCGCCAAATGTTGATTGAAAAGATTGAAAAAACTAAAATTCAAACCACAATAATAAGTTGAATGTTCGGCAAATTTAGTTGGCTATTTATTTCAGGCTTGTTTATCGAATCAATAAACAACGCTCTCAAGTGTTCAAAATGTGCGAAATCGGAACGGAAAATTGCGTCCGGATTTTGGTCCAGTTAAGTCGAGAAACGGAACAAGCTCGTTCCGGTCTGTTTTAAATCCGGTGCGATTGGCTCCGTGCTCTCGAGGCACGATGCTGGCCTAACAAGCCAGTCGTCGTATGTTCGAGTCCCAGCTAGGGAGAGACTGTCAGTAGGATCGTAGCGCTAGGCCCGCAATTGTCCCGTACACTTAACAGTCGGCTGCGAAGTCTGTGTATAGTAAAACAGAAGGTCGAATTCCGATACGTAATGTAGCACCAAGGCTTTGCTTTGCTTTGCTTTTGCGATTGGCTCCGTTCCGGTCCGCCCAAACTCTGGGAACGAAAATTGGCAATTTTGTCGAGTAAGCGTTATTTTAATGAAAATAAATCATCAAGTCTATTATGCAATGCAAAACGAGTTTTGTTGTTAAATTTTACTTGACTTCTTAAAGTGCCGTTTTTGTCAAATTTAGAATGTTTCTCGTTGTTTCTCAACCACTAAATAAGTAATTTTGATTTTTTTGATACATCAAATGAAAATTCGTTTTATTTTTTGTATAGAACATGTCGGACTCGGTTATCCGGAATGTCAAAAAAAATTGCATCCCGGATAATCGAATCACAGGAAAAATGTCCGATTAACGAACATAAAATAAATATTTTCTTTTTTTTTTATTTCACTTGTATATTGCAGTGGCATCAAAGCTTTGCTTTGCTTTGACGCAGTGGCGTAACCAAAAATTATTTATGAGGCGAGTGAGGGTAAAATCTTGAGAAGTAAAAAAATGAACATTGATTATTTTCACTAAATTCGACCATGTCCCAAACATGCCAGAAGTGACATAAATGTTAACAAATATCAGGGTGGCCAGCGAACCGGGAAAAAGCAGGGAATTCGAAAATGAACCGGGAAAACCGGGAGAAAGCCGGGAATTTCAATACTAAACCGGGAAATTTGTCATATTTATTTTGAACATTATTTTTCATTTACTACATGCTTGGGATCTGTTGTATTAGTTCAACGCGCTATATATTTTCAGCCAGTTCACAAACACTGGAAGACTCAAGATACCATTTAATTCATTCTCGGGGTAAGATGCTGCAGTAACAAGCCGGTCGTCATATGTTAAAATCTCCGCTAAGAGAGACGACCGTTAGAGTCAATAGGATCCTAGCGCTAGCCCCGCAATTGTTCTGTATATTAACGGTTGGCTGCGATTGTTTTTCTCTCATTTGTCTTCCTTCTCATTCGCACTGATTAGGACTTCACAGTAAGTGCCGATCAAACATCAAAACAATAACCACTTTACAGGATCAACGTCTGATGTCATTTATGTCTGAGTATGTTTTAAAGTTAAAATATTCTTTGAAAAAAAAAACAAGATTTGAATCTTAGGTTACAAATCGCCAACAAAAACTTACAAAACCCAGGGAAGGATAAAACTTTAAATTACTAAAAAATATTTTGAAGGCCAGGGAAGTCAAGAATGCCTCCAATCAGGCTTGTTAACTTGAAATAGGCAAAAACTAAACTATGATAAAAAAATATCTAAGCCCTAAAACAAGTAACGCCTCCACCAACCACGCTTTAATTTTTAAACAGAATCTAGAAAAGTGTGTGAACACTGTGTGTGAATTTTATATTTTATTAATGATAGAAAATAATTTCATATATTTGTCGTTTCCGAAGCTCAGCAGCAATTTTGAATCAAATTCCAAATTTGTGAAAATATATAGGATTAAAAATCGAACGCCGAAAATCTCAGCCAGAGAGTGCAGAAAGTTACAAATATCGCTTCAGTTAAACAGTGTAATTAAACCAGGAATTAATGTAAGTCTCAAATAACAGAAAATTGTTCCAAAGAACGGTTCAAAATAAATTAAAAATTTATGTGAAAATACTCTGAAACATGAGGTACACATTGATTCTAAATTATATCTTGAGTTTAGCTGAGTGAATTGATGAAATTTTTGAGAGAATGACATTTTCTGCGCGCCCCAAACGTGCCCTTTGTACTAGACACAAGATAATACCAGATAATTCGTTTGTAATTTACACAATGGGCCGAGTTGCATTCCTCAGCCATGAAAAGTCGAAAAATCAACAGCAACAGGCCGAAGTAGTTAGCCCTTTTTCAAGTTTTGAAATGAAATAATGATATCGAAAACAAAATTCTTTCACAAATTTATTTTGTCAATGAATAAACGTGGTTGTACTTATATATTTATGCGTTTTAAAACCGGGAAAAACATCAATTTCTAACCGGGAAAACCGGGAAAAACCGGGACTTTGAAATTGGAAATCTGCTGGCCACCCTGAAATATTCCAGAGGGATGGTAAAGGTAAGATTTCGAAATACAAATTAAAAATGAACACCAGAAAAATTAAGTTCCGGATAATCGAGTCTCCGGATAATCGAGTCCGACCTGTACTTAGCTGCGAAAAAGAAATATATTTACTTATATATATATATATATATATATATATATATATATATATATATATATATATATATATTTATATAAAAATGGAATTCCGTAACGCTTGATCTTACTGATGTTATTCCCTCCGTCTCTGAGGTGTACAGTAACCACTATCATTTTAAATCGTTCTAAATCAAAAAAATAAGTGGTGACATGTGTTTATTTTTACATTAAAATGTTTGTTGAGGTTCAGAAAAGACATTTGAGGAAAAATAAAAAGTATCTGATTACTAAAACTTGAGATGTTATTCACAAAACTACGTAAAACATGCAAAATTATGACTTTTTATGCTGAATTTGCTCTAAATCAAAATTCAAAGCGATGACATGTGATTATTTTTCCATTGAAATGTTTGTTAACGTTCCAAAAAGAAATTTGAGGAAAAATTAAAAAGTATCTGATTACTAAAATTTAAGATATTATTCACAAAACTACGTAAAACATGCAAATTTATGACTTTTTTTGCTGAATTTGTCTCTAAATCAAAATTCAAAGCGATGACATGTGATTAGTTTTTTCATTAAAAAGTTTGTTAACGTTCAGGATAGACATT
This sequence comes from Wyeomyia smithii, assembly GCF_029784165.1. NCBI lineage: Eukaryota > Metazoa > Arthropoda > Insecta > Diptera > Culicidae > Wyeomyia > Wyeomyia smithii. The sequence continues at coordinate 173,141,433 of NC_073695.1, read as the reverse complement.
TGAGGGAAAATAAAAAGTATCTGATTACTAAAACTTAAGATATTATTCACAAAACTACGTAAAACATGCAAAATTATGACTTTTTATGCTGAATTTGCCTCTAAATCAAAATTCAAAGCGATGACATGTGATTATTTTTCCATTGAAATGTTTGTTAACGTTCTAAAAAGACATTTGAGGAAAAATAAAAAGTGAATAATAAAATTTAAGATATTATTCACAAAACTACGTAAAACATGCAAATTTATGACTTTTTTTGCTGAATTTGTCTCTAAATCAAAATTCAAAGCGATGACATGTGATTATTTTTTCATTAAAAAGTTTGTTAACGTTAAGGATAGACATTTGAGGGAAAATAAAAAGTATCTGATTACTAAAATTTAAGATATTATTCACAAAACTACGTAAAACATGCAAATTTATGACTTTTTATGCTGAATTTGTCTCTAAATCAAAATTCAAAGCGATGACATGTGATTATTTTTTCATTAAAAAGTTTGTTAACGTTCAGGATAGACATTTGAGGGAAAATAAAAAGTATCTGATTGCTAAAACTTAAGATATTATTCACAAAACTACGTAAAACATGCAAATTTATGACTTTTTATGCTGAATTTGTCTCTAAATCAAAATTCAAAGCGATGACATGTGATTATTTTTCCATTGAAATGTTTGTTAACGTTCTAAAAAGACATTTGAGGAAAAATAAAAAGTGAATAATAAAATTTAAGATATTATTCACAAAACTACGTAAAACATGCAAATTCATGACTTTTTTTTGCTGAATTTGTCTCTAAATCAAAATTCAAAGCAATGACATGTGATTATTTTTTCATTAAAAAGTTTTTTTACGTTCAGGATAGACATTTGAGAAAAAGTAAAAAATATCTGATTGCTAAAACTTGAAATATTATTCACAAAACTACGTAAAACATGCAAAATCATGAGTTTTTAGCTGAATTTGCCTCTAAATCAAAATTCAATGCGTTGCATGTGATTACTCTTTCATTAAAAAGTTTGTTAACGTTCAGGAAGACATTTGAGAAAAAATATAAGGTATCTTAATGCTAAAAGTTGAGATATAATTCACAAAACTAGGTATGTTTGAAGATAATTTATGTATACAGCACAACAATATCGCACGCTAGCCTTCTAATAGCGTTCTTGATTAACCAGATTAGTTGAAGAATTCCTTATCTATATTGTTTTTAGCACATTTTGCATGTTGTTGGATAAGTACAACGATACACCGTGCCCCAGTGCTGAGTCGAAAAAAATTCCAGGTCGAAAAGATTTTCAACCTGATCGGGGATCGAGCCCGATATCACAACCGTGTGAGAGCCAATCGACATCGCTAACCACAGAGCCACGGGGAATACAAAATACAGAAAAACACATCAAAATACTTTTTTTTGAAATTTATGCGTATTATACAGTCCCTCTTTTTTTTTTTTTTTTTTTTTTTTTAAAGGTGGCGGGGAAATCTGCAAACAGACACCTGAGAAGAGAACTCAGGGTGTGGGGATGAGACTAGGGGAGAGATGCTGGGGTAGTTACACTCCCCCAGACACCTACTTATCCCTGTCCCGACCCACTAAAACCCCTCCAGTCTCCAGCCCTGGTCTTCCCGGAACGACGGTTAAGTATTACGTCGGGAAGTGGCTTTTGTGCGTGATGCACCCTCTTTACTCTTATAACCTCCTAGCTAACTACCTGGAAACTGGTAATTAGCTACCACTTGCGTGTTGGTGGTTGACCCGCCACACACGTTGCAGCTCCAGAACAATCTGAGAGGCGGCCGCACAGACCGCGTTCCAGATGTCCGGGTCGTCGCACATCCTCCGGACTAGATTGTCCGGAGTAGTGCCAGGCCCGCTCACAGCCATCATGTTGCTCCTCGCTCTTACGAAACGGGGGCATACGAAGAAGACGTGCTCAGCAGTCTCCTCCTCCTCCACGCACTCGGGACACATGGGGGACACCGCGTGTCCGAACCTGTGCAGATATTGCTTGAAACAACCATGGCCTGACAGGATTTGTGTCAGGTGGAAGTTCACTTCGCCATGTCGTCTCCCGACCCAGCCGGATATCTCCGGTATGAGTCGGTGCGTCCATCTGCCCTTTGTGGAATTAGACCATTCCCTCTGCCAACGGAGCATCGAGAATGACCTTCTGGTACCTCGTATGCCCCTTGTGTCACGTTGGTCGAAACACTCTCTGTCCTCCTTGATGGCGATGCTGATAGGCATCATGCCGGACAAGACACAGATTGCATCGTATGACACCGTACGATACGCACTCGCAACTCTCAGGCACATGAGCCTGTAGGTACTTTCCAGTTTGCCACGGTAACTGTTAGTACCTAGCGCTCTGGACCACACTGGCCCACCATACCTAAGTATGGACGAAACCACGCTGGCAAGAAGTCTTCGCTTGCTGCCATAAACCGCTGAGCTATTGGACATCATACGAGATAGTGCTGCAATAGCCGATGAGGCCCTCTTACAGGCATAGTCGACGTGACTCCCGAACGTGAGCTTGTCGTCCACCATAACCCCCAAGAGCTTCAGGGATCGCTTCGAGGTGATGGTGCAGTCTCCGACTCTGACCACCGCCTGTTGCTCCGATTTACGGTTGTTCACAACCATGACCTCCGTCTTATGATGCGCGAGCTCCAGTTTCCTGGAGCGCATCCAGTCCTCGACCTTGCGTATACAGTGCGCGGCCGTCAACTCGACCTCCTCGATAGACTCGCCGTAAACCTCCAGCGTTATGTCGTCTGCAAAGCCGACGATCACAACCCCTACAGGGAACTTGAGTTTTAACACTCCGTCATACATGACATTCCACAACACCGGGCCCAGGATAGAACCTTGCGGAACTCCTGCGGTAATTGGGACGCACTTCTGACCCTCCTCTGTGTCGTAAACAAGAACTCGATTCTGGAAATAATTTTCCAGAATCTTGTACAGCGACACCGGTACATGGATGCTCCTGAGCGCGAGCGCTATGGAGTCCCAACTGGCACTATTGAACGCATTCTTCACGTCGAGCGTGACGATTGCGCAGTAGCGTATTCCCCTTCTCTTGCGCTGGATTGCTACCTCCGCCGTCTTGATGACGGAAGAGATTGCGTCCAGCGTGGACCTGCCCTTCCGGAAGCCGAACTGGTTACTTGCCAGACCGTGTACACCCTCCGTGTACCTCACCAGTCTGTTGAGGATGATCCTCTCAAGCACCTTGCCCGCGGTGTCCAGCAGGCAGATAGGCCTATATGCCGATGGGTCCCCTGGCGGTTTCCCAGCCTTCGGCAATAAGACCAGTCTCTGCCGCTTCCACCTGTCCGGAAAGAGACAGTCATCCAGGCACCTCTGCATGACTGCCCTGAACAGCCCGGGGGCCGTTTTTATCGCCAGCCTGATCGCCAGGTTAGGGATACCATCCGGTCCCGGTGCCTTGCTCACCTTTAGGGATTTGGCGATCACGATGAGTTCCTCATTCGTAACCCTTGCCTCCTCCCCTGCCTCGACACGGCTGTCGTCGCTCACGGATTGGATGCTCGGCAGGTTGGCCGACCATCTCTGGTCTATGTCTGAGATACTGGAACGTCGGACGTGAGACTCGACCGCCGGAGGCCAAGGACTTGGCTCGTGGCGTGGAAAGAGTCCCTCGATGATACGCTCCAGCATCGCTGGTGATCGCTCTGCAGGCGCCAGCGCGCCTTTAGTCTTGGCCATTACGATCCTGTAGGCGTCACCCCACGGATTTGTATTGGCACTCGCACATAGCCTATCGAAGCAGGCCCTCTTGCTGGCCTTTATCGCACTCTTTAGCATCGATCTTGCCGAACTGAATGCTGCGCGGCGCTCTGTCCTCTCTTCTTCGTTTCGCGCACGCTGCATCCTCCGTCTTGCACGGAGGCACGCACTGCGAAGGTCGGCTATCGCGTCCGTCCACCAGTAAACCGGTGGCTTTCCATTCCTAGGTTGGCGAGTCCTAGGCATGGTGGCGTCGCACGCCCGCGATAGCATAGCAACTAGTTGGTCAGCAGTCGGGCGAAGCCAACTGCCCCCCTCGCGCTCCCTTCTCATTGCCTCTTCGAATACCTCGGCATCAAAGTGCGATGTCTTCCACCCGCGAACGGTCGGAGTGTTGGCTCTACCCGTCGCTTGCCCCCTCTCGTTGTTGTCTACACTAAAACAGACCGCCTGGTGGTCGCTATTAGTGTAGCCATCGTCTACCCTCCAGTTCTTGATCAGTCCTGGGCTGGAGAACGTCACGTCGATGATCGACTCCGCACCATTTCTGCTAAATGTACTTTTGTTCCCAACGTTGGCCAGATCTAGGTTGAGCTTTGCAAAAGCCTCCAACAGGATCTGGCCCCTCTGGTTCGTGAAGCAACTTCCCCACTCAACAGCCCAAGCGTTGAAGTCGCCCGCCACCACCAACGGCGTTAGGCCCGTTAGCTCCATGGATAGGAGGTCGACCATCTGGATGAACCTTTCGGTAGACCAACGTGGCGGAGCATAGCAACTGCAGTAGAACACTCCGTTCACCTTAGCAACTACGTACCCTTCTTCTGAGGTTGAGACAACCTCCTGAACCGGGAACTTGCTCGTCGTACATATGGCCGCCAATCTGGACTTATCCGCAACCCAGTTACCGTTTCCGGGAGGGATGCGGTAGGGGTCCGATATGACGGCGATGTCCGACAACGACTCAGTGGCTGCTTGGTGTAGCAGCTGCTGAGCCGCGAAGCAATGGTTCAGGTTCAGTTGCGTCACCCTTACGCCCGTGGTTTCGCAGCCGGCTTACCGGCTGGGCACCTGGGGCCTCCCATAAAGTGTTTGGCGTCCCGTTTCCCGGAACATACCATGCACTTGGGAGACTCCCCACAGTCCTTTGCTTTATGGCCTGCACCTCCACATCGCCTGCACAGCTGGCTCCTATCGGGCCCCTTGCAGGTCCAGGACTTATGTCCGCCCTCGAAGCACCGGAAGCAAATGTCTGGTTGCTGTAGTATGCCCAGAGGACATACCGACCAGCCGACCTTCAACTTGCCCTCTTTCAGGGCCAGGTTAGCGTCCGCCGACGGTAGTCGGAAGGTAGCTACCTGGGTCCCCGCCGGACCTTTGCGGAGGCGGATTGACTCCTTAGCCACCTCCACCCCGCACTTCGCTTTAAGGGCTTGTGCAATGTCGCACCCCTCAGTGATTTCGTCCAGGTTTTTAAGCTGGAGAGTCACTTCTGAGGTGAGTGCCCGCACTTGCACCTCCTTCCCTAGGACCTTTTCGGCTACCGTTTTGTAGGTAGCCCCCTTGTTCTTGGCGTCCTTCCGGAGCTCAAGTATCATCTCGCCAGTGCGAGATCGGCGGATACTCCGCACATCCGCCCCCAGATCCTTGAGCTGGGTTTCCCCCCTCATCTTCTTCAAGACTTCTGAGTACTTCGACCCATCCGTCTTGAGTATGAGGGCATCACCCCTACTCCGCGCCTTTTTGACCTTTTTTGGTCCTCTGGCTGCTCCGCCATCATGACGCGTCGCACCTTCCCGACGCTTCCTACCCTCTACGGTAGTCCAAGGATTGCCCGTAGCCTCCACCTGTGCCTTTTCCGCGGTGGACCTTGAACCGGTTGGCGTGTGTTCCCGTGGGAGTAGCACGACCAATCGTTTCTTGGTGTTCCCGGGGGCCGTTTCCCCCGGGGACTGCCTCGTTCGCTTAGCGACCTGCCCCGTGGAGCAGACCGACGCGAACGAGGGGGCGTCTGTCTGCACCTCTTTAGATGCAGTCGCCCTCCCGGTCCTGCCCGCTTTCTCGGCCGCCTTCACCCGAGCTACGAGTTCTTCGTGCTCCTTTCTGGCTTCATCAATGGTGCTCCGAAGCAGGAGGAGGCTCTGCTTCAGGTCACCAGCGATGTTTCGCCTGTTCGCCGAGAACTCGATTATGGCATCGAGTTGTTCAGACAGCGCCGCCACTCTTGGCCGCGTGTCCATGCACCTTTCGACGGCCTTGACTAGCAAGGGACCGTCCACCGAGATGTCTGGTGTGGACACCGACGGATTCGCCGTTTTTCCACCTCTAGACTTCGCCGCATCCGTCTCCGCCTTCTTCTGCGGAGACCGCTGGATGCCACCTCGTGCGAAGGGATTTGGTAACCCCTCCGCACCCGTCTCTTTTTGGTTCTTCGAGCTCATTTTTGTTAATTGGGTCCCCCTTCCAGCCGCTATCCTTGTCCATAGATGAGAAGTCGCTTGTATGGTCCCATGGTAATCTATGCCGAAGCAGTGAGGCCATGGGTAAGGGGGGTCGCCATAGTACCTTATGAGCACTATGACGCCCCCGCCCGCGTAAGTCAGGAAAGGGGCATCTTGTCCTAGGACTAGTTCCCCCCCATCTGATCCTTCTCTGCCTGATTCCCACCAGGCAATGGACGCGGAACGTACTGGGAGGCCTGCCAGGTTTTACGGGACGGAGACCCCTGCACCGGGTACCATCTCGCCGTTTCAAGCCGCTGTCACGCGACTTTACTAAGGGAGCTCGATGCAGGTGCCAGCCCTTGGTCGTGGTTCCTTAGCGTATCCGACTCGAATCCGTTTCGTTCGCTGCCAGTTGCCATAATTGGGACCTTACTGGTGTCGGCCCCAATGGACGGGGGAGTGCATTTGGTTGATGGGAGCGGCACTACTCGCTCCGTCAGAGATGCTTCCGGGTAATTGTGGCATTTACGAGGAGTCGACGGCCCAGTGTCCGACCCTCACCACCCCTAAGCAATCTCCCGCTGCTGGTCCAGGGCTGTTAGGTACTGTCAGCGGTCGCCCTCATATAACGTGACCTCGGCGGTCGCCACGCGCCGACCCGTGGTGGCATGCAGCTCTGCCAAATACAGTCCCTCTACAATTATGGGTCAGTCAACGTGTTGCCTGAATGTTCAAAAATGAATATAAAATCGGAAAAATTATCAACCACGAATGCTTTACTATCTATTTCTGTGTTCTGAAGTATACTTTCGATCGACAATTAGTTTTATTGCAGCTGATGTGTGTAAATCGGTTAAGAAGAAAAATATCATTTGCATAGCAAAAGACACAATTATGGGTCGCTTTTGGCATTCAAGATCATTTAGTCTATAATATCATCAAAAAAAGTTATCTAAAAAGTTATTTCATTGTGAATGTTTTTAGAGGTAACAAATATGTCCATAATGGTTTGACGCCCCTCCCTCTTCTGGAAGCACATGTTTCTTCACAAATTTCTGCACATCTCGCGAACCAATCAACTAAATGGAACCATACTGGCAGGTGAATGTTTTTAGTGGCAACAAATATGTTCCATAATCGACCTCAGACAACATTTTGGATTGTAAGATGGCAACTACCGGTTTCTGGAAAACAGCAGAAAATGACCAAATTCCACCCAATATGAGTTTTTCTTCAACCAGTATGCCGTTCAAATCCAGAAATTGTCTCCAAATGCCATTATGAAATCCAAAATGGCGACTTCCGGTGTCGGAAAAACAGCGGCAAATGACCAAATACCACCCAATATGGGTATTTCCGGAACCGTAATGATGCACTGGAGCCACAAATCGACTGCAGACAACATATTGAATTGTAAGATGGCAACTTCCGGTTTCTGGGAAACAACCTGAAATGGACGATTCCCATTAAATATATATTAACAAATTTGTTCTATAACCGACCTCAGGCAACATTTTGGACGATTCCCATTAAATATGGGTATCTCCGGAACCAGAAAGATGGACAGAAGCTAAAAATTGATCACAGACACAATCTTGAATTTTAAGATGGTGACTTCCGGTGTCTGGCAAACAGCCGGAAATGACCAAATACCATTCAATATGAATTTTTTCGGAACCAGAATTACGCCCAGATGACAGAAATTGATTTCACAGGCAATTTTAAAGTCCAAAATGACGACTTTCGGCTTCTGAAAAACAGTCCAAAGTGACCAAATATCACCCAATGTAAATTGACATTCTTTCGGGTAAACTTCACCGACAAGGATTTTCTCCAATTTTGAACAATTTTTTGCACAATTTGCTGTCCGAAAAGCACATGCATTTTACGCACGGCGATTTGGCAACTTTTCGCATTAGCTACATGGGTCTTCCCCAGGGCTCATGTTTAAGCCCCCTTCTTTACAACTTTTATGTAAATGACATCGACGAATGTCTGGCAAATTCATGCACGATAAGACAACTTGTAGACGGCAGTGTAATCTCTGTTACAGGAGCCAAAGCTGCCGATTTGCAAGGACCATTGCAAGATACCTTGGACAATTTGTCTGCTTGGGCTTTACAGCTAGGTATCGAATTCTCTCCGGAGAAGACTGAGATAGTAGTTTTTTCTAGGAAGCATGAACCTGCTCAGCTTCAAACACAACGATTTCTCAGGATTTGGTACACAAATATCTTGGTGTCTGGTTCGACTCTAAAGGCACCTGGGGTTGTCACGTTAGGTATCTGATGAAAAAATGTCAACAAAGAGTGAATTTACTTCGTACAATAACCGGACAATGGTGGGGAGCCCACCCAGGAGACCTTATAAGGCTTTACCAAACAACGATATTGTCTGTCATTGAGTACGGGTGTTTCTGCTTCCGCTCCGCAGCAAACACACATTTGATCGAACTGGAGCGAATACAATATCGTTGTTTGCGTATCGCCTTGGGTTGCATGCAGTCGACCCATACGATGAGTTTGGAGGTCTTAGCTGGAGTACTACCATTGAAAAACCGCTTCTGGAGCCTGTCTTCTCGCATTCTTATCAAATGTGAGGTCTTGAACCGTCCTGTGATTGAAAATTTTGAAAAATTAATCGAACTTAATTCTCAAACCCGTTTTATGACATTGTATTTCAATCACATGTCCCATAATATTAACCCTTCTTCGAATATTCCAAATCGTGTCGACTTATCAAATACTTCTGATTCTACTGTGTTTTTCGATACATCCATGATAGAAGAAACTCGTGGAATCCCGGAGCATTTACGCGTGCAGCAGATCCCCAAAATTTTTTCCAATAAATATCGAAACATCAACTGCGACAATATGTTCTACACTGACGGATCACTTCTTGATGGGTCCACTGGCTTCGGTATTTTCAATAACAATTTAACCGTCTCCCATAAGCTTGATAATCCTGCTTCTGTTTACGTCGCAGAATTGGCTGCAATTCAGTACACCCTAGGGATTATCGAAAAAATGCCCACGGACCATTGTTTCATCTTTACGGACAGTCTCAGTTCCATTGAGGCTCTCCGATCGATGAAAGATGTTAAGCACTCTCCGTATTTCCTGGGGAAAATACGGGAACATCTGAGTGCTTTATCCGAAAAATCGTATCAGATTACCTTAGCGTGGGTCTCTTCTCACTGCTCGATACCGGGCAATGAGAAAGCGGACTCTTTGGCTAAGGTGGGCGCAACAAACGGTGGAATTTATGAAAGACCAATTGCCTTTAATGAATTTTTCTCATTTGTACGTCAGAATACGATCATCAGTTGGCAAAATGCTTGGACCAAGGGGAACTGGGAAGGTGGTTACATTCCATAATCCCCAAGGTGTCGACGAACCCGTGGTTCAAGGGGTTGGATGTAGGTCGGGATTTCATTTGCGTGATGTCCCGGCTTATGTCCAATCATTATAGATTTGACGCGCATCTCCGTCGTGTTGGGCTCGGGGAAAGTGGTACCTGTGCCTGTGGTGAAGGTTATCACGACATAGAGCACGTTGTTTGGTCATGCCCTGTACACCGTGACGCCAGGTCTAAATTAATAGCTTCCCTGCAGGCCGAAGGTAGGCAGTCGGCTGTTCCTGTTCGTGATGTCTTGGCGAGCCGTGACCTATCCTGCATGTCCCTTATATACGTTTTCCTGAAATCCATCCACGCCCCAGTTTAATCCTATTCCCTTCCGCCTACATCCAACCAAACGACAAGAACACGCAACTAGACCCGCACGATACTCTCAGGTCCCGAGGGAGACAACCCAATATGCCAGTCCGTAATATCTTGGCCCAGCAGCGGGACATATTCAATATGCTGCTTACCTATGGCGATGGAAAACCATCAAACAACAAATCAGTGCTTTTAATGCAAAACATTCTAGCTTTAAGTTAGATTTAGTTTCAGCTCGTAGTCGGCAGCGAGGATAAAAAATTTGCTTTTAGTTATTAAGATACTTTAGAAAGTAAGCTACCAGATATAATTGGCGCCGTTGAATATTAAATTGTATTTGTGCCGTGTCAAATAAATTATAGATGAACAAAAAAAAAAATCACCCAATATGAGTTTTTCTTTAACCAGTATCCTAAATACCATTTTGAAATCCAAGATGGCGACTACCGGTTTGTGAAAAACAGCCTAAAGTAAACAAATACTATCCAATATGAGTATCTCTGGAACCAGAATGATGCAAGGAGCTAACAATTGACCTCAGGCACCATTTTGAATTGCTAAATGGCAACTTATAGGCAACAGTCGGAAATGACCGAAAAATATTCAATGTGGATATTTCCGTAAACGTGATGATGCATAGAAACCAAACATTGACCCTGGACACTATTTTGAATTTGAAGACGACCACTTTTAGTTTCTGGAAAACAACCAAAAATACCTCCCAATATGGGTGTTTCCGGTGTCAGATTGATGCCAGAAAGTCTGCTGATAATGACAGAATACCACCCAATATGAATATATTCAGAATTAAGGCGATGTACAGAAGCCAAAAGACGAGGATGTTGTCATTTCGATAAAACCAATCATTTCAAACGATTTGTTATTTGACTTTGATCATATCCTATGGCCGATTAGTCGTGCATTTGCAGACTTCAAACAAACCGCAAGGAATCAATGAACTTGGAACGTTCAAATAGTACGACACCACATTTAAATTATGTTGAGGCCACATATATCGATCAAAGCAGGTATAGTTTTAAATAGTCTTTGAATTTCTCTTCTTTTCATAACTTTTGAGCCACATATCCAATTGTTATGAAGTTAGTTATTTGTAAGTTTGAGAGTTGACTTGTTCGTATGACACTAGTTATGTTCAAATAAGTCATGTAATCTTTGAGATATTAGACTTTCGTTGTTTTATTAACAATTTAATACATAACGGTTGCTTAAGTTCGCTTATAATCAAATGAAATGGGAACGTATAGGGCTGCCAAACTTTGAAACCACGTGTTCAATCATAATTCATCAGTTAACCCTTAACTAGCCTACTCATCTGATAATAATAATCAAATCGGTTGTGTAGTTTCTGAGATAATGAAGTTTCGTGATTTTCACAAGTCGGCACGTTACAAATGAAGTTACAGTTCGATTACAGTAAAATTCAATAGGGTCTTTTGAGGCAGCTAGACCATTCATTTGACACTAATTTTGTGGAAATCGGGTCGGCCATCTCTGAGAAAAGTGAGTGAGTCCAAGTAATCTTCGGAATATGTTCCTTTTCATAGCTGGATTTCACATTTTTAAGCATAACAGGCAAAATGATAGTCCGATTGCAAAACAAATCAATAGGGTCTTATGGGGCAACAAGACCTTTCATTTGACACTGATTTTATGAAAATCGGTTCAGCCATCTCTGAGAAACATGAGTGAGATTAAACAGTCTTCAGAACACGTTTCTTGTCATAACTTCTGAACCACATGTTCAATCTTTATGAAGTTCAAAACTTAAGGGTTTTCTAGGTAGCCCGTTCTTTCGAGACCAACTTTGTTCAAATCGGTTGTGTAGTTTCTGAAATATTGATGTTTCATGATTTTCACATTTTTAAACATAACCTCTAAACTAAAAATCCGATTACAATAAAATTCAATAGGGTCTTATGGGGCAACAAGACCTTTCATTTGCAATTATTTTCATGAAAATCGGTCCAGCCATCTCTGAGAAACGTGAGTGAGAATAAAAATCTGCACATACACACACACACACACACACATACAGAAAATGCTCAGCTCGTCGAGTTGAGTCGAGTGATATATGCCATTCGGCCCTTTGGAGCACTTTTATACTTTCGGTTTTGCAAGTGATTGCTATACCTTTCTAGGAGAAAGGCAAAAATCGCATCATATATTTAAAACATATTTATTTCATGTTACTTTCAAAATGTTCGGTATAGTTATGCTTTTGGTTACCAGAAATGCGTTATTTAGAATGAAAAATAAATCCAGCAGAAATTACCAAGGTGTTTATTTTATATTAATTGAAGGTTTCATGTAAATCTATTCAAACAAATAATAAGTTCGAAAAAGAAAGGCTGGGTCTCACCGCTAGGTGGATTATTTAAGGTTTTGACGTGGGACTACGTCTTTGTTTTCTATACTGAGATGCATTCTGTAAAATAGGAAACGCAATTGGCAAATGTTACGTCAGATTTCAAACGATAATAACAGCACAACCACATGATGAATAACAATAACCAATATATTGTTGGATAGATAAAATGTGTAACAATTTTAGAATATGCTAGTCATCATTATTATTTCACTGCTCAACGGTGAAAATTGATAAAAAGTTACAAGGAAATTTACGCGAACAATTGACCAATCACACGCGAGCATTCCTAGCACAGACGATGTGAATGGACACCAACCATTCCCTGTGATATTCTCTGTATCAATATAAAAAAAAATGGACAGAGTTTCCCCGTCCCAACAGGTCAGATTAAGTTTGCTTCCATGAACTTAGACTAATTTGAAGTCTCGAAGGTAAAGATTTTTCGAAAAGTTTTGAAACAAGCCTTCTACTTGAACAATTTCCAAACCTGCTGTCAGAGCATAATAAAAACTGCTGTCTTGAAAGAAAACATGCTGGTAAAAGCAACAATACCGTACAGTATAATATACATATCATGTGGAGCAGAGCGCCGCTGGACTCTCGTCGTCTATCATTGCAATGGTACACAACTTATATTTCCGTGAAATCAAGGAAAATCTGCAATGCTACTGCATTGATAGTGATTAAAAGTTTATCTCATGAATATGATTACCTAAAAAAACATAAACTACTCAACAAGAATTAAGCATTTTTGCAACGGTCATAAGATTTTTTTTGCATTTTATCTTCGATATTAACTTAATGATCGTGATTGAAAGAGTAGATTTCTGAAAATACAAATTTATATAAGCTTAAGAGCCAGCGAATGTTTCTGAATATTTTGTCGATTCACTAGGATCTATTCAGAATCTTTTTTCACATTTCAACATTGTTAGCTGATCTATTTTTGTTTTCATCTTAACAAATAATATTCTTAGGTATATTAGCTGTCTTCGTAATTCAGTGAATGTAATTGTTGGCAAATGAAAAAAAAAAATAGAAGTTAATCATTTCGAACTTTAACTTCCTTGTAATTGTTGATTGTTATGATTTTTCGCTGGAACTTGTTGATAATTTTCAACTCAACTCATCTTCATATGTTTCCCTATGAGTGAACCTATGTAACGGCTTCGAAATTATTTTCATAATGAGATTTATATAATATATTGAATTCGATTAGAGTTTAAAAAGACAAAAACATGTATCATGATAACGTAAATATTGTTGGATTTGGTTTATGAGGAAAAAGAGTTGATTCTGATTCAGACGCATTGCGAGAAATTCTGTGCTTCTTCAATAACAACGACACGCTTGTGCCTTGTTAAAGAAATGTTGTTCGCACAAAGAAACATTACACAATATCGTTGAGTGTAATCGGAGTTCCTTCGAGTACTGTTCAATATATTTCTAAAAAGAAAATTTATGGAGAGTCTGCATATAAAAAAATACTAAATCACAGAACAAACCAACTGATGCTGTCTGCAGATTCTGTAACATTTGTAACTAAAATCCTTCTTATTACAGTGTTTGTCCCACGTCACCATTTCATACAACCCTAGGGCTGTATACCTTGTAGTATTTTGGATATATATTGCCTCTTGTATTTTTGTACGTTTTTCACAGACCCTGGAGGGGGGGGGGGGGTTATCGAATGCTACGTTTTTTTCGAGGGAGGGTTTAAAGTTTTGCGACCGAATGCTACGAGGGGGGAGGGGGGTTTGAAAACCATAAAACAATGCTACGTCATTTAAGTATGTTCCCTTATTGGAAATGGCAGGCAATTCTACTAGAGAAAACGGGAGGACTAGAATCATCGGCGAATGGTTATCCGAAATGATGATAATTGAACAAATTTGCAGGTTTGTTACTGTTGTGAAATATGATAGCACCTTTTGGTGCTCTACAATTGTATGATTGAAGTAGTTAAGATTTTTCATCAGGTGTAACAGACGGAAAACCGCAAATTTCAGCATTTGCAAGCCAAGGAAAATTCAACATTGCCTCAAGAACGTGTTGGTGGCCCTGAGGAGGGCCGGATGTAATTTATACTTGTTCTCGTGCTGGATGGCAGCAGATAACAGAAATGCAGCACTTACGCTATTGCGTCTTAAAACAAAACGGATATAGTTTGACATACCAGCAGAATTTCGACCTTCATACTCATGTCTACCATCGGCAATATCAAACACGCAACAAACTGCTTTCATTTGACACGGGTACGGGAACATTTTCTTTTTTTAAGCCGCGCAACACGACACAATACATGTTGTTTTGCTACCTTTAAGGGCTATTCCCACTGCTTCCGTTCCGGGGCCGGGCCGGATCCGGGCCGTGTCCGTGTCCCGTCCGGGACTTTAATGCATTCACACTGCGCCGTGTACGAACCGTGCCTGCGCTGCGCTCTGGCTGAGAAATGTTGATGTGTGTATGTGAAAGAACGTCTTCCTCATTTTTTCATACCGCAGTTCACTCCGCGCGAAATATTTCACTACAACATACACGCATCCACCCGAGTGCCTCCCGTGCACTCTCCGGCCAACACAAAGTATCGTCGGCAACGATAGTTTTCCTCTCGCACGGCGGCAGCACGACGGCAACTCAACGCTGCCCCGGTCTGGGCACGGCGCGTCGGTGTGAATGCGTTCATAAGAACGCATGCAATCAATCTCAAACGAGCCCGGACGACACACGGAACAGCCACGGCCCGGTCCCGGCCCGGTCCCGGAACGGAAGCAGTGGGAATAGCCCTTTAAGAGAACTCTATCGGTCCGGCTCGACAGAATGTCCACAAGAAATCATTTTTGTATATCCTTATTACGAAAAGGAGACAAACTGTAGGAATTGGAAATAAAGACGGGGCTTGTCAAAATCGCACGCTATGATATATCGGATATCGCACGCTATCTGACCATGAAGCATTTATGCTATGATTGAATGAAAATTGCAATTGCAGCAATCGGCCTTTTTGACGTAAAATTACGTCTTGCGGCAAAATAATATAGGAAAAATATACGGAAAAATATACCGCTTCACACCATTAAATTGATTAACTCTAATCGAGTGTATTTCCAAAGATATTGCAGAAAATTTATTGACATAAGACAGGCTGTCGTAATACTACGTTAACCTTGCGGTCGTATCTTATAAACAACCTCTCCAACTTTTTTTAAGACATTTGGCATCGAAAAAAAAAGTTTCGATTTTCCCAATTTCATGTACTCCTCCTCCCTTGGTGGATTTTCGAGGATCGACAAATCACAACTTTGAGCGCTTTGAGGCACTCTTAAGTCATGTCCGATTGAGCTGAAATTTTGCATAGATGGTTTTTTAGGCCAGCCGTTCTCAACCTTTCTTTGTCCGCGTACCCCTTGGCAATATTTTTCAAAATAATTGTACCCCCTGGCTTCTAATGTTCTGGCAGAGTGGGAGAAAGCAGTGGTAGATCACGTTGTGGTAGTCTAGTCAAGGTTTCAAATTGGACTATAGTTTGTTTCACTGCTACAGTCATGTTTTGAGAGCAAGTTTGAACAACAACGGAAGTATTACAAAAAAACATTGCTTTGTCCGCCATTACTGATTTTTCTTTCGCGTACCCCCTAGAGGCTCTCGCGTACCCCTAGGGGTACGCGTACCCCAGGTTGAGAACCGCTGTTTTAGGCCAATGAACAAAATATACATACGGTTTTTGAAAAACGATGATAATTTTTTTCCCATACAGTCATCGCCGCCCTAACTGCCCAAATCGGAAAATACTTTTCCACAAAATGAAGATCCACTTTTATATAACTGGTAACACGATTAGTCGATTCTGTCAAGTGACGCTTAGTTGGGAAAAAGGCGTGGTCGGAAGAAGATCGTCGTAAATTGATTTGCGATTTTTGTGAGCGAAATAAAGGAAAATCTAAAAGTGAAGTGTTCCACTAGTCTAAAGATCTTGGATATAGAAAAAAAAACATTTATATACATTATTGACAAACTCTTCGAGAATGGAAATATTTTCAAAAGAAAATCTGATTGCGGACGAAAATGCACTTTGCAAGAGAGCAAAGTTCGAGCGAAGTTGAGAGCGCTTGATTCAAAAACGGTGAACAAGTATCTGCATGAAATGGGTTTAAAACTTTAAATATGAGTACCATAAAAATGACGAAGTAGTGTTTTGGCAATACCTTGTATTGTCAAACTATGCTAATGCAACTTTAGCGGATTGGCGGCAAGGCAATATCGGGTTTATTCCGAAAGGGTACAACTCTCAAAATGTGCCACAGCTGCAGTCTATTGAAACTTTCTGAGCAAATTTGAAGCGAATGGTCTACCATAAAGGTTACAGAGCAAAAAACGTTGATTGTTTGATAGAAAAATCAAGAAGGAACTCAAAACAATTGAAACATCCGGAATTCAGGAAGCTATAAAGCAAGTACCCCAGAGGATCAGGAAATCAGCGCGATGTGGAGCTGAGTTTTTCCTATAAGGTTTGTTAATGAGTTACATTACTTGAATAAACAAACAAGTATAGAAAAATAAGTTGTGCAAGATTTTAATTTGGAATTGAAAGTTTGTTCGGATTTTTTCCTCATGCGTTAGCATATACCCATTTTCTTCAAAATATGATGATTGAAATTACGCACATTCATAGAAATGCTAATGAAGAAACCTGTAAGCCTGCTGTTTGTGATTTCAACGTTATGAGTTTGACTTTCACTGGGCCTTTCTGGATTCCGGAAACATTACCCGGTCTAGTGGGCTCCGTTCTGGTCCGGTCCGGAATTAAATCGGACATTGAAGCCGTAAAAGCCAGGTCCCATATTGAACATAACTATTGATATACAGTCACGTTTTTTAAGCGGTTTTTTTTAACGCGGATTTTTTTACGAGGTTTTTTTACGCGGATTTTTGAATTAACGTGTTTTTTACGCGATACCGCGCTAATTGAAAAAAAAAACACGGGTTTTCAAGTTAACGCAGGTTGGGAACCAAAAACTAGTATTTATTTATTGAGAAAAAGACTTAGTTAAAAACACACCCTTCGCCCTCCGAAAGATCCGAAATAACCGTCAAAGAGGACAATTTGGTCGTAAAACGTCTCGGTTTTTTTCAAAAATCTTTCTTGGTGGTTTATATTACGCGATTTTTTTAATTGCCACGGTTTTTCACGCGGATTATTGAAATAACGCGTTTTTTTACCCGGATTTTCGAAACAACGTGGTTTTTTTACACGGTTGTTTTTAAGATCCCCCGCGTAAAAAAAAACCTGACTGTGGACGAAAAAATGAAGGGGGGCACCAAAATAAGTTTTCGCCTGCAGCTCAAATCAGTCTTCGTCCGTCCCTGAGTTTAGCTCAAAGTTGCAGGGATTTCGCGTCATTAAAAATAACACTGGTCGACAAGATAAAAAAGTGCATTCCAAAAGCTCAAACCGGAAAAAAGATTATAGCTCTTCAACCATTCCTGTGAATTTTGGTGCCCCTAGCCATTACCAAAACGTATCAACTCACGTGAGAGTGTGAAACTCATTTTAGTCTCTGGAAAAACGGTAATGGCTAGGGTTGAATATCTGTAAACTTTAATTTTTTCCTGGTTTGAGCTTTTAAATGCACCTGTGTTGATAATCAGACCCGTGTTTTTTTGTTGAGTCGTAAGTCGTTTCATTTTCAAAAACTAATAACTTTTAAACCAGTTGATCGATTTTTTATGTTTTTGGGTCAAAATAAAATTTTCTGGTTTTAGAAAGAATACTAAAGAAATATGTGTACTTTTTGAAGCAGAAATTCCTGAATTTTCTATAATTTGTATCATGTTTTTTAATTGGATTTAATAAAATACAAAAAATAATATATGTTCAATTTTTTCAGAGTCAAATGTGGGCTTCAAAATAGAAATCAGAAAAAAGAATTATAAGTTTCCGTTAGACTCTACTAGAAACTACTAGATTTCTAGTAGAGTCTAACGAAAACTTATAATTCTTTTTTCTGATTTCTTAAATCACTCACTAAGACGCTCAATATAGATTTTTCAAATTTTAAATAGAGTCAAGAGATATTTTACGTTTGCCCAATAAAACGACGTACGATTAAAAAAGGCATATATTTTAAGAGAAACATCAATAACGACGTGAAAACGTGAATCGGCCTTTTTAACTATTCTTCGCCCCACGTTTTAACTAACTTTATCTTAGTGTCAAAAAAGGATCTAGTTTTCAGTTTTCTATTGAATTTAATTGTAGTCAGACGGTTAGTTAAACTATTTTGTATCAAAATGTGAAAATCACGAACACATCTCAAAATGCCATAACCAATTTAAATAAAATTGGTTTGGTTCAAAATTTATGGATAAAAACGAGCTAAAAGCCAGTTCAAAATCATATTATGTTTTGAATATATAAATTATAGTGAATAGTGATAGTTCGAAATGCAACCAAAACTATCAAAATTCAACGTTTCTTTCAAAAGTAATTTGAGTTTGCGTTTATGAAAATGAATCATGAATCGCCGTTAAAGAGAAATATACGAGTGTGTGTATGTATGTTTGTATGTGTAAATTCGTATATGTGATAATGTTTTTTTGGTATGCGTGTCTCGTATGTTCCTTTATTAGAGAGTATATATGTACGTGTCTGCAGTGTATACACATTAGGCAGGGAAACCAGATGTGCAGATTTGTCTGCGAATCGCAGATTTTCAGAATCCATGTGCAGATTTTTATTGATTCGCAAATATTGGCAGGTTTTCAATAGTTTCTGCAGATTTTTGTCAAAGTCTCCTTATATTTACGCAGACTTTCTCAAAATGTGTGCAGATTTTCGCAGACTTTTGCCTGCGTAAGCGAAATTTTTTCGAATCGCGGATAGATTTCATTCAGATTTCAAGCAGATTTGTCCGGTTTTTCGAGCAGTTGCAGACATTTTTCAAAAACATCTGGCATCTCTGGCATTGGGGTGGGGAATCGTTATATGCAAAAAACGAAACCTGATAGCAGAAAGCCAGAACCAAGTTTTTTTTTATTCTATTAGGAGCCCCAAACAATCCTAAATTTATCAGAGGTCGATTAGTTTAGTCTCTGCTTGGCGCATTGCATTTCAAATTTATATGGAGATTTGTATGGAAAAGCCAACGTTTTTGCGTTTTCCTTTCTGAAGAGCTAAAAGTGGCTCAAACCATAGGTTTCATGATTTCAAATGGTAGGTTTTTTGATGCCTAGCAACTTGGCCGAAGATATTAAAGAGCAAGGGTGTCCCAAAAAAAACTGAAGCTGTTCAAAGTTGAGTATGTCGAAATTTATGTTGCAAATCATGTTTTCTGCCAACACTGCCAGTGTACCGGCGTTAATCAGATTTCCATCAGAACTAGGGATACCATCTGGTCGAAGGTAGAAATCAGGACATTCTTTTTCGGCACAAATTTGATCTAAGCCTAAGACCTCCTAGCTTGTCACGAGGAACGATACTGGCCTAACAAGCAGGTTGTCAAAGCTTCAAAAACCAACCTGGAAAAGACTGTTAGTATTAATAGAATCACAGCGTTAGCCCCGCAATTGTCCTGTATACTAATAGTTATAGATTTGAAAAGGCAGATGGATGAGTAGTATGATTGTTAGAGAGGCACACTGTAGCAGTGGAAAAATATGACATCGGGAGGTTCAATTTTGTTGAAACCGCGGGGCATTTTAAAGGCATGTGAGAGTTTCGCGGGACGAATTTTATTAAAACGCGGGTCTGTTTCGTCATTTCACAATTACTAGATGTTTGACGATTTCACAACCTAGAAGGTTTCTCTCGTCACTTCGCTGAGATTGTATCCCGAAATCGTAAGAGATACGCTACGAAATTGACTTTTTCAAGAAAATTAGGACAAATGGTTGAATAAAAAAATGAATCAGGACGCTCGAATAGAATCACAAAATCAAGACATGTCCTGCTAAATCAGGACGGATGGTATCCCTAATCAGAAGTAACCTCTGCAACACGTTGTAGATTCTACCTATGCCTAGAATATTGACCTAAATTTGTTTGTTTGATCCAGCTGAGTGTATAAACTCGTTACGACAGGTTATTTCTGATGGGAATCCTATTGATGCCGGTACATTGGTAATGTTGACAGAAAACAAGATTTTCTGCATTTAAATCGACATACTCAACTTTGAACAGCTCTAGCTCTTCTTAGGAGCATCCTAGCTCTTCAGTGCCTTCTGCAAAGTTGTTAGACATCTAAAATACTATACTTTTACATAATGTAGTGCATAATTAGATCATTATTGAGCTCTCTAGAAAGGTAAATGAAAAAAGTAGGTTTTCCCATATAAATTTTCATACAAATTCGAAATGCAATGCGCCAAGCGGAGACAAAACCAATCGACTTCCGGTAAGTTTACGTTTGTTTGGGGCCCCAAAAGAAGCCAAAAAAACTTGGTTCTGGAAAATCGATCACTTTTCCCCACCCTAATACATATGTTCGTATGAACGTTTGCATGTTCGTTTTAACGAAATTTACAACTATTTTCGTAAAAATGTTATATCTCGAGATTGGCTCTATTAGGCGTCGTACACAAATTACGTAACGCTAAAAAACTAGATTTCAGACCCCCTCCCCCCTATGTAACGATAGGTAACGTTTGACATAACTCCCCCTCTAAAATTATGTAACGCTGATCAGCCTGACCCCCCCACCGGAATTTTCAATTTCGAGCAAATATCAGAGTTGCGTAGCTGTCTCTACTACCCCCCTCCCCTCCCCCCTACGTAACAATAAGTAACGCTGACTCAACTCCCCTCCCTCCCCTTCATGCGTTACGTAATTTGTGTACGACGCCTTTCCTATGGATGATAAGTGTTTCTCACGTAAAATTTTCCGAGAAATACGATGAAATTATAAATTTACAACTATTTTCGTCAAAATTACCTCTGGATGATAAGTGTTTCTCACGTAAAATTTTCCCAGAAATACGATGAAATTGTCAAATTTAAAACAAAAATGGTTACATTCACCAAAAAATGCAAATTTAGTGTTTGAATACAAAATAATTTATCTGGCAGCACTTCCGGTCAAAAATAATATTTTTTCAATTGGGTTGTTTAGCTATTCACGGATTCTGATTTTTATATATCAGCTAAAAAAGTGAAATTTTTTGAGCAAAATGTGATATTTTTTAATTTTATATCATTATCTTTCGATTTTTAAATGAAAAATAAAAATCGCTCCTACAATGACAGTTGGTATATGGACGAACTGTCATTGTAGCGATTTCGAACAGATTTCGAGCAGTTTTAATTCGTGATTTAAAAATTGAAGGACAACAATAGAAAATATTTGAAAATCAAGTTTTGCTTAAAAAATGCAGCTCTTTTAGATGATATGAACAACTGATATAGCTAAACAACCCAATTGACGTTTATGTGGTAATGAACTTCAAAAAATAAAAGATTTCAAATGAGAAAGGCCAAATAACACCGCTTGGCGGATTAATTTTCATAGAATGGCAGCCACCACCGGCTAACTGTATTTTTTTTACCATTTAAGCCCTGTTTAGAGTTCTAAGTGAAGTGAAAGTTCACTCCATGCATGCATACAATAGTTGCAGTAGCGAAAATTTGACTTTTCTGCGCGGTCATGTCAAAATGACAGTTCCGTTTAATTTTCGCTTCGCACGATATGTTAACTCGTGGATTTCGCTTCACATGCACTGTAAACTACAGGCTGGTGAAGTACTTGTGCGGTTTACAACCAGGCTTTCACGACTGATTTCGCTAGTGAAAATTTACGCTTTTTCACTTGTCTTATTGTTAACTTCTCTTGGAACTGTGTGTATCACCCATACTGTACCCATACTTTTGTTATTTTTTCTTCGATGTGTTGATAGATGTTATGCTATACTAAAAGCATATACAAACAGACGTGCCTCTTCGAAAAAAAAATCCTGTAAAATCTTCGTCCTTATTCGAAACGTTACACTCATGCGCCACCATGTGAGCTTATTGCCTACTTACTTATTTTCGTAAAACGGTTTTTGTCTTTGCTAATGGGTGTGCACGCTTACTTAAATCAACACCAGCGGCATTACTGACGGTTTTTGTCTTGGATAATAATTTTTACACGCTTGCTTATAGCGACACTAGCGGCATTATTGCCCACTAAGCAAAATTTTAAAATAAACATTATTTTTCTGGTCGATGAAATTGTCATCGAGTGGCACGTCTATTTGTCTGTGCTAAAAGTATTGTGAGTTTCACTGAAACTTGTTCGCCGCGCTATAAACCGCAACTCTGAAACCAAATGCCCTTTCTGGTTGCCGAGTTGATTTTATTTTCTTCGGGACACTGTAAGCAACAGGCTAAATTAAATCTACCTGTTTTGGCAACCCTTTCCAAAATCAGAACAAACTTCGATTCTGGCAGCACACTGAAGGCGGCAGCAGGGGTGCCAGGTTTACAGTTTAATCTAATATAAATTGATATCATAATGCTTAAAACAGAAACCACAAAGTGAGTATATGATCCGATAGATTTTCCCCTGGTGACTAGTAATCCTTTTTAGTCTCCACTGTCTCCAGCAGTGATTTCTTCAAAGATTTTCCCGATACTTTAACAATGAAGGTTGATGCAAATGAAAACAGCATACATCTGGCAACTCAGCGCGGCCTTTGATTCAAGCGCGGTGTTTGGATTAGACCGCGTTCAGTTTGGGGCAAATCTCTTAATACTTGCCCGGTGGTTGGTCACATGTCTCAGTAGCAGCGCGGTTCTCAGCATGTGTCATCAGAGTGCCGTTATTCCCCTATTGTTGGGGCAGCACATAAGTTGCCATCAGCATATCCGATTTTGAATAGCAAAATGCCTTTTGAACTAGTAATTGAAGGTTAATATTAAAAGATTTGCCCCAAACTGAACGCGGCTAATCCAAACACCGCGCTTGAATCAAAGGCCGCGCTGAGTTGCCAGATGTATGCTGTTTTCATTTGCATCAACCTTCATTGTTAAAGTATCGGGAAAATCATTGAAGAAATCACTGTTGGAGACAGTGGAGACTAAAAAGGATTACTAATCACCAGGGGAAAATCTATCGGATCATATACTCACTTTGTGGTTTCTGTTTTAGGCATTATGATATCAATTTATATTAGATTAATCTGTAAACCTGGCACCCCTGCTGCCGCCTCCAGTGTGCTGCCAGAATCGAAGTTTGTTTTGATTTTGGAAAGGGTTGCTACAGCAGGTAGATTTAATTTTGGCTGTTGCTTACAGTGTCCCGAAGAAAATAAAATCGACTCGGCAACCAAGAAGGGCATTTGGTTTCAGAGTTGCGGTTTATAGCGCGGCGACAAGTTTCAGTGAAACTCACAATATCCCACTTGAATGAACGACCGAACAACCTAATCATTTTACTCATAAGCAGCGTTGCCATCGTGCCTGATTAATCTGGATTTTGCCAGATTTCTGTTTGCGCGCCAGACAAACAGATAAACCTCAGAATATGCCAGATATTTGTAAATGAGCCAGATATTTGCCAGATTTCATCCGCGTCGTCTCGCAAAAAGGTCATTACGGCGAGATGGGCCGTGCCTGGCCTTTACCTACCTACACCCGGCGAGAGCAAAAAAAAAGGTCATCACTTTCAATTCTGCCAGGAATTTTATCCAAAAATGAGTGACAGATTTTTGCCAGACTTTTTTTTACGCTGACATAACGCACGTAAAAGCAACAACAATATCAGCAGGATCCGTGACACCTGTCAGTTCGTAAAATGATCTATAGGTCGAAAAGTATTGAATTTATTAAAAGCGACAAAAGTGAGTAATGACCAATGAGAATAAAAGAGAGGTGAGGAGGAGAGTGAAATTTTCTAGTATTAGTAAATGCTTCAAATGTAAACAACTAGATGAACTCAATGGGAAACCCAAATAACTACGTCACTATTTGGCATCAACTATGGGCAGAGGAGGATGAGCAGAGGGGCGCGTGCAAGTGTTAGTAAGTTTCCTCCTCATCTCTCTTTTATACTCATTGAGTAATGACATACTCAGTTTAGACTTCAAAACTGACCACTTCGGTTTATTCACGTTGAAAGAGATTTTGAAGGCTGTTCACACCTACGTCAACCCTCATATGTAATTGTCAAAATGTGCGTGATGACAAAATCAAAAATATTTCCTTTTTTCCTTTTTTCTTTTTCGCATGCAAAACCAAACAAATAGCAGCAACACCGTCATCGCAAATCAGCAACGCCGTCAACGCCAATAGGTTTTCTAGTTGCATGTAGATGTCGTTTTTAGCTGGAGTAAATTTTGTGTTTGAATACTTTTCGTGCCCTATATGACGGAGCCTTACGGGCTTACGGAGCTAGAGGATGAAAAAGTGTACAGAGAGAAAATCGATTGACAAGTGTGTTATTTGTTAAGCAACTAATAAAGAATTTAGTCTAGATTGGGTTGGGTTTTATTTAAAAGTGTCATTACCAAAAGGAAATATGTCGTTTACCATAAATCCTTTGTCTAGTAATGCAATTACGGCGATGCGTAAGTAGAGATACAACATAAATATTTTGTTCTGTTTTCACTCGATTACTACTTGTCTTCGACAGATCCAATCATGGGAACAATTGCCAACGGCAGCGGTTTTATAACTCCGATAACCACAACTAATGCGGCCACAATCCTAAATAACAGTTCCCTAGATTTCACGCGAAAATCTAGTCATTCGCAATCTGGTGCAGCTCCCATGGATCTAGAGTCAGCTTCAGAACGAGAATCAGCAAGAGAAGTTCCATCTAGCAGCGAGAAAAAGGATAGCCTGATACAGAAAGCAAGTCAGCTTGCTGTAGATAGTACAGGGGGACAAATTTTATTCAATCAGCTAATACAGCCATCCCAAGGGTTCATGATGATGACACCTGGAATGGTAAATATGATGGACGGCTCTTCTTTGATTGGAATGCAAACATTTCCTGTAATGGCACAACAGATAAATTCGGGTGTGGATATAACATCACAAGCTTTAAACTTAACTCAATCAGAGGACGGGAAAGAAGTTATATATTGCAAATCATGTACACTATTTCCTCCGAATCCAAATGCGCCTGCACCAAAAACAATTGATCGTCCACCAGGGTGTCGGACGGTATTTGTTGGGGGTTTACCGAACTCAATCACAGAAGAAGTTATTCGGGAAATTTTTGAACGCTGCGGAGAAATTACAACACTACGTTTTTCGAAGAAAAATTTTTGCCATATCCGCTACGTTTTCGAGGCATCGGTGGACTCTGCTATCTATCTGTCCGGTTATCGGGTCAAGATAAGCAGTGGTGGTTTCAATTACACTACACCGGAACCAAAAGATCCTTCCACATTTGGGACGTTGCACGTCGATTATGCTCATGCCCGCGATGATCAGTATGACTACGAGTGTCGGCAGCGTAAACTGCAGCGCGAAAGACGGCATCGCGAAAGAGTGGAAGAAGACCGGCTTCGACCACTCTCCCCACAACCCGTTATACATTATACTGATCATGAAGCTACTTCAGTCGCAGAAAAACTTAAAAATGACGAAAGTTTCGGCAAAGCTGTTACAACTCTTATAACCTGGCTCGAACGAGGTGACTGCAGCAAGAAGAATGCTAACAACTTCTACACAATGATTCAAAGCACCAACTCGCACGTTCGCCGACTTCTTAGTGAAAAGGCGATTTGCGACGAAGAATTATGTCGTGCGCGGGAAATGTATCGAAAACAAATGCAGAGCATGTTAGTTGAATGTAAGTACTGCTTAGTTCTTTATCATACAATTATCAAATCTGGATTCATTGGCAGTAGAAGTGGTTGCGACCCAGCAGCTAGAGGTCAGATCCCATATCCTTCCCTAAATTCCATTTATAATGGAGAGAGTAATGAGTGTTGGTTGATTGTTATGTTTATTCGTGGGTTGAAAAAATTGAAAAAAAAACATTGAAACGTAATGGTTTAGATAACTGATTTTGAATTTCATTTAGTAGCAACCAAAATCATTATTCTACTCCAATTTGTCTTCAATCGGCAATTCAGTACTCTCCTACAATAAAATCCCTATATGAAGCTAACATTCCGAGCCCAAACATACTAACCTTCGGGAATATTTTAGTCAATACATAGTTATAAAGGATGCTGTAAACGTTCTCGAATAATAATTTTCAAAGGTATTGTATTTCCGAAAATAACTTTCTTTTACACAAATCTCAATAGAACCAAAAACCGGAAAGCGGGCGAAATATAGCCCTTGTTATTTTGGTGAGGAAATAATTCATACACACCAAAGGTATGTAATCGTATATTACGCACAACAGAATGTAGAATACCAGCCAACAAACATGGCAATTCGCCTTCAAATGGCAGTAAGGAGGCATACGGTAATTTGCGATGTAGTATAAGTGTAATATTCGTTTCGTCATTTTTCTTTGGTCCTTGGTCCGTTCATTTCCAGCACTTCCAAATAAGTTGCTTTTACGATTAATAATTAAAAATACAAAAAGGTTTTTCAGTCGCTGACATTTTTTCTCTGACAATTTCCGGATGAAAACGTAGATTCTGCACATCCATTGATGACAGAAGTGTACATAAATTCGTTTTTTCCCGAGTGTTGTACCTTTTCTTCCTTTTAAAAGTACTAACGAAGTTTTCCATAATTTATATTCCAACCAACCACATCAAATAGAATCCTATCTGCCTTTCCCATGAGCCCGTACTACACACATACAAACATACAGCAGAAATACGAACGTAAAATGCTCTATCATTATTATCACTGTTATTATTTTCCACTTCAATCCAATTCAGTCAATCAGATTGAAAAAGTGTTCACTGCGGCCAGTCACAAGAAGGTTTGGGATCATTTTACTAAGGCCCAGAGAAAAAACATCGACGCCTGGAAAAAACAATCACTGGTATGTATGTTCTGCTTATGTCGTTGCATGTGCATGTGTGTAATTCTCATATTAATGTTTCGTACTAACTGAGTTTAGGCGTGTTATTTTGTTTCGGCTATTAACAATGTGTGTTCCAAAGCTGAAAGTAAAGCATGTTTTCATCATTTTAAATTTTCAACACAAACTTCATTCAAAAACAACACCAACTTCAATAATAAATAAATAAATAATATATCAAACGTAGAGCTATGTTTAAAAAGTTTTAAAAGTAAAAAGATTCTGATTTTGATTGATTTTTCATCTCAAACTATGGATTATATATAACTTCTAGAAAAAAAAAAACATAACAATGTATGCGGTGTAACAAAAAAGTGAACGTTCTATTGATGTCTTTTAATAATTAGAAAAATATTATAATTTTGTTTCATGACGTTATATTTGGCTCTGCTTTGAACTTTTTCCTATACTATGATCCAAAGAAATAATGCTTGCTTAATTTATTTTAGTTTCATTTTCCGAATCTACTATCATTTTTTATCTTCTACGTTTTTTGTGGGATTATAATGATCGCATGAACGAGTAGCTTTGGTTGTTTTGACCTTTTATTCGAGATGTGAAACTACCGTTGTTTTGTTTTCAAGTATCACTAAATGCTACCTTACACCACCTTAGCACAGCATGTTTTTATTTTTTATTTTACGATTTTTCAAACATATTTTGCATAAGGTATTAGGTAAAACGCTCGTTTTTATCATCAACAAACACGAATTGATTATACATCAAAGCAAATTCATATTAAAGAACATTATATCTTTTGGAAACCGAAGGTAAGTAATGATAGCGAAGCTAAGCGGTGTATAAAAACTCGACATACGCTAGCTATTGAGTGAACCCATGCTAGTAACTTGCATAAATGCCATCTGGCTTTTAGCTTCAAAGTGCTTTACGTCGAAGCATAGAGAAAAACTAGCGCTACTTCACGCACTTGCTAATATGTCTCATAAAAGCTCATCGAAGGATACCGAAAATCAGGAAACATCGAATACAGTAATTTATTCTCTTGATATAATTATTGAAATAATATTACAATCTCAATAGTAACAGAATGAAAATATCAATAAGCCTAGACTTAAGATTATGAATCGCAGAGACGGATTGCTTTGTCTAACATAAATGAATTTGGTTTTTCCTAATTCCTCCGATACTGGCTACAGGATGTCAGGAGCGTGCAATTGGACGATGTCGGTGATGATGAAATGGATTTATCCGATGATGACGGATCCAATTCTAAAAAATCGCGCTGGGATATCAGGAAAGTAAGTGAACATGGTCGTAGTAAAAAAAACAACAAATATGATATAAAATGTAAGTTTAGGAAAAAATAAATCATTCATACAAGTGAAATTAATTTTCGAGGTAATCTATTAAAATATAAGTTGCGCTACAAGCGTATGATTTTGCAGAAAGTAGCGCGCCGTGAGCAGTTAAGAGCGTAATTTTTATAGGGTAATTGTTATAAGCAAATTTACGTTTTCAAAATTTATAATAGGATGATTTTTGTCCAAGTTATAATGTGGTATTTCAAAATGCTTGCCTCGTTTTCAGGAAAGAATTGATAGTTGCTCGGAAACAGAAACACAATCAATTCGTTCGGATCTTGAAATGAAAACAATGCAAATTCAAGTTCTTCAAGAGACAATCCGAAATTTGCAGACACAACTGCTGGATTACAATTACAAGGAAATGGAGCGTAACAATAAAATTCAAGAACTTGAGGATAAATTAAAGCATGCTAACGTAAAACAACTTCTTCTCAAAACCAAAATTGCGACCACCCAGTCAAAGCTATCGTCCTGCACAACGAATGCTTCCTCGTCGTCCAAAGCAGAATCCGAAGTGGATGAAAACGATGTTTCGGAAGCGGAAGCAAAGACTTCGATAGTAGCTCCAATTCTGATAGTAGAACCAACTCCTGAAGCGCCCCCACCTGCAACAATTGATCCAAACGAGGCTCGAGTAATAACGCTGGTTTCTACGTTTCTAGTAGTACATCCTCACGGGGCCAGCATCGATTATATTTGGTCTTACGTAAATCGATACGTACCAGAGCTGAAAGTGAAATTGCTCGAAGAATTGTTGCAACGATACACAAACCTCTTCCGAGAGGAAGTTAGTGGAATAGGTGCAAAAATTGAAAGAAATTGGAAGTTCGTTGGTTATGAAAGCAAGGACGAAGAGGAAAAATTATAAATGCTCTAGGATGTAAGATTTATTCGCATTTTATAATCGACGGTTTTTCTCAGTGAAATAAAACATATAAAAATGTTGTTTTATATAAACTAATAAAATCGTTTGTTCATCGTATTATCTTGAAATTTAAACTATGATGACACCCATCGGTGAATGCTGTACATTTGTATTTACTACGAGTGCCGTGAAGTTTTCTAGACCTGATCAGTGCTTTTAGTCTAATACTACAAATCAATCAAACCAGAATGACCAATCTTAGCATGACTAAAGTAGTGACTAACCGAAAACCCTCGTGTGACGTTTGGCTAAAGATGACTTATAAATCTACCGTATACCCAAATCCTAAAGATTGTTTATTCTTACTTATAGTTAAAGTGCATTTATAATAAAAAAAAATAAATAAATAAATTTCCACTTCCAAAATTTCAATTACATTAAATTTTTAGTTTGTGTGTTATTCTGTCACCATCGAATATGAATACAAGTTTGTATGTTTTTCAAAAACCTAGAACTCTATGTTTTTCTGTAATACTTTTGGAAAAATCAGACAAATCCCGTAAAAAACTTAATCGTAAGATTAGTTATTCTCCTTTTTCGGCATAAGTCGTTTGCTTGGTTTCAGCAGATTAACGCCTGCATCACGCATTCGCAGGCCTTTCAATGTTGTTTTCAAGCTCTTGCGGCCATGTATTTTGGTCCAGAACTGATGCTGTGCCTCAAATACCAAGTCCCTTTCTTCATCTTCGATAGAGTTCTCTTTCTCCATTCGCATCTGTCGCCGTATCCTCTCTCGTTCCAGTTCCTTTTCCTTCAGTTTCATTTCTTTGATCTTTGCCTCTAGAAGGCGTTGCCGTCGCATCTCACGCTCTAGCATGCCTGATAGTGCTGGTTTGTCGTTCGCCGAGCTAAATGTCAAGTTGTCAGATATTTCCGTTAAATAGATAGCACCGCTTTCCGTACCGTTGGCTATCAACTTTCCACTTTTATGAACCCTCAATGAGAGTAAAGGCACATCTGAAAGCTATAAATTAGATTGATATACAGTATTTTTGAACATATGAAAACGATCTGCCGGAAAACTCCTAGAAAAGAATTATCGATACTTAAAGTTGGAAAAGTTGGGCAATAAAATTCAAACCATATTGATAATTGTGTTAACAAAAGCCGAATCATTGTTTTAACGCATTTTCTTTATATTATATTTCTATTTTGAGTTGTCTCCGATGCGGGTGAACATTGTGTTTATATGGCTGTCATGCATTGTAGTTTTGTACTCAAAAAGTAGATTTTTGTAAAAGATCACTCAAAAATTTATTAATTTAAAAATATTCGCTAAGGTCTTTTTTTACGCGGATTTCTAAATCAAAACTTTTTTGCGCGCATTTCGGAATTTTTTAGAAAAGTTGTGTGTTATGATATTCAAGTACCCCTCGTTGTAACACAAATACAGACATATATAGATAGAGAAGAAGCACAGCTCACATCGCGCGCTCATTGTTATATCGAGTCTCGTAGCATAAAGTTGTGTCGTAATAAAGAAATTAATCAACTTAAACGGACTTTATAACTTATTAAAACATGGTGACAGAAGTGGTCGCAAGCTTTTAACTATTCCGGCGTCATTGATATCGCGGATATTGAGTATTTCTTTTATATTTACGTTTTCGTGCTTTAGTCGCGTCGGCGGCCATTTTTCAAAAAAGTACTTTGTGTTCTCATCAATATGGACACCGATCAATTCAAGATGTTCTTGGAACATCAAACGAGAATTTTCACACAACTAATGAATACAGTGTCAGCTGCATCACGTGATCAATCGGTTCATAACAGACCAACGTAACAAACATCTAATGTTTCCAGTGTCCCAGTTCCACAGCCTCCGCCACTGTCGTTAGAAGGTGATATGTCAGAAAATTTTGACTTTTTTGAAAGAAGCTGGGAAAAT
Source organism: Wyeomyia smithii (assembly GCF_029784165.1). Lineage (NCBI taxonomy): Eukaryota > Metazoa > Arthropoda > Insecta > Diptera > Culicidae > Wyeomyia > Wyeomyia smithii. The sequence goes on along the minus strand of NC_073695.1, from coordinate 173,110,012 downwards.
TATTCGAAAGCCATCGGTATGGATAAATGGCCTACAGCGGAAAATGCCCGAAAAGTGGGTTTTCTACTGTCGATAATTAGTGAGAACGCAAGAAAAAAAGTTTTTTTAACTTCGAGCTTACTGCAGAGCAGCAAACTGATCCACAAAGAGCACTTGCAGCAATTAAAGAAAAGATAATCACGAAAAGGAATATAATTGTTGATCGCCTCGATTTCTTCTCGGCGGTATAATCATCTGTCGAATCCATTGACGATTACAACTCAAGGTTGAAAATTCTAGCCAAAGTGGCTAAATTGGGAGTGCTAACTGAGGAACTGATTACTTACAAGCTAGTAACGTCCAACAAATGGCTCAGTCTGCGAACGAAAATGCTTATATCACTTTGGTAAAAGCTTTAGATTTAGGCAGAGCTGAAGAAATTGCTGCAACTAGAGCACAGGAGCTCGGAATCTCTCCTGAGGTAAATAAAGTAACCAGAACAAAAACTCATAAAAAATCAACATCTCACCGATGTAAGTTTTGCGGTGAGGCCCATGTATTTGCTAAAGGTGTTTGTCCTGCATTGGGCAAACGGTGTCATCGCTGTAAGAAAAAGAATCACTTCGAAAAGATGTGCAAATTGCCGGCAAAATCCAGGAAATCGAAGCACGTTAAAGAAGTGAAAGACAATAGTCAATCCAGTGAAGGCGAAACAAGGAACGAATCATCATCGGAAGAAAGTGAAGAAGAGTATGAAATAAGCAAAATATACGACAGTTCAAGCAAGGGAGGTAGTGTGTTGGCGGAAATTAATTTGAAATTCGACAAACATTGGGACACTGTTTCGTGTGAAGTAGACACAGGGGCTAATACAAGTCTTGTTGGCCATGACAATCTAGTAAAATTTTGCCACAATCAAAATCCGCCGTTTCTGCCATTTACGTCTGCAAAGCTTTGGAGGTAATCCGATAAAGGTCCTAGGACAAGTAAAAGTGCCATGTCGTCGACTGGGTAAAAAGTTTCTGTTGCTACTCCAAGTGGTAGATGTCGATCATCGTCCCCTATTGTCAGCAAATGCTTCCCGTCAACTCGGGTTGGTAAAGTTTTGTAATACGGTCTCATTTGTCAAGCCAGAGCTTCCCACAGATGCTGAACAGTTATTCCGTATATACCGAATAAAGGCACAGAAAATTGTCAATGATCATCGTAATCTGTTCGTCGGGTACGGTAAGCTCCCAGGCACTGTCAGCTTAGAGTTGGACCAAACGGTGAAACCATCTATCCAACCTCCAAGGCGCGTGCCGATTGCAATGCGCGAAAAACTAAAGAACGAATTGGAGTCTTTAGAGAAAGCTGGAATAATTACTAACGAAACAAACCATACCGAATGGGTCAGTAATCTTGTGATCGTTCAGCGAGGAGGACCAGAGTCGGGAGTTAGAATCTGCTTGGATCCAGTGTTGCTGAATAAAGCACTAAAAAGATCCAACCTTCAGTTCGTCACATTAGATGAAATATCACCGGAATTAGGTAAGGCCAAAGTTTTTTCAACTATTGACACAAGGGGTTCTGGCACGTTCAGCTCGACGAGGATAGCAGTAAACTAACAACTTTCTGGACACCCTTCGGTCGCTATCGTTGGACTCGTCTTCCGTTCGGTATAGCGTCAGCACCAGAAATATTCCAGATCAAACTACAGGAAGCAATCGAAGGTCTAGATGGTGTCGAGTGCATCGCAGATGACTTGCTTGTGTACGGTGTCGGTGATACTCTTGAGGAGGCGTTACTGAACCACAACAAGTGTCTAGAAGCTCTTTTGCGTCGCCTGGAACAACTTAATGTAAAGCTCAATAAATCGAAATTGAAATTATGTGAAAGGTCGGTGAAATTTTATGAACATGTACTTAGTGACGAGGGTCTCAAGCCAGACGAGTCGAAAATTAGCGCTATTCGGGAGTATCCTCGACCTTTAAATCGTAAGGAGCTTCATCGATTTGTAGGAATGGTTACATACTTAGGCCGATTCATTAAAAATCTCAGCACCAACTTGACCAATCTACGAAAATTAATTTCAGAGGAAGTGCCTTGGACATGGAGTGCTTTGGAAGAAAACGAATTCAAGCACATAAAATCGATGATTTCTGACTTGAAAACTCTTCGATATTATAATGTAAATGAACCATTAACTATAGAATGTGACGCAAGCAGTACCGGGTTAGGGGTAGCAGTATTTCAACGCGGCGAGATTGTTGGTTATGCGTCAAGAACGCTAACAGCTTCAGAGAGACACTACGCGCAAATTGAGAAAGAACTGCTGGCAATAGTCTTTGCCTGCGTTCGGTTCGACCAATTAATAATGGGAAACCCGAAAGCCACAGTCAAAACAGATCACAAGCCACTTTTGGCTGTGTTTCAAAAACCCCTCCTGAATGCACCTCGACGCTTACAACATATGCTCCTTAATCTCCAGCGGTACAATCTGTCCATCGAGTTTTTAACTGGTAAGAACAACGTTGTCGCTGATGCGTTATCGCGAGCACCGTCGACAAATAAGGACCAAAACGACGAGTACAAAAAAGAAACTATTTTGAAAATATTTAAAGCAATTCAAGAAGTTAAATTAAGCAATTTTCTATGCGTGTCAAGTAGCAAGTTGAACGATTTTATCGTAGAAACGGAAAAAGACCAAACAATGCAGTTGATCATAGATTTCATTCGTACCGGATGGCCGAAGAATAATGAAAGTATCCCTGAAAGCATCAAAATGTATTTTGAATACCAAGATGAACTTTCAACTCAGGATGGATTAATTTTCCGTAATAATTGCATTCTAGTTCCACACAAACTTAGACGAAAAATGATAGAAAGTTGCCACGCAAGTCATGATGGAGTTGAAGCCACATTGCGGCTGGCTCGTGCTAATCTCTTTTGGCCAGGGATGCCAGTTCAAATAAAAGAAGCCGTGAAAAGTTGTGCAGTTTGTGCCAAGTTTGCTGCATCACAATGTAATCCTCCTATGCAGTCCCATGAAATTCCTATACATCCTTTCCAACTTGTGTCAATGGACGTTTTTTTCGCTGAGCTCAACGGCAGGAAACAAAAGTTTTTATTAACAGTTGATCACTTTTCAGATTTTTTTGAGGTAAATGTCTTGAAGGATTTGATTCCGAGTGCGTTATCGCAGCATGCAAACAGAATTTTTCCCGTTTTGGAGTACCGCAAAGAGTAGTGAGTGACAACGGTACGAATTTTACCAGTCACAAAATGTTTAAGTTTGCTGCTGATTGGGACTTCGAGTTGGTTGCGTCTGCTCCCTACCATCAGCAAGCGAATGGGAAGGCAGAAGCAGCAGTGAAAATCACTAAGCATCTAATGAAGAAATCAGAAGAGAGCGGATCCGATTTTTGGTATTCATTATTGCACTGGCGAAACATACGAAACAGAATTGGTTCCAGTCCTGTTACACGTTTAATTTCACGTTCTACGCGCTGTGGCGTTCCGATGACTATGCGCAATCTTCAACCGAAGGTCGTGAATGACGTTCCGAAAAAAATAGAAGAGAATCGCAAGCGTACAAAATTACATTATGACAGGAAAACAAAAAACTTACCAGAGCTACAAGTTGGATCTCCAGTCTACGTTCAACTGAACCCAGATTCGTCATAACTTTGGAAACCAGGAACGGTTTCTCAGCAGTACAATGATAGATCATACTTGGTTAATGTGAACGGAACAGAATATCGTCGTTCTTTAATTCACGTCAAGCCGCGTAAGGATCCCGATACGATGCCAATCCGCAGGTCATCTTCAGAGGACTTGTCACAAAGCCACAAAACCGCCGTATTCAACCAAGATTGTGTCTCTGCCGTTTCCCCTAACCAAACGATTGCCGATTCAACAACGGTAGTACAGCCGCCAGCTGTGATGATGTTACCGCTATCACCACCAGTGCCGTCACCGTTGAAAGAAATGTCAACATTGAAAACACCTGGAGTTTGTCCAATTACACCGACTGCAACTATACCGACAACAAATTACCGACCAAAGAGGGTTACTCGTTTACCAGACAAGTTAAACGATTTTGTTTTGTAGTTTACCTACTTTTATAGAAAAGAGAGGATGTTATGATATTCAAGTGCCCCTCGTTGTAACACAAATACAGACATATATAGGTAGAGAAGAAGCACAGCTCACATCGCGTGCTCATTGTTATATCGAGTCTCGTAGCATAAAGTTGTGTCGTAATAAAGAAATTAATTAACTTAAACGGACTTTATAACTTATTAGAACATTGTGTTAACCGTAAAGTTCACAAGAATTGGTTTTGGATGTAATTTGCTGGTAAATCTAAAAAACGCGTGCTAATAGGTAGAGATATTTATTTCAACTGAACTCGCTTTTGTCTTTACATCTAAGTTGTACGTGTAGTCTCTCTCCTTTAGAACAGAGCAACTGGGGGGTCGCTAGAAGTTTTTAGAACGCAGCATCATACTCCCCCCGTTGAGTCCAGCGGATCAACAGTCGGAAGGGAGCATAATTTTGATACTGCTCTACGGTATTCCTTTGTATCCGTACGAACTGTTACCACTCGTGTAATTCCATCCTTTCCTGGGTGTGTTGCCACGATGCGTCCAAGACGCCACTGATACGGTGGAGCATTATCGTCCTTAAGTACTACCACAGCACCAATATCGATGTTTGTTACCTGGTTGTTCCACTTCGGTCTGGACTGTAAGTGATGCAGATATTCTGCTGACCATCTTCTCCAAAAATGTTCTTTCATCAGTTGGAGATGTTGTCAACAATTTAATCGATTTATCTTCGTTTCAGCGTAAGAGGGTTCCGGGATACTTGATGCTGGTCTACCGATCAGAAAATGCGACGGTGTCAACACTTTGATGTCGTTTGGGTCATCCGAAACCGGGAATAGCGGTCTGTTGTTTAAGATAGCTTCACATTGCGTCAGAAAGGTTGTCATCTCCTCGAATGTAAGCTTTGTTTCCCCTATGACACGCTTCAAGTGATGTTTGGCTGGCTTAACCCCAGCCTCCCATATTCCACCAAAGTGAGGGCTACGTGGGGGAATAAAGTGCCATTGAATCCCCTTAGAAGCACAAAAATCATTCACCTTTTGTTGATTTTCAAACATTTTCCGTAATTCTGCCAGCTCATGATTTGCACCTACGAACGTCGTCCGATTGTCGGAATACATGTTGACCACCATACCATGTCGGCTGATGAATCTTTGTAAAGCAGCGATGAAGTTTTCTGCAGTCAAATTTGATACCACCTCAATATGAACGGCCTTTGTTGCCATACAGATGAAGAGAGCAATATAAGCCTTGTAAACCGTTTTCTTTTTTCCAGCCTCCTTGAGGTATACTGGACCAGCATAATCCACTCCGGTATTTGAGAAAACAGGAGATGGTGTAATTCGATAATCTGGGAGATTGCTCATAAATTGGTTTACTGTCGGCGGGTTTTGACGAAAGAAGGTGTAGCATTTGGAGACGATTCTTCTAATCAAGATTTTTGCATTTATTGGCCAGTAACGTTCGCGAACGATACACAACAAACCCTGCTGCCCAATATGAAAATTGTCGCAGTGCAACTGACGAATGAGAATTTGTGTCACATGGTGCTTCTCGGGAAGTAAAATTTGATGCTTTCCATCATAAGGAATAGACGAGTATTTGAGACGACCGCCGACCCTGATAAGTCCGTCCGCATCAATAAATGGAGCCAGATTTCTATACTGCTTTAATTTTCTTTTTCCCGCTTTCAGTTCATCGAAAAGTTCTTCAAAGGATTCCTTCTGTACGAACTTAATGATAAGATGCGTTGCCTCAGCAATTTCATGTGCTTGGATAGGAGATGCATTACGAACCTTTGTGTGACTGATCTTAATAAACCGCAATACATATACCCACGCCCGTTGCAGACGTCGAAAATTGCTTAGTCTTGTTAGTGTGATCTGTGGTTTTCCTATCACAGCAGCAACAATCGCAATCGGTTTCAGCTCCGGCAGTTGATCATTATCCAAACAAATTTCTTCTTAAACAGATGAGGGACCACGAGACCATAAATTTTGGCCGCCGTTGAACCACTGTTTCATTGTAAGAAGTTCCGCTGGCTGAACGCCACGCGAAATAATGTCAGCAGGATTCTCCTGAGATCGCACATAACACCAGTTGTAATCTTGAGTAAGCTCATGTATCGTTGCCACGCGATTTGCCACGAATTGGTTTAAAGCAAGCGGTGATTTTTTAAACCAACTCAAACACACTTGCGAATCGGTATGAAGTGTGACAGTCGAAAAAGAAATTTTCATTGCTGCAGTTGTTTTTTCCACAAGACGAGCGAGAAGCATTGTTCCACATAGTTCGAGTCGAGGAATAGTCACGGGCTTCAAAGGTGCCACTCTGGATTTGCTACACACCAGCTGAACATCAACCGTGCCGTCAGGGAAAATGCTTTTCGTGTACAAAACTGCTCCGTAAGCGCGTTTGGAAGCGTCCGAATAGCCGTGGAGTTCTACTGTTGCTGTCTTGTTTGAAATAACACATCGTTGTTTTCGTAATTCGTTAATCGATGGAAACTGCTCTCGAAAAGTAGTCCACAATTGGAGCTGCTCGATCGGCAATTCATCATCCCCATTCAATTTAAGTCTCCACAAGTCTTGCATCAGCAGTTTTGCTGTCGTGATAACAGGACCTATGCATCCAAAGGATCAAAAATAAGTCCGATAGCAGAAAGTACGCTGCGTTTCGTCGGGGGCGTATTGGACACGCTATCGATTGGACTCACATTGAATGCGAAGTAATCGTCGTTAGGATTCCATATTAAACCGAGAGTCTTAATCATACAGTTTATATCGGCTTCCTCAAAATTGAACAGTGCTTCTTGTAGATCAGACGGAATAATGTTTCGGACAGTTTTACTGTTGCTGCAGAACTTATGAATCCCAAAACCTCCTCGCTTCAGTATTTCTGAAAGTTGTTTGTAAATTTCAATTACCTCGTGTTCTGTATTACCTCCAGTGAGAAAGTCGTCTATGTAACTATTTTCTTGTATGACTTTAGCTGCGAGGGGCAGCTCGTGTGCTTCATCCTTCGCCAATTGCATCAATGTTCGCGTTGCCAGGTAAGAAGCACTGGCGCAACCGTACGTAACGGTGGTTAATTCAAATGTTCCCACATCGTTGGCATTCAACCATAAAATACGCTGATATTTCCTATCATCTTTATGCACCTGCACTTGGCGGTACATTTTTGGGATGCCGGCAGTCAGCACTACAGGATAACAACAAAATCGAAGCAGTATTGTGATAAGATCGTTTTGCACTGTAGGTCCTACTTCCAACGCGTCGTTCAATGAAATACCTGACGTCGTTTTCGCCGAAGCATCGAACACGACTCTGATTTTCGTGGTGGAACTCGATTCCTTGTAAACAGCATGGTGAGGTCGGAAGTAACAAGTATCGGGGTGGTCATGGACTTCAACCATATGACCTCAAGCCAAATATTCCTCCATAAATTGAGTGTAGCGCCTTCTTTTTTCAGACTTTGCAAAAGATCGTAGTAGCCGATTGAATCGATTTCGTGCTGTTTCCAATGAATCTCCGAGTTGAGCTTTGTTTTCGTTGAAAGGCAGTTTGACAATGTATCGACCAGTATCATTGCGACTGACTGTTTGTTCGTAATATTTCTCTATAGCTTGCTCCCTTAGCGTGTGTGGCGATGCTTGTTGACACGTCTCCAATTCCCAGAATTTTACTAGCGTACGGTTCAGTTGTTCATCGACGCAATTTAGATGGCAAACACTATTAGTAGAATTCGATTTATCCAGTCTAGCGGTGCCACTGACAATCCAGCCAAGTTGTGTTTCAACCAACATGGGAGCTCCAGATGCAAGTTTAATTCGTCCACCTTGTAACAATTCAAAAAATAATTCCGCGCCGATTATCATTTCGAAGTTAACATTTTCCATAGCAACGTTAAGCTTTCTCGCTAGCGACTCGCTGATGAGGTTGCAGTCAGACCCGGAATCCAATGAGGCACGACATAGTACATTCTTGTTACTGGAACCTTGAACAAGTACTTCCGCCGTCGAAAGAAGCACTTGCTGTTTCAGCATAAATGATTTTGTACAGTTTACTGATCCTTGCGTTTGCACAGCGATTTCCCGCTGTTCTTCCACAGTAGTTGAACTCGATGTAGCTGCACTTGATGTAGCTGGTGTACTTTCCTTAACCTTAGGGGCTGCTGGCTTATCATCGTGCAAAAGACTATGATGCTTTCGCTTGCACGTTCTACATGTGTTGTCTGAGTTACAAGCGGCAGTTCGATGGCCACGCCGCAGACAATTAAAGCAGAGACCGGCTTGCCTGACTTTATTGTACCGATCATTCACAGTGAGCTCTCTAAATGTGTCACACTTATAAATCTGATGATCACCGTTGCAGCAGATACATGATTCCTTGGACTGTTTCGACGACGTTTGCACAAAGTTCCTGCCTTGAGTGGGTTTCTGCTCGAATTTGACTTCCTGCTTTGGTGCATTAGTAGGACGCGATTCGGTATATTCTTTCATTTTTTGCAGTATGCGACTACGCTCCCGTAGGTAGTCAATCAAATCACTGTAAGCAGGCAGCTCATCTACTGGAATCTGTGATTCCCACAATTTCCTTGTTTCCTTGTCCAAGCGTTTAGCTATTAAGTTGACAAGAATCATTTCAGAAAGTCCGTCTACAACCAAAGACTGCCATCAAATGTTGGCAACGGAACCTGAAGGTGAGGTGTCGAGTTGCTAACTACTGCTGGCTGCTGCGGAACAAAGGCTGGGGCCAACGCATTCATTTTTCCTTGCACTTTTTCTGCTTCGGAGGCGGGATTTTGTAACTTCGGTTTGAATTTGCACAGTTAACTCGGTATACAGCTCCTCAGCACGAATGTACTCATTTTTGTGTTCTTGCCGCTGATCTCTAGGAACGATGTCACAAATTTCCCAATACGTTTTTTGCATGTCGTTATTACACCGGCGTAGTGTATCAAGTTGTCAATTTAACCAGTGAATACTGACTTCTGCTTGCTTTAAGCCTTCACGGATTCGATGCATTTTTTCTTTTGCCATATCACGCAGATCAAGAAGTCGCTCTAGCTTTTTTGCCATTTCTTTACGCTTCTGTTCCTGTTTTTGTTCTAGCACTGATACGTAGTTATCAGATGCACCAGTTAAAGCGTCGAGAAGATTCTTCGGGGTTATGTTTCGACTTGTTGTTGGCGTTTCCTCACTCATAGAAAGTTCGAGCAAGACCGATCACGATTGAACATGTTACGCGCACGAACAGCACTGTACGACGCGTCGTTTGGCAACTATGCCAGTACTTTTCCACACGGTGGAATCCAAAATGTTTCGCGTGTTAACCGGAATTTCACTGCAAATACTCAAAAACCATCAAAAAGCGTTCATCCGGTTCGATTGGACCAAATGTTAACCGTAAAGTTCACAAGAATTGGTTTTGGATGTAATTTGCTGGTGAATCTAAAAAACGCGTGCTAATAGGTAGAGATATTTATTTCAACTGAACTCGCTTTTGTCTTTACATCTAAGTTGTACGTGTAGTCTCCCTCCTTTAGAACAGAGCAACTGGGGAGCCGCTAGAAGTTTTTAGAACGCAGCATCAAGTTGTTTTTTTGCGGCATGTTTCCGTTGGTTTTTCGTGTTCAAATCGCTTATTTAGAGTGTTGATGTATCTTAATCTAATACAGTGGTTTTTCGATTTTATCACGGTAAAAAAAAATTTACCGTGAATTTGGCGAAACCGTGAATTTAGCGAAATGTTAAAAAATTAACTTTTTGTGTTGGATTCTTTTGTAATTTATGATATTTTGAATAAAATGATGTACTTTCATGGTTGAAGGAGATATAGGTTCAAGATAGAAATAAATACACAAGAAAAGGTTAGTTTATGATATTTTTCTCCATTGAATTTTTGTGAACTTTCTCCCGGCTACTTAACATGCAATATCCATATGACTTGTACTGCCCATTCTTTAGCATAGCTAGCAGAGTCTAATGCTTGTTCAAGTAAAATTGTGGACCCGCTAGATTTTATAATTTTTAAGTTCACGCTCTATGAGGACCAAACTGTAGGGGGGTTCGCCACAGAAGGCAGAATCACGAAAGGCAGAATCATGAAAGGCAGAACTCTATGACCATACACACAAGGCAGAATATTTCAAAAGGCAGAGTTTCGAAGGGCACGAAAGGCAGAATCACTGGTAGCAGAACCTGACTCACGATAGCCAAGTGCGTGAAGGCAAATTGGTACGAATCCTGGTCACGGTTTCAAAGCTGCTTCTCTACATTTATTATTTAATATTATTTGGTAACCACACATAATAACTGGTCACACAGCAATGACCAGTTTTGATGGGAGGTATAAATCAAGCCTAATTATTAGATCCGAAACGCGCAAACTGGTTTGGCTCATGTCCTTAAGACTCACGGCATCGCGGAGAGTAACTTTTCGATGTTAGATATAACTTACACTAGTCTCAACAAGCCGGTTATAATTAACATAAAACAATTCATGCGGCGAAGACGCATAATTGAGGGCAAGGAACCGAGGCGGCACAAAGCCGCCGTAGTTTCCGCGGTCCGAGCCGGCCGCCGACCCGCCGTCGGAAGCGGCGGCCTCTCGCATACAAACAACTGATCTACTGGTTTTCTAGGATTATTCAAACAGGTTTTCTTTTCCTTAGTTAAGTCCGAACGAGCGGTAGCGAGGACAGCATACACTTGGACAATAGAGTCGGCCAAAGGCCGCGAGTGTGTGTTGTTAAAAAGAAAACAGATAATTTTTCATTCTGCCATTCGTGCTTTGTGTGATTCTGCCATTCGTTGTTCTGCCTTATGAAATATTCTGCCTTTCATAATTCTGCCTTTCGTGATTCTGCCTTTCGATTTTCTGCCTTTCGTAGGGGACCCCTGTAGGGCTATTTGAGTTGTTAACAGATTTTTTTTCTCAACTGCTCTAATAAAACGTAATTTTTGCTTCAAAGTCAATGAAATACGTATTCCACGGTTCATTTTCCTCAAAATTATGACACAAATTATTTGCAATAGATATGACACTTGGTTGCCTCAGAAAATTGATCAAATAAATTGAGTTCATAAAACTATAAACATGCAAGGACACAAGACACAAGTGAAAATGATGTTTCGAATGCATTTTTTACAACTGGAATTACTTTATTCTTGATTTAAAGTTTTTTTTTTAAAGTGTGATAAAAACGAAAAAAACCGTGAGAAAATCGAGCGTGAATTTGGCTAGTAGTGATAAAAAGCGAGTTGATAAAAGCGAAAAAACACTGTATACACTGATTAGTTAGATCAAATATTTATAATATATATATATATATATATATATATATATATATATATATATATATATATATATATATATATATATATATATATATATATATATATATATATATATATATATATATATATATATATATATATATATATATATCTATATACATATATATATATATATATATATATATATATATATATATATATATATATATATATACGCTTCCGACGGAGGGTCGGCGGCCGGCTCGGACCGCGGAAACTACGGCGGCTTTGTGCCGCCTCGGTTCCTTGCCCTCAATTATGCGTCTTCGCCGCATGAATTGTTTTATGTTAATTATAACCGGCTTGTTGAGACTAGTGTAAGTTATATCTAACATCGAAAAGTTACTCTCCGCGATGCCGTGAGTCTTAAGGACATGAGCCAAACCAGTTTGCGCGTTTCGGATCTAATAATTAGGCTTGATTTATACCTCCCATCAAAACTGGTCATTGCTGTGTGACCAGTTATTATGTGTGGTTACCAAATAATATTAAATAATAAATGTAGAGAAGCAGCTTTGAAACCGTGACCAGGATTCGTACCAATTTGCCTTCACGCACTTGGCTATCGTGAGTCAGGTTCTGCTACCAGTGATTCTGCCTTTCGTGCCCTTCGAAACTCTGCCTTTTGAAATATTCTGCCTTGTGTGTATGGTCATAGAGTTCTGCCTTTCATGATTCTGCCTTTCGTGATTCTGCCTTCTGTGGCGAACCCCCCTACAGTTTGGTCCTCATAGAGCGTGAGCTTAAAAATTATAAAATCTAGCGGGTCCACAATTTTACTTGAACAAGCATTAGACTCTGCTAGCTATGCTAAAGAATGGGCAGTACAAGTCATATGGATGTTGCATGTTAAGTAGCCGGGAGAAAGTCCACAAAAATTCAAATATCATAAACTAACCTTTTCTTGTGTATTTATTTTTGTGTATGTATTTATATATATATATATATATATATATATATATATATATATATATATATATATATATATATATATATATATATATATATATATATATATATATATATATATATATATATATATATATATATATATATATTTCCTTGATATTCGGCGATTCGAACCCAATTTCTGCCAATACTTTTCATTATTCGGGGTGATTGAAATAGTGTCCCTCGATTGGTAACTTTAATTGATTATTGATAAAGTTTGCCAACTTAGTTTCACAATCTGAAAACTAGTTCTGACAGAGAAAAAGATAGAGAACAGATTGATATACTTTTGTTTGAATTTCATCCAACACATTTCGAGTATTTCGTCTCAATACACAGGCGGTTCCTAAAGCTGCTTAGAATATGTTCCCTTCCCTGTATTGTATGTTGAAGATCAATCTGTTCTCTAATTGCTCAGAATATTTTCATCGTTAGAAATCGTTTGGGAATGGTTTAAATAACCATCAAATATGAATGCAATGATTTTCACTTACGATTCTTGACTTGATGAGAAAGTATTTGATGGCAAAAATTAAATATAGACATCATGAAAAATGGAGACCACATGGTATTTTCATAAATACCCCCGTGATCTAGGAACACCCTGTAAAAAAACTCTACCTATCGCTCTAACTACAATTCTTGGATCACCCACCTTGATTCGAAGCACAGGTCCATCTAAGCGATGTATGACATCCCAAGCGTCCATCACTCCATCCATGCGACATATAAAAACCAAAGAACATCGAGTAGGACTCCAAACTCCACAGGTCAGCTGAACGGCATACTCCTTCGTCCACACGATGGGACTGTCGCGGCAGTCTTCCGTCCAGATCTTCGTTTGCCAATCTCCAACGCTAATGTAGTTTTTGATAAACAGTGGATTACGCTCTACAGAGTACACTGGACCAGTGTGAGCATAAGTAAGTGCCTGGATCTTGTCAGCGGGTGTTTTGTATTTTCTACTGCAGCTGTAGATTATGCCATTCTCAGTGCCGACTGTATATTTGTTTGGCATTGTTTGCTCAAATTCCACGGCACACACACCGAAACAACGCTTTGCGTCCACGTTCTGAGCATCTTTTGGCGCGAGATTTAGGTAATCATATGGTTCATTCAGGTTACGCATGTCCCACCAAAGGATTCTTCCGTCGGTAGAGCCCGATAGAAACTCATTCGATGTTTTCGTACCGGTCCATAAAACCTTGGTCACGACGTCTTTATGACTGGCCTCGCGAAGTGTCACCTCAACGGGCTCGTTCGCAACCCGAATGTCCCATATGGCGATCTGGCCTGAAAGTAGTCCGCCGGCCAGCTGACGGCCGTCCTTGAAGTTATACTCCATGCATCGAGCTTGATACGGTGGCAGAAGGGTTTGCAATGGTACATTCGGATTTTCTGAAATTGACAAAAATTAACAATAATTTCGACTATGGACGCACCAGTGGAGTAGTCAGAGAGTAATACCCTCTTCTCAACATAAAAATGTACAACACTGGAACATCCAGAATTTTACCAGTTACCAATATCCCAGATATAGGAATCCGTGACGGTATTATTAATCTCTCCTATGTTGCAGTGCGTAGAGACAAAATGTATACCTTCTTCTGACCAACTGATGTAGGTGCAAGATCGTCTTACGTCTAAATAATCTTTATAAACGTGAACCGTTTTGGAACTAAATTGTTCGATTAGTTCATGTTGCTCAACGTCCTCGAAATAATTTTGATAGATATCACACGCACTATTTTGGAGAATAGCATGTTCCATCGTCTGCCGAAATACAACAAAAATGTGTTAGCGATGTACGAAAACCAAAAGAGTTCTACAAAACAACCTCATATTCGTATTCCGTTTTTGGTTAAGATAAGAAATAATTTTATTTTTACGTGTAGTTTATAAATTGAATTATTTAACCAAGGAAAAATATTCTGTTTGTGGTTCTTTCGACAATACCCCGTGCGTATTCCGTCACCAATGATGCAATGCAAGCATTGCAATGAGTTTATAGTTATTGTACTTAATGTCCTTTCGTGTAAGAAAGCTCACACCAGTTTATTATCTCTCTGGTGAGATATATCTGATTCTGCCTCGGTTTGAAAGCTACTCAGATACACACGATTCGCTGCTCTCTTCAAGCAAGTGCGTCGATTTGTCCACCAGTGTGAGGGCAGTTATTTACGCAGCAAAAGATATTCTCCTACACGCCAGTGATTCTCTGAGAAGAAATGACAAGCATGAGTTGCAGCTTTGGAGCTCCGTAAATTTGTTGCCAAAAAAACTCGTAAAACAACTAATTTTCGAGTTCAGTAAATCTCTATATTCTTATACCATAAACAGAGATCTCGTGGAACAAAAGAAGCTTTTACCAAAATTCTAAAAAACGTAACTTCCAAAATAACGAAAGTTTTCCTAACAGTTTCGTTCAAGTCTCGGTTTAGTTATAAAAAAAGCAGGTTTTGTGGTTGATTATGATGGAGAAATCTGTAATACTAAGCAATATTTCAGCTCAATCGGATCTCGTGAACTGTGTGCTTTGTGCTTTGCTCTTTATCAGTCCTCATAAGCACTGATGATGACTGTATGTCGCAGTCGAAATACGTATTTGTACGGACTAAATTCAATATTTACTTCTCCAGTTTCTAGTAGAGTTAAATGGAAACTAATAATTCTTTTTTCTGATTTCTTACTTCACAGACTGCTTCCCAGTATAGACGTAGTTGTGTGTCGAAAAGATATTGATTGGTTTTTATAGGATATTTGATCAGTTCTCGTCAGCCTAAGCAGTCGATATGTTTAAAATTACCATGCTTCTTTAGTAAGTACTTTTCTTTCTTAGTCTTTTCTTACGCGAAGGATACTTAACGCGTAAAAAATAGCATAAATTTCCAAATCTGCGTGAAAAACGCGTAAATTTTGAAATCCGTGTAGATAAATTGTTTATCTACAAATTGCGTTGTTTCTATTCGCCCCGTAGATAAGGTTACCATTTCGTCGGAGTTAAAAATCAGGACAACTTTATTCCAGCGAAAATTTGATCTAAGCTATTTTTATTTTTTGAGGTATCAATAAATAAAACACGTAATTTGAGATTTGGACTTCAAAATACGCTAAAAGACTCATATATAACGTATTTCCCGAACGATTCATTTGTACAACTTTGATTTATTAGGCGTTAGTAGATACCTTAAAAAATGCAACACTAGTAAACTGTTCGAAATAAACTCAACAATTGTCGAAAAACGTTTAAAGGTTTCAACGACTAGACAATTTCTCTCGTCAAGATTCAACCAAAGGAAAAATTCGTTTCTTCCCGGAGACAAGATGAAAGTACTGAACAGTTTGCTTACTTTTTGAATATCCGGCATCATTCAGAAAAATCAGGACAAAAGCTATAATATGAAAAATAAATCAGGACGCTCTAAATGGATCTCAAAATCAGGACATGTCCTGCTAAATCAGGACGAATGGTATCCCTACCCGTAAATTGACAAACCGGGAGTTTCCGGTGAAATATAAGTAAAAGGTTGATAAATACCTTGCGGCAATCCTCAAATTCACTGTTAGAATTGAAATGCTTTACTGCCCACCCAGTACAGCACACGAACAAGCTCGGAGTGGCACATAATTGCTTCCATAGCCAAAGTTTTCTGGCACTCGGAATCGCTCTGAACTTAGCCTCCATTTTGAATCTTTTTTAGCAAACTGATAAGAGTGCTTCTTACACATAAATGGTTTTGGAGGGCTTGTTTACTAATGAACTACCACAGGAACTTTTTTTAAATGACCTTCGAATGTTATCAAAGACTTGTAATAAAAATTTTCAAGGTTAGAAGTTTTGTTTCTATTCGCCCCACTGTTTCTATGCACCCCGTTTTACGGTAGTGTAGACGAATTTCATATAATTTTGGATTAAGAAAAGGTAAAAGTTACAAGTAAAATAAGTTTAAGTCAAACAAAGCATTTGAATTTCATTATAAAAATTTATTTTAACATTCCCGTTACGTTATTTGCGTTCTTGTCAGTATTTGGTTTTCTTCGTCGAAGGGAAAGAAAGGAAGAAAGCGTGTGAAACTATACTCGTTTCATCTAGTTTTATTATTATTAATTGAAAGTAAACCCAACAAACAATTTTGTTGTATAACAGCTTATTAATCTTTAGTTCAGTCGAAATCCGTCTAATGACAACTTAACAAGTTATAAAACAACAAAATTGTTTGTTAGGAACGTACTTCATTATATCGCCAGTCTTGACGCCACAAGTTTTGCTTTCTTCAAGGCAAATTAACACTAGTGAGGTCATTTCTGTAGGTGTGCGTTGCATGCTCATTAATATAGAAACGCTTGAAAAAAGAAGAGAAATTGCTTCGGTAACTCTTGTCAACGATTTAGTTTCACAACGCATATGTTCGGTAAATTTGCTAGGAAAACTAAACTTTTATGCTCCTACACGCTCATTAAGAACACGAAAATTTTTTGTATTAAATTCTTATAGAACAGAATATGCCATGGCCGGGCCAGTTGATAGTATGATGAGTCTTTTTAATAAATATTGTGAAGTTATTGATTTAACGATGTCGCGAAACACTCTTAGAAAAAAAATGAACACTATAATTAGATAACTGTATCTGTGATGTTAGCAATAGTTTTAAGATGAAGTCTACTTTGATTGACGTAAATAAATACTGATTTGGGGGTGGACAACTGTACATTCAAGAAGAAAGAAACCATTCACAAACACATTTTAAAACATTAAAACATTTGCATTAAATGCAAAAATGGAGTTAAAAAGTTGTTCGAGCATCTCAGCTGACAAAAATGAATTTCGTCCATTTCATAAACCCTAAAAATGTCGAGTAACGTCAGTGAATTAAACCAATTATTAAACACCTAAGGGTTTGTTCATGGAACTTAGTAATGAACTCGAAATATTTGCTTATTGTAACCTGTCTAAAATTTTCAAGTCCACTTCCAGGTCATGCGATGTTAACTATAGTGTGAAATGTGTCTAAATCTATAACGCTCTTGAGCGTGCTCGAAATATTCTACGCCCCAATACAACAGACAAGAATGCAGCACTCATGTTTCGACTGAACAACTGCATCCAATGCTTCCACTTTAAACTTTATAACCGAATAAAAACGATTGAACTGTCTGTCAGCCTGTCAAGGCTATCCCCAAAAAACAGAATTCAGAGAATCAATATTCCGTGCTAACCTTGGACAGTCCTTTCATTTGGCATAGATACGCTTCACTTTTTTCCTGTTTCCTCCGATACCGTGCCGTAATCTCTTCGTCGTGCGTATCAATATCCTTTGGCCATCCACCTTCGTAATGCGTAACGCCAGTCTGTACTAAGCTATTATGGAATGTCCATACAGGGGTATTCAATATCCATGGAGTGCTCTGAATACCTCTTTCAACTGGGTTTTTGGACTCAAAATGCTTGGCCAAGTTTTTATTCGTTGGAATTGTGGCATGAACTTCATTTTCTTCTTGGAATTCAGCCGGTTTCCGCAGCGATTTGGTGTCCGTCATCACCATATATCGTGTCCAATTTTGCTGCATTTGACTGCAGCTTATATTGCCGTCGATCTTCATCCTGAGCTGAATTAATTATTCCAAACTAAACTGTGTTGAAAAGTTGACACAAGTCAAGGCTAACTGGCGAGACACCTTCCAGGCGACTTAATGTGCTATCCTATAACTTTGTTATAACTTAATTTCCTTCGTACACGCAATCTTCTAGCGAAACAGACAACAAGCCAGTCATAGCACGTGTGTAACTATCGCCCCCACGTGTCACGTGAAACGGTTTAGCCGTTCGTTGTGAGTAACGCGTTTCACAGAATTGTACGATAATATTTTATACGACTTGCTTTTACCAGTTTCCTCGAACGAATGCGGGTCACGGAAGTGATGTTCATTTGAGTAGTAGCGTCTTCCTGAATCGGTTAGGTTATTAAATCGATTGAGCTGTTATGGATACTAATACTATATATCGTGACTTATGCTATCAGCTGTGTTGAACTTTGCGATACTGCAAATGATAACTCAGTATTCTTTGCGATTTTCACAAACCATAAGTTCTAAGAATGAACAACATGAATTTACATATTTTGAACTAATATATCCAATTTTCTTTGGATTCAATAATTCAATCTTGATCATTAGTAGTATTGACAAGAGCGGATGGATGATTATGTATTATAATTAGTATATACATGAAAGTTAAGTGGTAATTTTTTCAAACAAACCTATTATTTCTATCTGCAACACCATAAAATATACCTAAGTAGTTGATTGTTCAACTGACTTCGAATTGTTTAAAAAAGGCTCGATTGGGATAAAAAAACAATGACTGAAAACCCATATTTTGAAACATATTAACAAAATAACCAAAATGAGAATGTATCATGCATACACCGAACATCCGTTAAATTGTCAATCAACCCTTTGTTTCGTGGTAAGTTATTGTAAAATAAAATTTTATTGCACTAGTTTTATTGATAGCATCTGGTTTCAATTTTTTTGTTTAGTATTCATTCGCACAATAAATAAAAAAGCACATGCAATGAAGCTTGCGGCGTGGTAAAACGTCAAATCCCTTCATCAAGCTAGCGTTTTCTATTCATTGAGCTCTTCGTCTAAAATATTTTCCTCCTTCATTTGTTCAGCGATCTTCCTCGGATCGTAATCTGAAATTAAATGTTAAATTAAAATCTATTCATATGAACAGATCAAGACAAACGGTCAGGTGTACACAATACCTTGGTCATATTCTTCGGGAGAACGTGCTTTGCGTTCTTTCTCTAATGTTTGAAGATATTCTTGCTCGGCTGCATCACAAGCAGCTGTAAGAAGACAGTAAAGGTATTGAAAGAATAACATTTTTAAACAGATATAATTACATGATATTTCTGATGCTTTTCAATGGTTGCCAAAAGCGAAACAACTTGCATTAAATCTCAAACTGGAGAAAACTGAAAGATTATAACTTTTTAAACATTCTTGTAAATTTCCGTGCCCCTAGCAAAGATAGAAGTACGTAAGCAGGCTGAAGAGTATCTGCTAGAATAACTTTATGTATGTACTTTCGACATGGCTAGGAGCATCAAAATTCACAGGCATGGTTGAAAAGCTATAATCTTTCTCTTTTCTAATTTGAGTTCTAGGACATTTTTTTACTTTTGTCGGCCAGTTGTCAACACAGGTTTATCCTAGAGCTCAGACTAAAACAAATAAAGTTTATAGTTTTTCAACCGTTTCTGTCAATTGTGGTACCTTTGCCAGCTCGGAAATGCGTAATGTCTTCAGAGACTTAAATGAAGTTTTCCCGTAAGCACACGTAGAAGCGAACCTGGCGAGGAATTACTATGCGGCCTTATGACGTACTACTATCTTTGCCGGGGGCACGAAAAAAAGCTATATTCTTTCATTTTCCAATTTGAGCTCTAGGGTAAGGCGTCTTACACGAATTACGTAACGCTGAAAACCTAGATTTCAGACCCCCTCCCACTCCCCCTATGTAACGATAAGTAACGTTCGATATGACTCCCCCCCTAAAATTACGTAACGCTGGACAACCTGCCCCCCTCAAAATTTGCAATTTTGAGCAAACATCACAGTTACGTAACGGTCTCAACAACCCACCCTCCCCGCTGTGACTTAACCTCCCTCCCTCCCTTCATGCGTTATGTAATTTGAGTACGACGCTTAAAACCCGTGTTAATTAGTGTTACATAATTATGTGTCAATAGTGATAGCAGATTTCTGCGATCTTCACAGTACAACATAAATTTACTTCATTATGCAATAACATTTACCGCGGAGTTTTGAGAGATGTAAATAATGTCCTAGAGCGGCAATTTCGTGCATGATGGCTCTTCATTAAGCAAAGCATCTTCCTGTAAAATATTAGTTCTCTATGGCCTCATAAACCCCACGGACGATAATTGGAGAAACCTGACGATAACAGAGTCGATACCTTATTTGAGATAACCTCACTCAAGTTTCTAGACAAAAGCTTAGTAAATTCTAAGTTTATCGATATATTTCAAATTTGGATGCAAAAGATTAGGTTGACTAAGGTTGCCTGTTGAGGGTTTCTTGAAACGAGTTTTCCTCCTACTTAGTTATGCTCAAATTCGATTAGGAATCGGAGAATACTAGTTAGCAATTTGCCTCTGGGGCAATCCACATACCACGTGGACAGATTTTTGACGATTTTGACCCCCCCCCCCTCCATCCCTCTCCGTGGACAACTGTCCGTATAAATTCTAAAAAAAATGTATGGACCGTGGACATTAGCCAACCCCCAAAGCTGTCCACTTAGTATGTGAATGGCCCCTCTCAGTTTTCCTGTTTCCGAAGAACTTTCAGGTTCAGTTCATATGACATCTGATCTAAATGCAAATAATTTTAAACCAAGCAAAGACTAATAAATTAACATACTAATACTATAGTAATATTATTTGAAATTGTCACCATAGCTTACATTTGCATTGGAATAATTTGGGCTTTTCATCAACAACGTCTTCTTGACGATGCAACGTGCGAACCTTCAGTTTCATCTCTCGTGATTTAGCCTCTAGAATTTTCTCCCGTCGATTCTCTCGTTCCAACATCTGAAAATTATTAATGTTTCTATTGCTATCTGAGAAAAAAAAAAAAAATTAACGTTACCGCAGTTAACAACGGCTTATCATTTTTGATTGTCGTCATATTATCAGACATTTCTAGCAAAAACGTAGCCCCTTTGCAGCTGCCAGCGCCTACCAAATAACCTGCCTCATGCGCACGCAGGCACTTTAAACTCTCGTCACATACTTTAATGGTGAGAATGGGTTCATTCTGCTGCTGTAGTAGATCCCAAGCATCTAAAACACCATCAGCCCGACTTACATAGAAGATTGAGTAACGTGTCGGATTCCAAACTCCATCAGTTAGCATTACTGCATGATGTTTAGTCCAAATGATTGAACTCTCGCGGCAATCCTCGGACCAGATCCGCGCTATCCAATCCCCAATGGTCAGAAAATTTTTAACAAAAGCGGGATTACGCGTCAACGAATATATGGGACCAGTATGACAAGGAAGCTGAAATTAAGATTTAGTACATATTTGTATTATACCAAAAAAGGACAAACTACCCGATACACAATTTTCTCCTGGGGAGATTTACCCTTTCTATTGCAAGAAAATAGCATGCCTTGCTCAGTTCCACACATGAACCTAGTCGGAATAGACGTTTCGTATTCTAAACAACTAACACCATATGACCGCGAAAGATCTTGTTCGTCTGACTTGATTGGGTCCATTAAAAGAGTATCAGTTGGTTGCGATAGTTTTCTCGTATCCCACCACATCACTTGTCCATCGGATGATCCTGAGAAGAATTCAGTTCCACTCTTCGAATTGATCCACAATGCCGAGTTAACTGTTGCTCGATGCGACGTTTCACGTTCACTGATCATGACGGGAGCTTTTTCGTTCCTAGTGTCCCAAGCTGCTACTTGGCCATTGTACAAACCACTTACTAAAGTTGTTGGATCTTTTTGATTATATTCGAAGCAAATCATGGAACTGTGGGGAGTGAATCTCAATAAGGGTACGTTCGGATTTTCGATTTCCCATATGTATGACGACACTGCTTTGCCGCTGGTTTCTTGGAAATTCATATTACAATGTGATACAGCTATCTTCGATCCTCCATCAGGCGACCATGATAAGTGTGTAACAGGCTGTTTATAAATTGAAGGATCTCTGTATACGTTTAGGGTTCTTGAATTACTTTTTTCCATCAATGGAGCAGGTTCTAGGCCATCGAAATAGTTTTCATATATATTTACTGCGTTATTCTGGTAGATACAGTGCTCCATTGGTTTCGTAACCGCGGTTAGCTGAGTCACATAGTTTTCGTCTTTTTCAATCTTTCTTCGGTAACGTACCGTTTGCTCGGGATCCAAGTAATTCACATCTTTCGGCCAACCACCTTCTGAATGTAATATACCGCGATTCTCATGCTCAGCGCTTTCGGTGTTAACTTCGCTGAGGGCCATCTGATGGCTATACTGTGTTCCGATTTCAACAGGATCACGAAGAATGTAGTCCTTAAACAGTTCATGGTTAGCAGGTTCAGAAAACTCGACCTTGTTTTTATCCGAAAAAAGACACTGCCGACCAAACTCACGACGTTCTTTTTGATACGCGTATTCGATGTCCATCTCTAAATATCTGAATTGTCCACCGCAAAGATTTTTTTATATATAATTAGTTTGCCGTTTCAGTTCAGTTATGAAAATGCAAAGAAATATTTTTTCTCATAAGGGTTGTTTACTTCCATTCAACTAGGTACAGTCGTAACATAGTAACCACAAATTGATTGATATATCGTGCTTCCTCATTTAATTTGGTAAATGCGCCGGTCCTTTCCACGCACGTCTACAAAGCTGCGAATTCATTCATGTTAACCACATGTTGCATGTTTTTTTTTGTACAACAAACGTTTCGCTAAAGTAATCATATTATGAAAGTCTGTTGGTTCCCGAGGATCATCAATGAACTGAAAAATACTACTTATTTACTCAGTGCTGTCAAAAAAATTGTCTAAATCACACAAATATTGCGTTATTTTATAGTAAAATTACAGCACATTTCATTCTGATCGGTGATCAATAGTAAGTACATAATGATCATAGAAATGAGTCAAATTTTCTATGTCTATACTTTCAAATTGATTTGTATTACCATGAGGTGTCCTAATTCCGTGCGGCTCCTTATCCCGTACCCTTCGTATTAAAATGTGGAAAAAATATCAAATATTAGAAGATTTTTCAAAAAGTATGTTTGAAGATGATTTTCTGTATACAAAAAAATGTAAAATCGTTTTTAAGGCCGTATTACAGAAGCTTCGACGTGCAACTCGTCTTATTGGAAATATTGTAATAGGGTCCATATTTCAATTGCGATAATTTGGATTTTCGAAGGTAGTGTGATAAATAATCAATTTTTAAACAGAAAACGAATATAAAACTTAACCCACAGACACGCAAAATGTTTTGAAACAACAATGCCAGTTACATTTCAAAATAAATGTTTCTAAGTTTTTAAGAAATATAATTCATTGAAATAGTGATCTAAGCTTCAATAATTCTTTAATAAAGCCTAGATAACTGTTCCAATGAATTATATTTTTCCAAAAAAAACTAACATACATTTGATTTGAAACATTATTCGCAAAGTTGTTAAAAAAAACATTGCGCATCAAAGGGGTTTCCCATTTTCTTTCTTTTTGAAAGTTCTAGCTTTCTTTAAAGAGATATAGGACACATTTCTTATTTTAGAAGTTGTTAAAAAAAAAACATTGCGCATCAAAGGGGTTTCCCATTTTCTTTCTTTTTGAAAGTTCTAGCTTTCTTTAAAGAGATATTGGACACATTTCTTATTTTAGAGCAGAAGATCTATTTATGTTTTTCTTGTGTTCAATTCCGTAATGATTTATGCAGTGACAACAAATTCAAACTTTGTGTGAATGCAAAATTATAATGTATGTTGAGGCAGCATGTATATTTTCGCTCAACCCAAACAATGCTCGACGAATTTATTACACATATCAAATTGGGGCAGTTCTAAGGTAATTCCATTAGACATCGATTATATCTATACAGACGCGTCGTGTAACAACACTCTACTGCGAAAAAAGCTCAATTATTGACTCCTTACAGATTTCGTTTTGTTAAGATAAAATTTACTACGATTTAACGATTGTTAGGCAATTAGCTGACAGATTATCTAATATGTTAACAGCAGAATATATATAATATATGGCGTCTTTACTACTTCAATATGCTTTATAGAATTAATAAACCTTAATCTTAGATCCCACTTCCTGTGGGCTAGCCACAGAGCAGTCCAATATGGTATAGAGAGTTTGAAAACGAACCGGCGACTTCCTTTTAATAACTAATTTCAGGACACAGCGTTCTAATAGATAACGCCACTTTAGCTTGCCTTTTTGAGTATCACCCATCCTTAGAAATGCTTCTACCTTACAATTGAGAGTGTTCTCCGCGGCCTGATTCATGAGACGGCAGTTGGGTAATGTTCCCGTGTGATCAGTAATATCTACTGGAATATCAAAACTAACACTTATGTGAGAGAGATTGTTTTGACAGTCTTCTCGTTGACATTTAGAATCGGAGATTTTAAGAAGATTCTTACAATTTAAGCTAAAATAAAGCATTTCCTTATTATTTTAATTGATACAGCTGCACTTACAACTTACCATTTACGACTAGTTATTTTTGAACACCCATCTAAGTCAAATCTAGTAATTACTGCATAACAGAGAGCAGTAAACTGCTCTTCTTCAGTTTTCAGATCGCCTTCAGCTCTGTCCACAATCTGTTGAACTGTCATTACGGATGTAATTGTAGATGCTTCAAAAAGAAAAAAAAATATTAGGGGTCTTCACATCGAGCTCGTATACGAATACCGAGCCGTAAACTGTGTATCTCCATTACTCGTCAATGGAGGTGAGTATTTTTACGGCTGGGTATTTGTTTACGAGCTCGACATGAATCCCCCTATTGTAACTTCTCAATAGGGGTCTTCACATCGAGCTCGTATACGAATACCCAGCCGTAAACTGTGTATCTTCCATTACTCGTCAATGGAGGTGAGTATTTTTACGGCTGGGTATTTGTTTACGAGCTCGACATGAATACCCATAATATGTATAATATTTAATCTTACGATCTATATTAGTTGATAAAGTGGAATATAGAAGTTCCGAGCCCAGTGTGGATGTTTTCATAGCGTGAATAAGAAGTCTATCAGCTTCTTCTATTGCTGGATCCTCGGTGATAATTGTCCTGCCACTCATTCCTAAACAAATCGTCTTGTAGTATTGGTCGAATTCCACTCTGACGTCCATTATTAGTAAAACAGTGGTCAGTGGAATCCATTTATCGATTCTATCGACATACTCATTGTTCCAAAATTTCATTGACATTCCAGCATGGGAGGTATCCATAACAATCACTTCTCGGAGATACTTTAATTTACCCGTTTTGGAAATAACGATTTGTTTTCTGGGACGTATGCTACGCACAACTACTAGAACGTTAACATTTTGCCCGTTGATACCGTGCCCGCCGGTTGCAATGTCCGTCAACAAATATGTGTCAGAAGCTGGAACTGTTGGAACTGATATCAGTTTCCGAATCGGATCTAGACTGCAACCTTCGTGAAGCTTTATTTTACTTTCGTCATTTTCTCCTAGGGACAAACTGTATACGGATGTAGATCTGGGGTTATACTGCTCCGACCGATCAAGGCAGGCTGGAATAACCTTTGGACGCGTGATGTTTACTACATCTCCAATATGAAACAGATTATCATACGATTCGATTGTGTTCCTAGTATTCCAAAGAGTACAATTTATTGTGTCTCTATCACTATCCCGGATTGTTAGTGTCATCACGCCACGGCTAGTGGAAGTACTACTCGCGGGACGGTGGCTGGAGGTCGATTCGAAAAATTTCGGATCGCTTTTAGCAATAATAACACCAACAAGAATGAAGCTTCGTGACTCTTGGTCGATGTGATTGATTCGTTTTGTAACAAGAATTTCGGAAGTCATAATGTTTTTTTTTAGAAAAACAGACAAACAACTTAAACTTTAAGCCATGCTTTTAATCCTGAAATTGGAGCACTTGAACCCAAACACAAAAGAGAAAAGAGTGGGCGATACTAGTATCGATAAACGATTGCCATTGAGGGAACATTTGGATATTACGTAACACAAAATTTGATAATTTTCAATACCCCTACCCCTCCTTCCTCAAGTAACACAATTTTGCATGGTGGCCCCGAGCACTGTAAAGGCACAGGTACACACCTGGCGTAATAACACCTTCCCCCTACAGATTACAAGGCGTGATGGCTGTTATATTGGAATAGAAGAAAAGTAACTGGGAACACTGTAGAGGAAAGGGAAATAAATAAAGGATAGATAGTAAAGCTGTAACACGTGTGTTTATTTCTATCTGATTAAATTCGGTAATTAATCAATGCGTTTAGTATGTAACATTTGGCGACGAGTTTATTTTGGAGCTTAAATGCTGGTTTATACGGAAACGAATTAATTCGGTCGCATTGTATACGGAAAACTAAAAAAAAAACAGCTAAGTGATACTGAGTACAGTCAGTCAGTAAAAGTGGAAATTTGCTGAACAATAAACAATATAAAGACAGTGCCCGAAACGGCTGAAACGAGCCCACCGGAAGATCAGAAATGGACAATCCGGGAAATGCAAACATAATCAAATTCGATCCAAGCGACACGTGTCCAGTAGATGAAGATATGAAGAGGGGCTTTGAAATTTTTCTCGAAGTAAACAACGTCACTGTAGCAGCACGAAAGCGTTCTTATCTTCTTCATTATGCCGGCAGTGATGTGCAGGATATTTTTTTCAATCTTCGAGGAGAGCAAGAAGTAATAATACCCGCAGGATCAGATATCTAAATAGCATCAATTGGTATGCTAGATGATTACTTTCTGCCACTCAAATGCTTACCAAGGGAAAGAAACATATTCAGAAATTTGGAACAGGCACCTGATGAGTCCATTGAAAAGTTTGTGTTGCTTCTTCGTGAGCAGGGAAATCTTTGTGAGTACGACAACTGGTTGGAGGAAAACATAAAAGAACAAATATTTGAAAAAGGATATTCGGATGACTTACGGGGAAAGAAATTAACCAAACCACCTCTGACGCTGGCACAGACGGTCGAGTTGGGTCGCTCTTTAGAAACCATTACTAAACACAAGAAAAATCTTCAATGCCATGAAGAAGTGAATCGTGTATATGGCACGAATGGTGAATGTTTTCGATGTGGGCGCATTGGCCACTACGCCAACAATGATGATTGTCCTGCGAAGAATAAAAAGTGTTAGCGCTGTAAGCTAATTGGCCATTTCAAAAGATGCTGCAAAACAAAAGCTGGTTCGCAAGGCGGAAAGAAAGTGTTCGGGCGGAAAGAAAATGTTCGACAAGTAATGGATGATGAATGTAATGAAGACGGCTTATCGAATTACTCTTCAGAAGGTGATGAGGAGAGTGTACACTTTGTTTTCACGGTGGGTCCGCTTGGGAGTACCTGAAAACGGAAAAAGTGAAAATAGATTTTCAAACAGACAAAGTGGCGAAAAAACTGATGGCGTATGGTAACCATCAATTATCAGTGAAAGGCATGTTTGTTGCAGAGATCTCAACCAAAAAATCATCCATTAGAGATAAAGTGTTCGTCGTTAAAAAGACTGGATGCAATTTGCTAGGCAGAGAAGCTGCTACCAAGCTGGGAATTTTAACAATTGACACTTCCATCTGTGCTGTTCAACAACAATCCGGGAAGATCGGTAAAGTAAATGGAGTGGTGGTTTCCGTTCAGATCGATTCTTCAGTTAAACCAGTTCAACACACTCAAAGCCGAATCCCAATACCTTTGCAACCTAAGGTGGAGCGAAAAATACAAAAGCTATTAAAAGAGGATATAATAGAACCAGCTCCGCATGATTCACCGTGGATTTCACGTGTGGTAATAAAGCCAAAACCTGGCAGCTCTGAGGATATTCGCCTGTGTGTTGATATGCGTGATGCCAATAAAGCAATAATCCCTGAGCATTATCCACTCCCGAGGTTTGATGATATTATTCCTCATTTAAACAACTGTAAGGTGTTCTCGAAAATTGACCTCAACAAAGCCTTTCACCAAATAGAACTGGCAGAGGAGTCACGAGCGATTACGACTTTTGCTACACATTGTGGTTAGTTCCGTTATAAGCGTTTGACATTTGGAATGAACTGTGCTTCGGAGGTCTTCCAAAGTGTTATTGAGCGAGTACTGTCAGGTATTGTCGAGGTGAAGGTGTTTATTGACGACATCTTAGTGTTTGGAGCAAGCGGAGAACAACATGACAGAGCTCTTGCCCTCGTTTAAGAAAGGCTTCAGCAAAGTGGAATGACCATCAATAAAGAAAAATGCGAGTTTAGGCGTAGTGAGGTAACATTTATGGGACATCGATTGAGTAGCGATGGAATGTATCCTGCAGACGAAAAAGTTCATTCAATTAAGCAGTTCCGTAACCCAGAAACAGTCGAAGAGCTTCGGAGTTTTTTAGGGTTAATAAATTATCTAAGTAAATTTATTCCTAATCTTTCCACTCACACGGCTCCATTGCGTGAGTTACTAAAAAAAACGTGAGATTCAAATGGACGAGCCACCACGATATTGCCTTCGAGAAGTTAGAGAAAGAAGTGTCAGATCCTAAAAACTTGGGATACTATTCGCCGCTTGATGAAACAATTGTAATCGCTGATGCCAGTCCTGTTGGCCTTGGGGCAGTACTGCTGCAACAAAAAGATGGAAAAATGCGAGTTATATGCTATATAAGCAAAGGTTTATCTTCTGCGGAGAAGGCATACGCACAAAATGAACGAGAAGCATTGGCCTTAGTGTGGGCGGTGAAAAGACTCGAGCAGTACTTACGTGGTTTGAATTTCATGCTTGTCACGGATCATGAGCCACTCAAAGTAATGTTTGGAGAAAGAAAGAAACAGTATCCAAGAATTGAGCGTTGGGCAATGCGGCTGCAATCCTTTCGCTATAAAATTGTGCACATTCCAGGAAAAGCTAACATAGCAGATCCTCTGTCACGCTTACCAAAATTTCAATCTTGTTCTACATATGATCACAAAGGTGAAACTATGTTACTTGCAGTGCTAGATTCAGCAAAGCCTACTGCTCTCAGTATGGACGATTTAGTGGAACAAACATTATCGGACGTTGAGCTGTCATCGGTGAAGGAAGCTTTAAATACAGGGCGCTGGACTGAAAAATCGAAGGCATATTTTCCGTTCCGAGCAGATTTGCTAATTGTAAACAAGATGCTGATGCGAAACGAAAGAATCGTTGTTCCAATCAGTCTGCGCCGGCGAGTTCTGCAGTTAGCTCATATTGGGCATCCAGGTATTGAGCGACAAAGCAGAGACTTCGAAGTAGGGTATGGTGGCCGAATATTGACAAAGAAGCAGAACGTACAGTGAAATCATGCATTGATTGTCAGTTAGTGAGCAACTTGTCAACACCAGAACCCATGGCAATGAGGCAACAGCCGTGTTAACCCTGGCACGATTTGGCAAAGGACTTCCTGGGGCCACTACCGTCCGGTGAGTCTATCCTAGTACTTATTGATATGTACAGTAGATATAGAGTTGTCGAGGTTATGAACACTACCACCTCCGACGTATTGACGCGAATATTCTTCCGACTGGGAATTCCAGAAGTTTTAATATCCGACAACGCTAAAAACTTTTCAAGTAGTAAAATAAGTGCTTTTGGCAAGAAATTTGGTATTCAGTTGAAGCATACTACACCATATTGGCCAAGATCTAACGGCGAAGTGGAGAGGCAGAACAGGTCGATCCTGAAGATATTACGCATTGCTCAAGTGAACGGGACAGACTGGAAACACGATTTGGAAGAGGCGAACTAACTTTACTCAATGATCAATCATCCCGCAACAGGTCGTTCACCAGCTGAAATGGCTTTCGGTAGGAAATTTAAAGACTGGATCCCAGAAGTTATTTGTGCTAACGACAATTTTGATGCAGAGATCAAAGACCATGATTGGGTTTAAAAACAGAAATCAAAGACACGATACGACACAGAGAATAGAACCGAAGAACCAAATTTACAACCGCAAGATCGCGTTCTAATGCGAAATTTAGTCCCTCAAAACAAGTTATCTTCGTCGTATAACCCAGAGCCGGCTACAGCTCTAGAAAAGAAAGAAAAAAGTGTACTTGTACAGATGTACAACGGGAAAAGATATCGACGAAACTCAGCACATGTAAAGAAGCTTGTAGAACCTGAAGAAGTCGTCGAAGTCAGCCAGCAGAAACAACAATGTTCGAACAACGATACGCCATTTTCTGAGATAGTCGATAGATCTTTAACACCAGCTGCAGAATTTGTTAAGAATCAAAGCGAACAGTTAGAAAGACAGCGTCGTGAGATTAAGCGTCCGTCATACTTCGAAGACTATGAAATAGATATTTAAATTAAAACCACACATGGCATCTACTTCATTTCATTGAAAGGGAAGTGTTATATTGGAATAGAAGAAAAGTAACTGGGAACACTGTAGAGAAAAAGGGAAATAAATAAAGGATAGATAGTAAAGCTGTAACACGTGTGTTTATTTCTATCTGATTAAATTCGGTAATTAATCAATGCGTTTAGTATGTAACAATGGCGATCACGCCTTCTATTTGGTATAAAGAAGGCGTCATTATGCCGTATGTGTAACTGGGCCTCAAAGCGTCACTGCATATTTACCCCAGCTCCCATACCCTGAGCGCTATATGTAATTTACGAATGTTCCCTTGTATCGAATCAAATCGAGTTGTTTTATATTAAATATTAATCAAACACAGATATCCCAATTGGGCATCGCTTATGTAATCACAAAGAGACAAAAAATATGTTAAAATGCTTATTTAATTTGTGTTGACGGTGTTTCTTGATTGATTGATTTCTTTTATAGGGGCTTTAACCTCGGACGGTCATTCGTCCCTGTCTGTGTTGCTGATATTTATTTGCTCTTGCGTTAAATCAAAATTTTTCGCATGAAATGTAGAACAAACAATAGAAATTCTGTATAAATGTTAATTAATAATTAAACCAATTAAACCGTTACAAAACATCCCCCTATTTAAAAGACGTACACGCTAAGAATGTTGAACTTAGTAATAGGTAAAAAATAACCATCTCGCTACAAAACTCATCCCATCAAAATTAGGTAATATGATCATTACCCAGCTACTAGGTAAATAAAGCTATTCATAAAATTGGGTATTTTTACCCCAAGCTTAGTTCTTAAATACATACTCAAAAATAGATATTTTCGGCGCAAAAAAAGAATAGGCTCTGTTTCATAAAATTAGGGATTTTTTTTTAAATGGGGAATATTTTGGATAAAATTGGGCTTAACGCAAGTCATTCTTTATTTCAGCTTTTTATGGTGATTTTTTATGTGCAGTAAAGATTAACCACAGACTAACAGACATAATACGTCGAACAAATTTTCAATAAAATCATCGTTTGGATGATTCCAGTACTTTACGTTAGTAACACTAGCACCATCTGCCGTCGTGTTCGCGCTGCGTCATGTATTTCGACATCAGCGCCAGCGTTACTGCATGTGTAAAATGGGGAACTACAAAATATGTATGAGATTGCATGACAGCGCCCCAGACGACGTTTTCGCGCGATGACTGTTATTCGATTGAAAATTTGAGATGAACGTTTTTGTGGTGATGGAGCTAGGTTCCAGTGTTACGTTTGTTAGCCTGTTGATTAACATTTCAACTTTTTTTAAATGTAAGTTTAAAAAGAACGTTTTTCTGTTATTTGATGGCTTTCCAAATTAACAATGATACGTCATGTTTTTTATTGCCTTGTTCAGACTACGTCGCATATCACCTGATATCGCTAGATGATATCGGATATCAACTCGGGTGTTCACACAACAGCAAGCTGATATGATTTGACAATTGCTTTGGCAATTGAAAAGAGAAGAAAACAAAAACAGGTCATAGAAAAAACAAGACAACAAGAGCAATGCAATTAGAGTAGAGATGTCAGCTTGTTGGCTTGCACCAACGCGAACTCTCATATACAATTGTCAAAATGTGCGGGATGATAAGAGCAAAAATTTTCCCTTCCTTGTTTTTCGCATGCAACACGAATTTCGAAATTTGTAGGGTTGCGTCAAATGTCTTTGGGCCGTGTTGCTAACTGCTACAAATCTTGTTTTTATTAGTTTCGAACATGATATCCGCGATAGCATGTAGCCGAGGTGATATCCGATGACAGCACGATTGTATGGGATAGCAGGTGATATGGATGGTGATATGGCCTCGATAGCACGAATCGCCTGATATCAGGTGATATGCGGTGTAGTACGAACGGGGTATAATGCCTTGTTCAGACAACGCCGGATATCACCTGATATCGCCAGATGATATCGGATATCACCTCGACCGTTCACATTAGAGTGAGCTGATATTATTTGACATTTGCTTTGGTAATTGAAAAGAGAAGAAAACAAAAATAGGTCAAAGCTAGAACAAGACAACAAGAGCAATAGGATTAGAATAGAGATGTCAGCGAGCTGGCTCGCACCCACGCGAACTCTCATATGCAATTGTCAACATGTGCGGGCTGAAAATAGCAAAAATATTTCCTTCCTTTTTTCTCGCATGCGACGCGAAGTTCGAAATTTGCAGGGTTGCGTCAAAAGTCTTTTGGCCCTGTTGCCAACTGCTTGAATTGTGGTTTTAATTGGTTTTCGAACATGATATCTGCGTTAGCATGTAGCCGAGGTGATATCCGTTGACAGCTCGATTGTATGGGATAACAGGACATATGGATGGTGATATGGCCTCGATAGCACGAATCGCCTGATATCAGGTGATATGCGGTGCAGTGTGAACGGGGTATAAGACTATCTCTACATCATATTTCGAAATCACATATAAACTATCTTAGCTTCTTAGTTTAAAAAAATAGCTCTAGAAACACAAAAGTTATCGCTAGCCAACCCAACAAACTCATCGTCAAACCATACTCGTTCTCATCCGTGCTCTTGTCATCATCCACGTCGGCATGTTTCGGTAACTCCAGCACGCGATTATCCGAAAAGAAGTCCCGCATGGCATCGACGATCCAATTGAGCGAGTCCGTGTACGCTTGAAGACGTGCAATCGCTCTCTTACCACACCTGCTCCAGCTACTGCTAGAGCACCTACAGGACCTTCTCCCAGTTCTCTGTAGTAGCGATTAGAAAAACATGAAAACAGTGATGCATTTATCACGTTACGAGTTGTGGGACTTATGCTGGAGTAACCTTTATCAGGCCTTTTAATCTTCACCTTCATGAGTGCATCGTCAAGCCACGATGACGCAACTTAAATTCGTCTTCAACCAGACTTGATATCAACTTCGTTTTGTTTCGCTCTCCCTCTCAATGAGCACAAAAAATCGTCTTTCACTCTGTAACTTTTGTTTCGTCGTTTTATTTTCGGCGTATTCGTATCGTCGGTTTAGATTGAACTGCTAGAACTGAGGCTTCAAGGCAGCAACGAAAAAAGCAGATTCGAGCAGATTTTGCTTCAATTGACGATTCAAAATTAATCGTCAACTGCATGATGACGATGAACCGAAGCAAGTTATTTTTTTTTGCTTTGGCCTGTGAGGTGAAGACAAGCATGTTGGGTGCTGTGATTGATGTATCCGGTTGCAGGCTTGGCAAATCATTGAGTGGAACATGTTACACGCTAGATGTTGC
Organism: Wyeomyia smithii; assembly: GCF_029784165.1. Classification (NCBI taxonomy): domain Eukaryota; kingdom Metazoa; phylum Arthropoda; class Insecta; order Diptera; family Culicidae; genus Wyeomyia; species Wyeomyia smithii. The sequence continues at coordinate 173,076,237 of NC_073695.1, read as the reverse complement.
ACATTACATGTTACACATCGCATGTTACACGTTACATGTTAGACATATGTTACACGTTACATATTACATGTCTCATTGCACGTGTTATTTATTACATTCATATCATATGTTATATGTTACAAATCGCATAAATCAGCTTTAAAGTTTAATTTTCCTAGCCCTTATTCCTGTTCCTATATGTCTAAGGCCATGGACATACTGGCGCTGTGAAGGCGACTCGCCCTGTCGCTGGTTAATATACAGCTCTACTTAGGGCTGTACATTAACCCACGGCAAGACGAACCGTCTTTGCAACGTAAACCGCACAAGTTTGTCCACGGCCTAAGACGCAACAACAACATCAACGCTTTGTTTGTTCGAAGTAATTTACCCTCATCCATCCAAGTGACGATTTCATTGAAGTTGACTATAGTCGCTTAAGTTCGATAATGAAGACGATGACAACGACGACGATTGTAGAAATTCATTTTAAGCAGTATTTTCGTCAGTTGGAGTTGTTTTTACCTTCAACCGAAAGACGGAAAGAAAAGAAGAACGCAAAATATGACACATGCAATAGTCGTGTGGAATATGAATAGTGTTTATCTTCTCTTCGGCAAGCACCGGCCGAACTGAGTTTACGAAGTTTTAGTAGCAGCGAATGAGACTAAGGGGTTGCGTGTTCTTCTTTTGGTGCTTCATTCGAAAATGTTGAGGCCTGCCTATTATTAATGTTGATTGAATCTAGTTTTCGGAAACTGTGCCAAGGATACTTTCTCTTTAAAATCGGACAGTACAATGTGACGCAATATTGAGCGAGGTCGGTTCATGTACCTGTAAGCATTGTGATATATTAAATAGTGTTAATCAAAATCAATCGTTTGCACCAAATTGTACCTCTGATTCCGCTTGGTAGTGGTAGATGATGTTATCCGAATCCATACTGCATTTAAAAACTTTTGCTGAATTTGGCGATATGATGGACTGTGCTCGAAAGCGAAATAAATAATATTTTTATCCACCGTTCCTCTTGAATTGTTCAACCCGGTATTACCAGCCTGCTGCTCCGCAGTTAGCACCAAATTCATGGAGATTCCAGACCAACCAGTCCGGAGGCCAGTAATCTTGGAATTGATCAAATACGTAAATTTCAAAATACGCTGAGTAACGCGATTATTCCATCGTTTGTTTCTGCAAAATAGTAGTTTTCACAAACGTACAATAAAAAATAAATAAATAACTCACTGTTAATCAGTCACGACTATGCCTCCAAACATCCGTTTCATTTCATACTGCGGATAGAGGTTTATATTCTGCATCGTCAGTAGCGCTCTTGTCGACCCAGATACGGTCGAACCTGCATGGCTGAGGTTGCTTGCTGCAACAGGACTGTTTTAATATTTTTCATATCGGTCAGCAAACAATTTATCCACCTCTTTGACCGTTTTTGCCAGCAAGCTGGCATCCCGCCATGTTTCGAGGACTAACATCTCAGCATGTGTGTAAACGAGATATCACCGCCACTTTTCATACGCATAACATAGCATCTGTCAATGGGCCCGCAAATCGCGGATCCGCTGCGATGTTAGCTGCGATGAAACAAAGCAAATAAGATAGAGATGCCAGCTAGCTGGTTTTTGTAAAATCGTCCTCAGCATCCGCGTTGTTTCTGCTGCTTGCAACACACAAAATGCCGTTTTCTGTCATCGTAACAAACACCAACTTTAATAATGTGAATTGAAACTACCCAAAAATAACATCAAACCATACAACTTATGCAGTGGGTATAACAGTTTAAAGAAAAATAACCCATTTTTAGATATCGTGCTCTGAAGTTGGATGGTTATTTTTTTACCTATTATTAAGTTCTATATTTTAAGCGTGTACTTCTCTTTGAAACTTTACACGGAATTTGCGTGTGTACTTGGTTATATCACAGACTAACAGACATAACACGTCGAACAAATTTTCGATAAAATCATCATTTGGATGATTCCAGTACTTTACATTAGTAACACTAGCACCATCTGCTGTCGTGTTCGCGCTGCGTCATGTATTTTGACATCAGCGCCAGCGTTACTGCATGTGTCAAATGGAGAACTGCAAAATATGTATGAGATTGCATGACAGCGCCCCAGACGACGTTTTCGCGCGATATTATATTATATTATCAATTTCTTTGTTATATTATAGAATTCCTGCTTTTCATTCATGGGCGTTTAATATATATGCCCACCCAAACTTGTTACATTACAGCCAAGACAAACAATAATAAAACGCACAGCTCTCTGCATGTGACTGTAAACAAGGCCGAAACGCCCTTAACGCGTCCAAGAAACATCAACTGTGTCTGTATGCCTGTTATCATGTCACAAAATATCAAAAAATTGGTCGCAGTGACGAAAATACCCAACACGGAAAAAAAAAGTGTTATCGGTTTGGCACGTGTGACAAGACATTTCTGTAATTGTTATTGTCAAGCTCGTATTAGATAGTTTATGCACATTACACACACATATTCATTAATGTTTTCCGGAGTCGTTCGGGGGCGCCACATTATTTGAAGTTCGCAAGGTATATGAGAAGATCTGACACTTGTGTATCTTATCATCTCGTCTTCGATCACAGTCAGTTTGAGCTAACAAAATTCAAAACAAAACAAAGCAATGTTCAACGCCCCCTTAAATTTTCGCTTATGGACCAGCAAAATGTAGAAAAATAAATCGTCGCGGCTTTTTATGTACCTACTGCTTTGCTACCCTTGCGCTTGCCGCTGTTGCTGCAATTGGCCCTGCCACAAGTAAAAGAGATTTTTAAGGCTGTTCGCACCTACGCGAATTCTCATATGCAATTCTCCTTCACTTTCGCAAGTAAAAACCAAACCAATATCAACAGAGTCGTCAGGGCCAATACCAGTGAAGAGAGCACCCTAATTAATAAGAACCATAAACAGATATGGTTGAACGATAATCCAGACTGTTCGGACTATATCCCGAATACTTGTGTGAATCCGCCCAACAAGAAACGTACCCAACAAAATCGTGAAATATTTCATTTTGTTGGGTAGCTGGTTTTGTTGGTTTAAATCCGGATTTATATATGCTGCGTGATTTTACCCTCCGGAACTAAACCAACAAAAACGAAATATTTCAACAGAAGAAAGCATAGAATGCAGCGCTAATGGTGGGCAGCACTGAAACTAAAAATGTGAATTAAACCAACAAAATTGATGAGATAAAACTTAACAACTAATTAATAGGCAAGATAGAGCAATATAATGAATTGGAAATGTCACTAGAATCCTAGAAAGGTTGCAAAATATTGAGTTGTTCGGCCCAATTGACATTCCTGGTCACCAGGCTAGATATGGGAAAATTCAAGATTTTTCGATTTTTCTCCATATAAGCCTCCCCCTTATCGCATATAGCAAAAGTCTGCCTACTGATAGGGAAATCTAATCGATTGGAGATGTTGACTAGGACCCTAGGCATATTGGAAAATATTGAGTTGTTCGGCCCAATGGACATTCCTGGTCACCAGAGAAGATATGGGAAAATTCAAGATTTTTCGATTTTTTCCCATATAAGCCTCCTTATCGCATATAGCAAAAGTCTGCCTACTGATAGAGAAATCTAATGGATTGGAGATGTTGACTAGGACCCTAGGCATATTGGAAAATATTGAGTTGTTCGGCCCAATTGGCATTCCTGGTCACCAGGGTAGATATGGGAAAATTCAAGATTTTTCGATTTTTCCCCATATAAGCCTCCTTATCGCATATAGCAAAAGTCTGCCTACTGATAGGGAAATCTAATCGATTGGAGATGTTGACTAGGACCCTAGGCATATTGAAAAATATTGAGTTGTTCGGCCCAATTGGCATTCCTGGTCACCAGGGTAGATATGGGAAAATTCAAGGTTTTTAGATTTTTCCCCATATAAGCCTACCCCTTATCGCATATAGCAAAAGTCTGTCTACTGATAGGGAAATCTAATCGATTGGAGATGTTGACTAGGACCCTAGGCATATTGGAAAATATTGAGTTGTTCGGCCCAATTGACATTCCTGGTCACCAGGGTAGATATGGGAAAATTCAAGATTTTTCGATTTTTCCCCATATAAGCCTCCTTATCGCATATAGCAAAAGTCTGCCTACTGATAGGGAAATCTAATCGATTGGAGATGTTGACTAGGGCCCTAGGCATTTTGAAAAATATTGAGTTGTTCGGCCCAATTGGCATTCCTGGTCACCAGGGTAGATATGGGAAAATTCAAGGTTTTTAGATTTTTCCCCATATAAGCCTACCCCTTATCGCATATAGCAAAAGTCTGTCTACTGATAGGGAAATCTAATCGATTGGAGATGTTGACTAGGACTCTAGACATATTGGAAAATATTGAGTTGTTCGGCCCAATTGACATTCCTGGTCACCAGGGTAGATATGGGAAAATTCATGATTTTTCGATTTTTCTCCATAAAAGCCTCCTTATCGCATATAGCAAAAGTCTGCCTACTGATAGAGAAATCTAATCGATTGGAGATGTTGACTAGGACCCTAGGCATATTGGAAAATATTGAGTTGTTCGGCCCAATTGGCATTCCTGGTCACCAGGGTAGATAAGGGAAAATTCAAGGTTTTTCGATTTTTCCCCATATAAGCCTCCCCCTTATCGCATATAGCAAAAGTGTGCCTACTGATAGGGAAATCTATTCGATTGGAGATGTTGACTAGGACCCTAGGCATATTGAAAAATATTGAGTTGTTCGGCCCAATTGGCATTCCTGGTCACCAGGGTAGATATGGGAAAATTCAAGGTTTTTCGATTTTTCCCCATATAAGCCTCCCCCTTATCGCAAAAGTCTGCCTACTGATAGGGAAATCCAATCAATTGGAGATGTTGACTAGGACCCTAGGCATGTTGGAAAATATTGAGTTGTTCGGCCCAATTGACATTCCTGGTCACCAGGGTAGATATGGGAAAATTCAAGATTTTTCGATTTTTCCCCATATAAGCCTCCCCCTTATCGCATATAGCAAAAGTCTGCCTACTGATAGGGAAATCTAATCGATTGGAGATGTTGACTAGGACCCTGGGCATATTGCAAAATATTGAGTTGTTCGGCCCAATTTACATTCGTGGTCACCAGGGTAGATATGGGAAAATTCAAGATTTTTCGATTTTTCCCCATATAAGCCTCCTTATCGAATATAGCAAAAGTCTGCCTACTGATAGAGAAATCTAATCGATTGGAGATGTTGACTAGGACCCTAGGCATATTGGAAAATATTGAGTTGTTCGGCCCAATTGACATTCCTGGTCACCAGGGTAGATATGGGAAAATTCAAGGTTTTTCGATATTTCCCCATATAAGCCTCCTTATCGCATATAGCAAAAGTCTGCCTACTGATAGGGAAATCTAATCGATTGGAGATGTTGACTAGGACCCTAGGCATATTGAAAAATATTGAGTTGTTCGGCCCAATTGGCATTCCTGGTCACCAGGGTTGATATGGGAAAATTCAAGGTTTTTAGATTTTTCCCCATATAAGCCTACCCCTTATCGCATATAGCAAAAGTCTGTCTACTGATAGGGAAATCTAATCGATTGGAGATGTTGACTAGGACCCTAGGCATATTGGAAAATATTGAGTTGTTCGGCCCAATTGACATTCCTGGTCACCAGGGTAGATATGGGAAAATTCAAGATTTTTCGATTTTTCCCCATATAAGCCTCCTTATCGCATATAGCAAAAGTCTGCCTACTGATAGGGAAATCTAATCGATTGGAGATGTTGACTAGGGCCCTAGGCATATTGAAAAATATTGAGTTGTTCGGCCCAATTGGCATTCCTGGTCACCAGGGTAGATATGGGAAAATTCAAGGTTTTTAGATTTTTCCCTATATAAGCCTACCCCTTATCGCATATAGCAAAAGTCTGTCTACTGATAGGGAAATCTAATCGATTGGAGATGTTGACTAGGACCCTAGGCATATTGAAAAATATTGAGTTGTTCGGCCCAATTGGCATTCCTGGTCACCAGGGTAGATATGAGAAAATTCAAGGTTTTTAGATTTTTCCCCATATAAGCCTACCCCTTATCGCATATAGCAAAAGTCTGCCTACTGATAGAGAAATCTAATCGATTGGAGATGTTGACTAGGACCCTAGGCATATTGGAAAATATTGAGTTGTTCGGCCCAATTGGCATTCCTGGTCACCAGGGTAGATAAGGGAAAATTCAAGGTTTTTCGATTTTTCCCCATATAAGCCTCCCCCTTATCGCATATAACAAAAGTCTGCCTACTGATAGGGGAATCTAATCGATTGGAGATGTTGACTAGGACCCTAGGCATATTGAAAAATATTGAGTTGTTCGGCCCAATTGGCATTCCTGGTCACCAGGGTAGATATGGGAAAATTCAAGGTTTTTCGATTTTTCCCCATATAAGCCTCCCCCTTATCGCAAAAGTCTGCCTACTGATAGGGAAATCCAATCGATTGGAGATGTTGACTAGGACCCTAGGCATGTTGGAAAATATTGAGTTGTTCGGCCCAATTGACATTCCTGGTCACCAGGGTAGATATGGGAAAATTCAAGATTTTTCGATTTTTCCCCATATAAGCCTCCCCCTTATCGCATATAGCAAAAGTCTGCCTACTGATAGGGAAATCTAATCGATTGGAGATGTTGACTAGGACCCTGGGCATATTGCAAAATATTGAGTTGTTCGGCCCAATTGACATTCGTGGTCACCAGGGTAGATATGGGAAAATTCAAGATTTTTCGATTTTTCCCCATATAAGCCTCCTTATCGAATATAGCAAAAGTCTGCCTACTGATAGAGAAATCTAATCGATTGGAGATGTTGACTAGGACCCTAGGCATATTGGAAAATATTGAGTTGTTCGGCCCAATTGGCATTCCTGGTCACCAGGGTAGATATGGGAAAATTCAAGGTTTTTAGATTTTTCCCCATATAAGCCTACCCCTTATCGCATATAGCAAAAGTCTGTCTACTGATAGGGAAATCTAATCGATTGGAGATGTTGACTAGGACCCTAGGCATATTGAAAAATATTGAGTTGTTCGGCCCAATTGGCATTCCTGGTCACCAGGGTAGATATGGGAAAATTCAAGGTTTTTAGATTTTTCCCCATATAAGCCTACCCCTTATCGCATATAGCAAAAGTCTGTCTACTGATAGGGAAATCCAATCGATTGGAGATGTTGACTAGGGCCCTAGGCATATTGAAAAATATTGAGTTGTTCGGCCCAATTGGCATTCCTGGTCACCAGGGTAGATATGGGAAAATTCAAGGTTTTTAGATTTTTCCCCATATAAGCCTACCCCTTATCGCATATAGCAAAAGTCTGTCTACTGATAGGGAAATCTAATCGATTGGAGATGTTGACTAGGACCCTAGGCATATTGGAAAATATTGAGTTGTTCGGCCCAATTGACATTCCTGGTCACCAGGGTAGATATGGGAAAATTCATGATTTTTCGATTTTTCCCCATAAAAGCCTCCTTATCGCATATAGCAAAAGTCTGCCTACTGATAGAGAAATCTAATCGATTGGAGATGTTGACTAGGACCCTAGGCATATTGGAAAATATTGAGTTGTTCGGCCCAATTGGCATTCCTGGTCACCAGGGTAGATAAGGGAAAATTCAAGGTTTTTCGATTTTTCCCCATATAAGCCTCCCCCTTATCGCATATAGCAAAAGTCTGCCTACTGATAGGGAAATCTATTCGATTGGAGATGTTGACTAGGACCCTAGGCATATTAAAAAATATTGAGTTGTTCGGCCCAATTGGCATTCCTGGTCACCAGGGTAGATATGGGAAAATTCAAGGTTTTTCGATTTTCCCCCATATAAGCCTACCCCTTATCGCAAAAGTCTGCCTACTGATAGGGAAATCCAATCGATTGGAGATGTTGACTAGGACCCTAGGCATGTTGGAAAATATTGAGTTGTTCGGCCCAATTGACATTCCTGGTCACCAGGGTAGATATGGGAAAATTCAAGATTTTTCGATTTTTCCCCATATAAGCCTCCCCCTTATCGCATATAGCAAAAGTCTGCCTACTGATAGGGAAATCTAATCGATTGGAGATGTTGACTAGGACCCTGGGCATATTGCAAAATATTGAGTTGTTCGGCCCAATTGACATTCGTGGTCACCAGGGTAGATATGGGAAAATTCAAGATTTTTCGATTTTTCCCCATATAAGCCTCCTTATCGAATATAGCAAAAGTCTGCCTACTGATAGAGAAATCTAATCGATTGGAGATGTTGACTAGGACCCTAGGCATATTGGAAAATATTGAGTTGTTCGGCCCAATTGACATTCCTGGTCACCAGGGTAGATATGGGAAAATTCAAGATTTTTCGATATTTCCCCATATAAGCCTCCTTATCGCATATAGCAAAAGTCTGCCTACTGATAGGGAAATCAAATCGATTGGAGATGTTGACTAGGACCCTAGGCATATTGAAAAATATTGAGTTGTTCGGCCCAATTGGCATTCCTGGTCACCAGGGTAGATGTGGGAAAATTCAAGGTTTTTAGATTTTTCCCCATATAAGCCTACCCCTTATCGCATATAGCAAAAGTCTGTCTACTGATAGGGAAATCTAATCGATTGGAGATGTTGACTAGGACCCTAGGCATATTGGAAAATATTGAGTTGTTCGGTCCAATTGACATTCCTGGTCACCAGGGTAGATATGGGAAAATTCAAGATTTTTCGATTTTTCCCCATATAAGCCTCCTTATCGCATATAGCAAAAGTCTGCCTACTGATAGGGAAATCTAATCGATTGGAGATGTTGACTAGGACCCTAGGCATATTGAAAAATATTGAGTTGTTCGGCCCAATTGGCATTCCTGGTCACCAGGGTAGATATGGGAAAATTCAAGGTTTTTAGATTTTTCCCCATATAAGCCTACCTCTTATCGCATATAGCAAAAGTCTGTCTACTGATAGGGAAATCTAATCGATTGGAGATGTTGACTAGGACCCTAGGCATATTGGAAAATATTGAGTTGTTCGGCCCAATTGACATTCCTGGTCACCAGGGTAGATATGGGAAAATTCAAGATTTTTCGATTTTTCCCCATAAAAGCCTCCTTATCGCATATAGCAAAAGTCTGCCTACTGATAGAGAAATCTAATCGATTGGAGATGATGGCTAGGTCCCTAGGCATATTGAAAAATATTGAGTTGTTCGGCCCAATTGGCATTCCTGGTCACCAGGGTAGATATGGGAAAATTCAAGGTTTTTCGATTTTTCCCCATATAAGCCTCCTTATCGCATATGACAAAAGTCTGCCTACTGATAGGGAAATCTAATCGATTGGAGATGTTGACTAGGACCCTAGGCATGTTGGAAAATATTGAGTTGTTCGGCCCAATTGACATTCCTGGTCACCAGGGTAGATATGGGAAAATTCAAGATTTTTCGATTTTTCCCCATATAAGCCTCCTTATCGCATATAGCAAAAGTCTGCCTACTGATAGAGAAATCTAATCGATTGGAGATGTTGACTAGGACCCTAGGCATATTGGAAAATATTGAGTTGTTCGGCCCATTTGGCATTCCTGGTCACCAGGGTAGATATGGGAAAATTCATGGTTTTTCGATTTTTCCCCATATGAGCCTCCTTATCGCATATAGCAAAAGTCTGCCTACTGATAGAGAAATCTAATTGATTGGAGATGTTGACTAGGACCCTAGGCATATTGGAAAATATTGAGTTGTTCGGCCCAATGGACATTCCTGGTCACCAGAGTAGATAAGGGAAAATTCAAGATTTTTCGATTTTTCCCCATATAAGCCTCCTTATCGCATATAGCAAAAGTCTGCCTACTGATAGGGGAATCTAATCGATTGGAGATGTTGACTAGGACCCTAGGCATATTGAAAAATATTGACTTGTTCGGCCCAATTGACATTCCTGGTCACCAGGGTAGATATGGGAAAATTCAAGATTTTTCGATTTTCCTCATATAAGCCTCCTTATCGCATATAGCAAAAGTCTGCCTACTGATAGGGAAATCTAATCGATTGGAGATGTTGACTAGGATCCTAGGCATGTTGGAAAATATTGAGTTGTTCGGCCCAATTGACATTCGTGGTCACTAGGTTAGATATGGGAAAATTCAAGATTTTTCGATTTTTCCCCATATAAGCCTCCTTATCGCATCTAGCAAAAGTCTGCCTACTGATAGAGAAATCTAATCGATTGGAGATGTTGACTAGGACCCTAGGTATATTGGGAAATATTGAGTTGTTCGGCCCAATTAGCATTCCTGGTCTTCAGGGTAGATATGGGAAAATTCAAGATTTTTCGATTTTTCCCCATGTAGGCCTCCCCCTCATCGCATATAGCAAAAGTCTGCCTACTGATAGGGAAAATTAATCGATTGGAGATGTTGACTAGGACCCTAGGCATATTGGAAAATATTGAGTTGTTCGGCCCAATGGACATTCCTGGTCACCAGAGTAGATATGGAAAAAATTCAAGATTTTGCGATTTTTCCCCATATAAGCCTCCTTATCGCATATAGCAAAAGTCTGCCTACTGATAGAGGAATCTAATTGATTGGAGATGTTGACTAGGACCCTAGGCATATTGGAAAATATTGAGTTGTTCGGCCCAATTGACATTCGTGGTCACCAGGGTAGATATGGGAAAATTCAAGATTTTTCGATTTTTCCCCATATAAGCCTCCCCCTTATCGCATATAGCAAAAGTCTGCCTACTGATAGGGACATCTAATCGATTGGAGATGTTGACTAGGACCCTAGGCATATTGAAAAATATTGACTTGTTCGGCACAACTGGCATTCCTGGTCACCAGGGTAGATATGGGAAAATTCAAGATTTTGCGATTTTTCCCCATATAAGCCTCCTTATCGCATATAGCAAAAGTCTGCCTACTGATAGAGAAATCTAATTGATTGGAGATGTTGACTAGGACTTTAGGCATATTGGAAAATATTGAGTTGTTCGGCCAAATTGACATTCGTGGTCACCAGGGTAGATATGGGAAAATTCAAGATTTTTCGATTTTTCCCCATGTGAGCCTCCCCCTTATCGCATATAGCAAAAGTCTGCCTACTGATAGGGACATCTAATCGATTGGAGATGTTGACTAGGACCCTAGGCATATTGAAAAATATTGACTTGTTCGGCACAACTGGCATTCCTGGTCACCAGGGTAGATATGGGAAAATTCAAGATTTTGCGATTTTTCCCCATATAAGCCTCCTTATCGCATATAGCAAAAGTCTGCCTACTGATAGAGAAATCTTATTGATTGGAGATGTTGACTAGGACTCTAGGCATATTGGAAAATATTGAGTTGTTCGGCCAAATTGACATTCGTGGTCACCAGGGTAGATATGGGAAAATTCAAGATTTTTCGATTTTTCCCCATGTAAGCCTCCCCCTTATCGCATATAGCAAAAGTCTGCCTACTGATAGGGAAATCTAATCGATTGGAGATGTTGACTAGGATCCTAGGCATGTTGGAAAATATTGTGTTGTTCGGCTCAATTGACATTCGTGGTCACTAGGTTAGATATGGGAAAATTCAAGATTTTTCGAATTTTCCCCACATAAGCCTCCTTATCGCATATAGCAAAAGTCTGCCTACTGATAGAGAAATCTAATCGATTGGAGATGTTGACTAGGACCCTAGGCATATTGGAAGATATTGAGTTGTTCGGCCCAATTTGCATTCCTGGTCACCAGAGTAGATATGGGAAAATTCAAGATTTTTCGATTTTTCCCCATATAAGCCTCCCCCTTACCGCATATATCAAAATATCCTGGTCACCAGGGTAGATATGGGAAAATTCAAGATTTTTCGATTTTTCCCCATATAAGCCTCCCCCTTATCGCATATAGCAAAAGTCTGCCTACTCATAGGGAAATCTTATCGATTGGAGATGTTGACTAGGACCCTAGGCATATTGGAAAACATTGAGTTGTTCGGCCCAATTGACATTCCTGGTCACCAGAGTAGATATGGGAAAATTCAAGATTTTTCGATTTATCCCCATATAAGCCTCCTTATCGCATATAGAAAAAGTCTGCCTACTGATAGAGAAATCTAATCGATTGGAGATGTTGACTAGGACCCTAGGCATATTGGAAAATATTGAGTTGTTCGGTCCAATTAGCATTCCTGGTCACCAGGGTAGATATGGGAAAATTCAAGATTTTTCGATTTTCCCCATATAAGCCTCCCCCTTACCGCATATAGCAAAAGTCTGCCTACTGATAGGGAAATCCAATCGATTGGAGATGTTGACTAGGACCCTAGGCATATTGGAAAATATTGAGTTGTTCGGCCCAATTGGCATTCCTGGTCACCAGGGTAGATATGGGCAAATTCAAGGTTTTTCGATTTTTCCCCATATAAGCCTCCCCCTTATCGCATATAGCAAAAGTCTGCCTACTGATAGGGAAAAATAATCGATTGGAGATGTTGACTAGGACCCTAGGCATGTTGGAAAATATTGAGTTGTTCGGCCCAATTGATATTCCTGGTCACCAGGGTAGATATGGGAAAATTCAAGATTTTTCGATTTTTCCCCATATAAGCCTCCTTATCGCATATGACAAAAGTCTGCCTACTGATAGGGAAATCTAATCGATTGGAGATGTTGACTAGGACCCTAGGCATATTGGAAAATATTGAGTTGTTCGGCCCAATTGACATTCCTGGTCACCAGGGTAGATATGGGAAAATTCAAGGTTTTTAGATTTTTCCCCATATAAGCCTACCCCTTATCGCATATAGCAAAAGTCTGTCTACTGATATGGAAATCTAATCGATTGGAGATGTTGACTAGGACCCTAGGCATATTGGAAAATATTGAGTTGTTCGGCCCAATTGACATTCCTGGTCACCAGGGTAGATATGGGAAAATTCAAGATTTTTCGATTTTTCCCCATAAAAGCCTCCTTATAGCATATAGCAAAAGTCTGCCTACTGATAGACACAATTTTCCATTAGGCCGGCCGTTCTTGGGAAATTCGATTTTTTCAATAATTTGCCTTGTATTCTTGTTGTGTAGGTCACTTATTCGACTACTACTCCACTATAAGGAAATTCCCAAAAATGATATTTTCAGGAATGGTGACCCACTAGTAGACCAACATTCGCTCATACTCAGACTTCCTGAAATCTCGCTCGCACAAAGAAGAGACAGTGTGCTTTGCGCTACAAGTCTCGTTTCTCATTCAGTCGCTTCGTGCTGTGTGCAGCGTGCGAGCGAGAAAACTTACCATTCGTACGAGCCACGTCTCGTCGCATGGGAATTTTTATTGCGACGTACACGAAGATATCTCGTCTCTCAACTTAACGAGTGCGGTGCATGGGCGTCGCGTACTTGAGACAGCTTGCGTGCAAATTCTCGTGAGCTCGTCTCGCGAGCTTGCCTCGCATGTTGCTTTGCGCTTATGGTGCGAGAAGGAATTTGATTTTGCGCAGAAGGAAACAGGCAGGGGATTTTATGTTTTTTTCATTTACCGTGTTATAGCAGCATGCATCAAAACACTGTTAGAATTATCAATGATACAACCTAGTTCATTTATTTATCAATTCAAAATTCTATGATTAATTCATCCGACTTTTGTTAACATGAATTAAGAACGTTTTGTTACTATACTTATTATGCTAACGGTACGAAAATGCACCGGATGCAGAGTGTTACGTTGGTTAACAGAAGTGTTCCTTTCGTCGGTTTAGATTTCATTGACTATCTTATGATAGAACTCTGTTTTGTAGTTCTAAGATAAAAAATGTGGTTTGAAATTACAACATAAGTTTTTCGGGAGTTAAAAATAGTAAAACCATTGAAATTGTTTATATTTTCTAGTACATGTTGATGTTGGATAGAATTTTCGAATTGAGTACACTAAAGTCGCTTTTAATGCGGGGGATACATGCCGCGTAAAAAACCGCGTAAATTCCGGAATCCGCGTAAAAAAAAACCCGCGTAAATTCTGCAATCCGAGTGAAGAGGAACCGAAATCCCCAAGAAAAAAAAAATACCGCGTAAATTCCGGAATCCACGTAAAAAACCGCGTAAAAGCGACCTTAGTGTATAGATATTGCAAATCAGGTTCTGAAGGTTCGTGATAATCTGATCGTAGTAATATAGTTTTGTGAATTCTTCCGATTAATACACCTTCAAAAAAGTCTGACGGCATATATCGTATGTAGGTACGGTAGGCAGCCTATACACCAGAGTAGCGAACCTATACATTAGAGAAATGACAAGACACTCACCGTTAAGGCAACTGTCAACATCAAAACGGGCGAGCTGTATAAATTTGCATTGCCGTTATCCGTTTTGATGTTGACAGTTGCCTTTACGGTGAGTGTCTTGTCATTTCTCTAATGTATAGGTTCGCTACACCAGAGAGACGCAGAGACACTCACCGTTAAGGCAACTATCAACATGAAAACGGATAACGGCAATGCAAAATTATACAGCTCGCCCGTTTTGATGTTGACAGTTTCCTCAACGGTGAGTGCTTTGTCATTTCTCTAATATACAGTTTTACTAAGGTACAGTACGGGCGTCTCGCTCAGTTCGTAAAGCGATAAGACAACGTGTAGTGCGCAGCAGTCTCTTACCGAAGAAAAAAAAAGAAAAGAAACCTCTCGTCGTTTCAGCGCGTGTACAGGAAGTCTGTGCACACGAGAAAGTCTCACGAGCTGTAGCGCACGAGCTGTATCAAGTATGTACAGTACGGGCGTCTCGCTCAGTTCGTAGTGCGATGAAACATCGCAATCCGAACCGAAAGAGAAGCGAAAGAGCAACCTGCAAATTGCATGTGACGTGTCTCGTCTCGTCGCACATGCATGGAAATTCTACGAGCGAGAGAAAGATTTCTCTCGTCGCTTGAAAAATAAGCGCGTGCACGGGAAGTCTGCTCATACTCACAATTTACCGCTAGGCCGGCCGTTGTGAGAAAATGCGAGATTTTTTGAAGTAGAATACTTCTCTCAGGAAGTTCGGCTACATAGGGATGTGAAATGAAAATCTAAAACCGGAATAAGTGAAAAATATGTCCAATTTCAAATGCTAATAAATCGGTTAGTATTCGATGGATTTCCTTCGTTCTGGCAGCAATAGATTGGAAAATCTTCCAAGATTCTTCCCAAATGAAGAGAACTGTAATTTTATTATTCAAACTATTGTACTATTGGAAATAGTCAAGCCTTGTCTAAACGAAAAGTTCGACCTCTGATTGGTCGTTATATGATTGCTTCCCAAGCACGGTCGACAGAATCATATACCTTCCAATTGAAAATATGCTATTTGGCCTATATAAGAGCCTGTTTTAGCCGAAGCCGCTCATAATAGTTCTAGACAGCGACAACAGCAGTCATCCCTTAGCAGCAGTAGTAGCAGAGCAGTGGATATCAGCGTTGGCGGATAGCGACCACAGCACAGCTGTGGAGTAGCAATGGATACCGCACTAGTTGCAGCGGATCTCAGCATCGATAGCAGCTGGACCAGCTGATGCAGGGACAGCGGATACCAATGGCAGCGTATAGCGGCCACAACTGTGGCATGGCTACGAATAGCGTAGCAGTTGCAGCGGGTATATCTGACCATGAAGCATTTATGCAATAATTGAATGAAAATTGCAATTGCAGCAATCGGCCTTTTTCAAGGCTACTAAATGTTTTTGGAAGAGCATAGTGAATGGTTATTAATAAACTGCAACTGAGGTTTGGTGCTGGCAAATGCACAACAATGTGATGTTTATTACGATTTGTTGATACTGTGCATAACAAGCGGTATATACGAAACAAATCCGATTTCAAACAGAAAATTTCGGTACGTTCTGCTCACGATGCTGAGTCTGTTTTAGAAAATTCACAACACTTCATTAACAAGGATGTAGCGCCTTGAAGAAGACGGTTATGGTTAGACATCACAGCAGAATTTCGACCTTTATACTCATGTCTACCATCGGCAATATCAAACACGCAACAATTTACTTCCATACGACACGGGGACGGGAACATTTTCTTCTTCCAAGCCGCACAAAACGACACAATACATATCATAGCTTAATGAATTGCCTTAATGAGAGCTCTATCGGTCCGACTCGAAATAATGTCCACAAGAAATCGTTTTTGTATATCTGTGTTGCGAAACTGAGAAAATCTGTAGGAACTGAAAATAAACTGAAATGAATGAGATGTATTTTTCGTACATGATTATTACGCCATAGGAAATAAAATTTTTCGAACGTTGTAGAATGGTATAACTGAAAACAATTTAGCCACACCTATTTTTCCAGTTATATCATGCAACTGAAGTTTGATGCTGCTGCAAATGCACAGCAGTGTGATGTTTATTACGATTTGTTGATACTGTGCTTAACAAGCGGTATATACGAAACAAATCCGATTTCGAAATGACTGACACGCAAGCAGCCAAGTTAGCTTTCTTGTAAAAGTATTCTACTTCAACCTTGTGGTCGTGGCTTAGCACACAACCCTCCTGTGATTTTTTTCATGTAACGACGCCTCACTCTAATATCTATAGCACAGACAGACGTCCAAGCAAGAACAACATTGATCAAAATTTCCGTGTAAATTTTCAAAGTAAATTGCGTTATAAATCACTTGCACACTAGCGCCGCCTGGTAACCTTATCGCTACAATACTTTTTTTTTCGCTGGTGCACGTGGCTAGCGGTACTGGTAGCGCTATCTGGTTAAGGATTGCTACTACAAAAAACTTTACACAAGTTTGGAACTCAGCTTGGACGTCTGTCTGCATCTATACTGCCGCTCATAGCAAGTCCGTCCCATTTGCGTTTTGGTGCTGACGAGGAAACATCAAATGAAAATCGTAACGCTTTAGGTGAAATTTTGCACTCAAGTGCTTTTTCAATCAAGACCATCAACAGAATTTAGTACTGCAATGACAATCTAACACTTTTGCATCATAAAACTTGCATACACACCGAAATTTGAATGAAATTTGTTGAAAATCATGAGTCCCAGCACTCACATGCGATTACTTTTACGGTACGTAGCCAGAATGATAGCGAGTCAGTCCCATAGCCAGCTACGAACGGTGATGAAAAACAAACTAGGACTGCAAATCGATGGAGGTGCTATAGTTTGCGTTTGGAATGAATCCATCGCTGGTCAATTCATAAATGACCTTCTCTTGTGCTTCATTAAACAAGTTTTTGTGAGAAGCATAAGACAATGTACCAACTGCGCCGCTCGAAATAAAATTAGTTTTTGTATTTACATTTGATACTACTGACAAATTCAGAATCAGTTTAGGTGTAGGAACTTGTTCTTAATTTTCCTGAGAGCGGTCACACGTTCGTGACAGCGGACAGCTTCCATGTAGCAGTCAACAAACAACAGCTGAAAGAAGCTACCGGTGGAAACTTTTTCTTGAAGAAAACATTGTACTATCAGCTACAGCTACACGATGTAAAACGCGTAAAATTCAATCAAACCTCCTATCGAATATCACTCGGTACATCCAATCCTAAACTTGAAGACCATAAACTGTGGTAAATATCACTTTTTTCATAATCATTATTGGCTGTGGGGATAAATTGCGAAGATTTTGAAGTAGAATACTTCTCTCAGTAAGTTCGGCTACATAGGGATGTGAAAAGAAAATCTAAAACCGAAAAAAGTGAAAAATATGTCCAATTTCAAATGCTAATAAATCGGTTAGTATTCGATGGATTTCCTTCGTTCTTGCAGCAATAGACTGGAAAATCTTCTAAGATTCTTCCCAAAATAAGATAATTGTAATTTTATTATTCAAACTATTGTACTATTTAAAATAGTCAAGCCTTGTCAAAACGAAAAATTCGACCTCTGATTGGTCGTTTATGCTTGCTTCCCAAGCACGGTCGACAGGATCATATACCTTGCATTTGAAAACATGCTATTTGACCTATATAAGAGCCTGTTTCAGCTGGAGCCGCTCATAATAGTTCTAGACAGCGACAACAGCAGTCGTCCTTCCTTAGCAGCAGCACTAGCCCTGTGGTTGGTCACCACGTCTCAGGAGCAGCGCGGTTTTTCTCAGCGTGTGTCGCCAGACAGCCATTATTCCCCCTGTGTTGGGGCAACATGAAGATTGCCATCGGGAAATCCAATGTTGGAAATCAAAATGCCTTTTTCAAGGCAAATGAACAAGTCATTGAAAGTTAATAATTTTTGTCAACGCAAGCAAGCATTCTGTGTTGCATCCTAGCAATTTAAATTTGTCGCACTCGTCGAATTTACTGACTGTAAAATAGCTTCCACAGTGCATGTTGTCCGTGTTTCTTAATTCCCCCAATGTTAGGGCAGCTCCAAAGTTGTAATCAGTAACCGATTTTGTACCGCAAAATGCTTTTTTCAAGGCAAATAAACAAATAACACTGTGCTACAAATGAAAAAAAAGGCAAGAACTTCTGAAGTGACCTAGTGTAGGTTGTAGGTCTTGTTGAGTGTAACATTCGCTCATACTAGAAATTTTCCAAACACCTTCAAAATCTGAAGTTATGGTCAAAATACGGTTTTTGGACCTCAGCGAATATAAATTTTTTTAACTCAGTCATTTGTGAACCGATTTTCAATATTAAAGCAGTTTTAGAAAGAGGACAAATAGAGCTTTCAAAATATATACAGATTTGTTCTAATTTCAATAAAACATGTTAAGTTATTTGAGTTTATATCCAATTTTATAGACTTTTTCACGCAATTTTTCAATTTAATTTTGAATTTGCCGTCTATTTTTGTAAGAAACATACCACAAATACACTATAATTTCGAAAGAATATTCAATTCCGTATCAAATAAAAGCAGTTTTGTGGAAATCGGTTGATATTTGGCTAAGTTATATATTTTATAAAGAAAACCAAAATTTTTGGCTTCTATCGCACATTTATTTCACGGTGCTACAAATGATGAAAAAATGCAAAAACTTTCGATGTGACTAAGTGTGGGTTGTAGCTTTAGTCAAAAGTTACTTGCGCATTTACTTGAAGTTTTTCAAATACCCCAAAAATTATTAGTTATGGTCAGAACCCTGTTTTTTACCTTAGCTCACATTTTTATGTTTAATACGGTTATTTTTGAACCGATTTTTTATATTTAGGCTGTTTTGAAAAGGCGAAAAATAGAACTCTTGGAACATATAAATATGTCTAAAGAGTGTACCTATATGTGATGAATAGTTTTAAATAAAATAAGATGATTTATATTCAACAAAATAAGATAGTTTTTTTTTTCAAATTTTACCTATATGTGATGAATAGTTTTAAAATAAATAAAATACCGCACCGCAATCAAATTCTGTTGTAGTTGTTCTTATTTTTGCTTTTACTTTATTTAGTAAACTCCCCACTGTAGGGGCAGCGCAAAGGCTGCGATCAGCATGACCAACTTTGAATAACAAACTGCCCTGTTAGACCGCATTCACAAAGACAGTTAGTTCGACTATGCAGAGCTAATATGAAGTCGATTCAATCAATCAGCAGTAACAGAATTTCGTCGTCTCCCAGTTGCCAAGTTGCAACATGATGCAACACGCAACAGCGAGCAAACGAAATCGCTTGATGTTACAAACCGCAATAAGATACGGGTTAAAACCGTTGCGTGTGTGAGAGCACCATCGGTGTTTATTCGCTGGATACAAAAATCAAATGCGAATTGTGGAATAATTCGCCTAAAGAACATAAGGAAATGGTAAACCTGAACTGAAAGGCGTGGCCTATTACGTAGCACCCTTTGGCTATAAAAATGTGTTTCTGGGAAAACTAGCTACATTCATTAGTCGGAAGGTGAACTGGATGGACCGTCCACAACGTTGACAGCAGTAACAGCAGATATCGGCACTCAGCAGTAACAGACCATAGCAGCGGGTCGCACCTATGGCTGCCTTCAAATTAAACAAATCACTTGCCCTGTGGTTGGTCACCACGTCTCAGGCCTCTGCCAGGCTGAACGCCAACGCGAGTGATCGGGCGAGATTTTTGCGGTACCTTCCTAGCCGGCACTTCCTCTAATGGAAAAGTAGGATCATTTTGCTTAGAAGAATATTACTGTCGGTAATATTACA
This sequence comes from Wyeomyia smithii, assembly GCF_029784165.1. Taxonomy (NCBI): domain Eukaryota; kingdom Metazoa; phylum Arthropoda; class Insecta; order Diptera; family Culicidae; genus Wyeomyia; species Wyeomyia smithii. The sequence continues at coordinate 173,056,111 of NC_073695.1, read as the reverse complement.
GAGATGCGATCATATCCGATATGGAATTGAACAATTGTTCTTTTGAGGACAAATAAAACACTTAATTTGAAGAGTTAATAGCTTTGGGTACCAGTAGCAGTATGGTAACAACCTCAGCGGTAGGTGCAGCCGGTTCTTCCCTAAGGCCGATGTAATAAGGAAGTAAATGGAAGCGGCACGGCGAAACAGTTCGGGTGTTCTTAGACGCGCGTCATTTTTCGTACGATAGCGGCGGTATTAGCGGTAGATGCATTTGCCAACACTTACTCCAGTAAAGCCGTGTCTAATTTTCAATGCGAAAACACCTTTCTATTGTGTTGGCCGTGCGCATTAGGCTTCTGCCAGGCTAAACGCGATAACCGGCGCGAACCGATACGCCGGCCGTAGGTTAATTTACAGCCGTAAGTAGAGCTGTGTAAAAGTATTCTACTTCAACCTTGCGGTCGTGGCTTTGCACACAACCCTCCTGTGATTTTGTGTTTTCGTCATACGAAAGTAAAATTGAAGTTTTTAGTACCGTCTGCCAGGGTGAGATCGTGCCAAAAAAGGATATGTTTTTGTTCCTTAGCTTGTAATGCACACATTTAGGCAATGAGTGTGATCTAAATCACGCCAGTGCACACTTGAATGTTTAGGTAACGACTGCCGCAAATATGGTTAAGTTATAATAAACTATAATTTTGCTAAAATTAAATGAACTTTGGCCTAATCTCACCCCTTCTATGGGGTGAGATTGTGCCAAAAACAAAAAGTTGAATTTAATACCTGTTAAATAAACAGTAGCGCATCTACGAATAATCCACATGAATAATATGATAAAACAGTGAGTATAGAGACGACCATAAACAACGTGGACTATTAAGGGGCTGTAGGGGGTTGACCAGAAACTACGTTTCATATGAATTATAAAAAAAATGTATGACTGGATCAAATCGATACCTGGAGTTACCAGTTATGAGAACGTGGCGTATTTTTAAAAAAATTCAAACAACAAAACCGTTCTCCAAAATTTAAGCTCTGCATTTTTGCGGTAAGGTCTCCTAAATCCATACGCGATTAAACATTTATTTTAGCATGCAAACATTTTGAGAAAAACGAGTTCAAATTCACCAAAGTACGTATTTTCATGGAAACCTGATTTTCTCAATCTCCCACGGTAGGTTTCAACTTAGCTCCTCAATTTCAAAGCTCTATATTTCTAGAGTAACGTCTTCTGAATCCAAAGATGATTAAAGATTTATTTAGCATGCACAGATTTGGAGAAAATCAAGTTTTCAAAAGAACTCATACTGCAGTGAATTCAAACTCGTTTTTCTCTAAATCTGTGCATACTAGAATAAATTTTCACCATCTTTGAATTCAGAAGACGTTACTCTAGAAACTTAGAGCTTGAAAATTGAAGAGCTAAGTTGAAACCTAATGTGAGAGACTGAGAAAATCGGGTTTCCATGAAAAAACGTACTTTAGAGCAGCAACTATTCCTCTTGAATAAAATTCCAAGTTTTTCCAAATCGGCCGTCCAGTTCTGAGAACGAGCATTTTCAAAAAACAAGTTCCGTCCCGGGTCTTTACGGGTTAAAGAAAATTGACTGTATTAGAATGAAAGGTATTGGGGAGCTCCGTAGCCGCAAGGTTACAGAGTCCGCTTTGATAAGCGGGTGGTCGTGGGTTCAAATCTTAATAGGATCAGGCCATTTGGTTGTCAAAGGACTTTAGCATGGGTTTATTCCCAGGCTCCCCACCACGTACCCTCCCTTCAATTTGGATTCTACAGTACCTCTGTTGACTCTCCTCCTATCAAAAAAAGGCCCTATTATAATAAAACTGGTGTGAGTAACATATGAAAGTTCTCTCCAGGGAATTGTAACTAGGCGATATTGTTAGGATGGACAGTGGCTCGGTATAGTAGAGCAGTAAGCTTGAAACGGAAAGGTAATTACACACAAGCACTGATATGAATGATAAGCGTATCACTTACTTCAATAGTGTTACTGCTAATAATATTAAGTGTGTAAGTGTGCGAGTACAGAAAACACCTGGGCAATATCACAATAGATCTAAGCTCTGGTCGCAGTACTGAGTCCACACAGAAAAAAAAATGAAAGATATTCATCAATGTTGAAGAGAATATTTTGAAGTAGAATACTTCTCTCAGGAAGTTCTGCTACATAGGAACATTAGGAAATGGTAAAACTGAACTGAAAGGCGTGGCCTTTTACGTAGCACCCTTCGGCTATTAAAGAGTGTTTCTGGGAAAACTAGCTACATTCATTAGTCGGAAGGTGAACTGGATGGACCGTCCACAACGTTGTCAGCAGCAGCAGCAGCAGCAGATATCGGCACTCAGCAGTAACAGACCATAGCAGCGGGTCGCGCCTGTGGCTGCCTTCAAAATAAACAAATCACTTGCCCTGTGGCTGGTCACCACGTCTCAGGCCTCTGCCTGAGAACGAACGCCAACGCGAGCGATCGGGCGAGATTTTTGCCGTACATCAGCCGGCACTTCCTCTAATGGAAAAGTTGGATCATTATGTTCAGAAGAATATTACTGTCGGTAATATTACAGAGATGCGATTGCATTATATCCGATATGGAATTGAACAATTGGTCGGCGTGCGACCAGACCGAACCAAGCGCCATTTTTTTGAAAATTGAGTTTTTAACACTAGTGGATGTTAAAATTGATAACCTATATTTCACGAAGGAACGAAATCATTTGAACAGTTTACAATGGTATTATAACAAAATTTCTCTGCAGCAGCTTGCTGGAAGCATACGGGGTGAGTGAACATTGATCGCCGATTACTCGAAATAATGTTTTTGGCGCTTGGTTCGGTCTGGTCGCACGCCGACCAATTGTTCTTCTGAGGACAAATAAAACACTTGATTTGAAGAATTAATAGTTTTGGGTACCAGTAGCAGTATGGTAACAGCCTCAGCGGTAGGTGCAGCCGGTACTTCCATGAGGCCGATGTTATAAGAAAGTAAATGGAAGCGGCACGGCGAAACAGTTCGGGTGTGCTTAGACGCGCGTCATTTTTCGTTGTTGATATTATTCCCCACATGAAACGAGGCGCTTTCGTACGATAGCGGCGGTATTAGCGGTAGATGCGTTTGCCAACACTTACTCCAGTAAAGCCGTGTCTAATTTTCAATGTGAAAACACCTTTCTATTGTGTTGGCCGTGCGCATTAGGCCGTAGGTTAATGTACAGCCGTAAGTAGAGCTGTTTAAAAGTATTCTACTTCAACCTTGCGGTCGTGGCCTTGCACACAACCCTCCTGTGATTTTTTTTCTTCTAAAATAGAGTGCTACAAATAAATAATCAAAATACAGACCCCGTTCGATTTTGCCAAACAAGACATGGCAGAATTTTCCTGTTGCCAAGATAGAACCATGCCAAAAATGAACGATTCTCTTTTCATGACCTTTTTCATAAATATTTCCACCAATAAAATAGTTTTAGTTCCAAGTCGTTTGAGGTGTCGCTTGATGAATTGAAGCTGACGACCTAGATACTTGATATTACTACCCGAGTAATTAGAGGCTACTGCTTAGATCATGATCATTATATTACCGGCATATGTTCCGGTCATATTCCAGGAACCGTTTTACCGATTCCGGTTATCCGCTTCGGCAACATAAAGAACCAAAATACCCTTCTTTGGAACTAAGAAAACTAGGAAATGTGATTAGACATAATCGCTCGTTTTTGGCACATGTGTGCAAAATCGAACCGTGCTAAAAGTAAAACGAGCTCAAATCAAACAGAGCCTCAAAGGGAAATATAAAACTATTGTAGTTCTACGTCAACTATGCGGTCGTATGTTGGATACCACCCTCCTACTATTTTATTTATTCTTCTATTCTGATGTGAATTTTTTCTAATTTTGGTGGCCGATCCACGCGATAGAGGTGGACGTGGCACAGTGTTCGGAAAGGGCTGAAATCAGGGCCAAATTAATAACTCCTGGGGGTTGCTTCCGAGATGAACGATTCCTTCTCGAGTGTTGATCCTGAAACTATTGGGTAATTCAAATTTCGCGCTGTCGCTAATTGCTAAAGGAAGCAAAAAAGAAGGATAATGTCTAAAGATAGTTTGTAGAGAATACTATTTTGAGAAACTCAACACGATATTGCTGTTTTTTACTTGCTTTCTTGCATTAGAGAATGAAGAATAAAGAGCTGTACATTATATTAATCGTATGAAATTGTGTGCATTCGCGTTGATGAATCTGTGTGCAATATAATACCGAACTTGATGTTGAACTCCATACCTATTTATGTCTTTTATAGCTTTTGAATAATTACTCTGCTCCCAGGCAGAGTTTTTGATAAATATGTTATATGTTCAAGGATCATTATGGCACAAGTTCAAAAATATAAAGCCAATCATGATTACTTTGGCGTTTCGAGGATAAATTGGGAATTTTATGTTGTAAATAGTGTTGAAGCACTTTTGTCTAATATTTGGGCTTTGGATTCATGAATGTTGCCAAGTTTTTGAATTTCATAGGAATATTCTCCCGCGTCAACGAAGACAAGGCCAGTGTATATCGTCGTAATACTGGAGACGGCTATCGTGGTATAAAAAGATAATGATTGTGAATGTAGATGATATACTTCCGGATACACTAGGCAATTCAAATATTATTTCGATTCGTTTCGTTATATATAGGCTTCCCTTCAAAATATATAGAAAATTTTGTATTAAATAAAGTAATTTGTTCATTACACCGATGATACAGATAAGAGTGTAAACATACGTGTAAAAATGAAAATGTGTAAAAATATCTAACTGTTACAGTAGTCTGTTACTCATGGCAGCTGTTTAACGCATGGACAAAAACGGTGAAAAAAACCACTTCGTTTAAAAAATCTTTGTTGAAAATTAAAAAAAAAATACCTCACTGTATTTTTTGTTACGAACCATGCACACGTGTGCCTGGCACCAACAGCATCTTCTGTTGTTGGTTTGGTAGAATCTAATACACTTCTGATAATTACTAGACAACACTAGTCCCAACAACAGATTTAGTATTTGTTGGTTTAATACGGTCGAAAAAATAAACAAAAATCAAATATGATATGACGCATTCCTCCCAAGTAAACACCACAAATTTGTGAGTGGTACGAACGACCTTTCGGTTGTACGTCGGTGTAAATCAGAACCACATCTTGTAGCATAACATTCAGCAGAACACTGAAATAAACCACTAACTGGAAGTGGCCCAAACAGCATTTGTACGCTGGTTGGAATCGGTTCAAAATCGGGATGTTGAGCAGTTTTGTGCTCTAGTGAAGTAAACCACACACGCACGTGGTCTGTAGCCGTAGCATTTATTAGTAACTTCGAAATCAACATAACTGCTGGCGCCAAGATGTAGGCTAGCTATTTCGGCACACTTGTCGCAATCCCATCGCATAATTTCTCTCTAAGTGTCAGCCGCTCACAATCCCGTTCAGTCTCACTTAGCGCGATAGTCTCTAAAGAAACCTCTAAGAAAGGTTGGAAAGGGACAGATAGAGCCAATTTAAGATTCCAAAATGAAACAGCCAAAAGAATCGTAGATTTCCGAAGTAACCCGAAGAAGTTGGCGGGACATTACGTATTTCCTGTAAGTCGTACGGAATCACCTTCCCTCATCTGAGGACTTACATTGCTCGTTCATTTCGTCCTAGTCCGCCAAGCATTTCGGAAGTGTCGCGCGTGTGTCTGTTGTCCGCGTTTTTCCTTTGAGTTTCTAATAGTAAGTCATATAATGTGAACGTAGTAGAGTTGTATTAAATTTCTTTATTTTAAATTAGATTTCGAAGTGTCGATAAAGTGTGCAATAGTTTCGCTAAAATACAAAACGTGTGCAAGAAAGTTCAGAATAGGTAAATCTGCACGACGAACGAGAGGAAAGGGACAGCGAAAGGCGCACCGCGCACTGGTTTTTTTCCATTGGACGAAATTCCCGACAGCGCTACATCGTCGCAAGACTCGCGGTATTCCCAAAACCCGCATCATCTTGTGACATCCTGTAGACCGGAGTCCTCCGGTGAGCTAGTGTCCGTTTCAGGTCGAGATATCTCCCTGTAAGCGGACTAAGGAAGCGAGTTTATCCCCGCCGCAGTTCATCCCCCATCGGCGTTTGCCGACCGATCGCACGCCCGTTGCCACATGTGATCGTCATCACCAGCAGCCAGCCGTAGCCAGCAAAGCAACTCACATCATCATCAGCAGCCAGCCGTAGCAGTATCCAGCGAAGCAACCAATAGCAGCAACAACAGCGACCGTCGCAGCAGTCTCGGTGAGTCGTATCGTTCTTTGTATCAAATAAGCCTCCTTAAAGGACGCCCTGTAGATGCTGTAATAGTTTTCCCGACTTAAGTCGGCCGTGACCGGCATGCTAACGCCGTGTCCTGAATTATAGGGTGAGCATAATTTAGCGTGCACGCAAATATAACAGAACCACTTTTATGAACGCCACCTTACCAGATTAGACACCCGGGTGCAAGCATTTGCTTAAGCCGGTGACGTCACTGCAGATTCATTATAAAGCAGCTGATTGAAATATAAAGCACATGGGTCCACGAGCACAGTAGGGAGAAAAAGCACACGAACAATAGAAGATAGGCCTAGAGTTAAGTACATATAGAGCAAAATCATTTCAAATCGCCTGAAATACGCGAAAATTTAATCGATCATTTTTGATTTGAATGAAACTTTGCACACGTATTTGGCTTAGCAAACTGAGCATTTTTCAAAGGGGGAGAGATTTTTTACACCCATGAGTTACATTCTAAAAGGGCGTATGCCTTTTGGCATAGGTTTTATTCGAAGCATTGTAGCCCAGAAACCGTTGGTTGTATAGAAAAACTGTCTGAGAATGAGTTGTAGGGAATTGAAAATGCACCATAAAAAATATACACTGTACAAAAAAAAATTTGTTGACCAAAAAAAATTAAAAATAAACATTAAATTTCAATTTAAAAAAAAAGAGTTGAATTTTTCTTTTATTTTTTTTTAAAGAAACTTGACGTTAATACGCAACTTTAAAAAAAAAGTCCAGGATGGAGAAATGAAAAATATTTTTTTTATGGTAGATTAATTTTTTATGAAAATTCTAATTTAAACATTTTTCAAAATATTTGTATTCTGATGATTTATTTTATGGTGATTTTTTTATGGTGCATTTTCAATTCCCTACTACTCATTCTCAGACAGTTTTTCTATACGACCAACGGTTTCTGGGCTACAATGCTTCGAATAAAACCTATGCCAAAAGGCATACGCCCTTTTAGAATGTAACTCATGGGTGTAAAAAATCGCTCCATCTGTGGAAAATGCTCAGTTTGCTAAGCCAAATACGTGTGCAAAGTTTCATTCAAATCAAAAATGGTCGATATTCGACCATCGGTGATTTGGCGCGATCTTGCTCTATACCAATACAACACACATGAAAGCATGCTAGTAATATAAAATACAAACCTGTCCTTTGTTGTCTCCAATAATCGGTTTGATTAGTTAAACAAATGATGTAATGTGTTTACTGGAAGGATTTAGTACGTTCTAATATGTTCACGTCATTCGTATTCGTGTAGTTCGGTTCGTTGTGTCTTCCGCGTGGCGGAATTTGAATGCCGAGCAAAGCTCATTGTTCGAGATGTTTGCGCCGTCTAGCGGCAAATAGCGACTTTGCCTGTGATGATATCATCAAGGTATGGGTGATTCCTTACCGCAAGCTTTCTATGCGTTTACGTAGGTGTTGAAAATTTCTGCCGGCTGATAGAAGGGTTTTCTACCCGCTTTTGGAGCCTTAAATTTATTAGCCTATCTGGTCCGATCCTGATTCCTTCTCTTTATGGCAACTTTGACTGACCCGTAGGGGAGTCTTACCGGGCAAACATAGCGTGGCGTGCAGTCTCCTAACGGAGTGGCGCTTAAGCTGCACGCTGATTAGGGATCGACCAGGGCCGGCTACAGGTCCCTACAGCATTACTAATGTCTGCTAGTTTAAACCGCTATCAAATATAAATAAACCAAATTTGCATTTCTAATCAGCCGACCGAACGGAGAATAAACCGGTAATATTTCAAAAGCGACGAGTGAATGTATGATCGCATCACTTATCAAGGTGAATCTTGATCCAACTTACCCTTCCCAACTAGCAACACCTCCTTCCCGTGACCTTTGTGGAGATGCAGAGATAAACACGGTCTCCAAATAGCAAGGGTCACACTTACATCCCTACCCTCTTCCTACCTGATTGCAAGGACGTGGCCGGCGTTGTTATTGATCCTTTAAAGTATTGAGTCACTAAAACTTGTACAATGAGAATGGTCGGTGACTCCCAGCCCCATTCAGTTGATTCACTGTGCAATTTTACTGATTCGGATCAATCACGGAGTGCAACCATTGATATGTGCAGTCAGTCAAGCTAAGCTAAGCTTTTCGATGTTAGGTTGTGACTGAATTGAAGCTACATTGGAAGGTAAGCCTCCTTGAGCGCATTTTGCCGACCCTGAAAAAAAGAGTGACGCCGGGCAATCAAAAAGTAACAGGAAAAGGGAAGAAAATGGTGGGTGGTGAAAGGAGGGAAATCAAGAGTTGAAAAACCGCCAAACGATCAGAAGTACCGCAGCGTTCGTGTAAGAAGCAAGTGAGTAGAGATTTAGAAAAAAATATAAAAAAGCTAAGTGAGTACCGAATATCAGCCAAAGAAAGAGTGCATTCAGGTAAAGAATACCACCCCACTTTAGCTATGACGTGCTAATAGTTTATGTCCGAGTAGGACCTTTTTTTCTGTTTTTTCACCAAAACGAATATTTTATTCGTTCGTCGTTCGCTCACTTCACACGAGTCGGCCTAGGTGGTGAAATCCGCCTACGTCTAACCGTAAAGGAGTTCCGGGCAGCGACGAGCCCGCGGAATCCTCGGACAACTGGCCCTGATAATAAGGAGGACCCTTCTCGGTGGCGCCAATACGGTCTCGTCCGTGGCCCATCGATTGAGTCCAAGAAGGAAGACGCTGTAGAACCTGCTTCCCCGCCAAACCACGCATCCGCCATTGCGATTTTGTCGTTCGCTCACTTCACACGAGTCGGCCTAGGTGGTGAAATCCGCCTACGTCTAACCGTAAAGGAGTTCCGGGCAGCGACGAGCCCGCGGAATCCTCGGACAACTGGCCCTGATAGTAAAGGAGGACCCTTCTCGGTGGCGCCAATACGGTCTCGTCCGTGGCCCATCGATTGAGTCAAAGAAGGAAGACGCTGTAGAACCTGCTTCCCCGCCAAACCACGCATCCGCCATTGCGATTTTGGTCATCATACTAGAGCAGCGTAAAACAGCAACGAGTTTTCCCCCTCCCCCGCAACCAGCAACGCAGCATCGCAGCAACAGCAACGCAGCCCAGCAGAACCAGAACCCTTCGAAGTAGCCGGTACGTACCGTGAGAAGAAGAGTGATCCGCTAGCGCCACCCCCCCCCCCCCCACACACGCACCCCCTTAGATACGTAATTAAACAAAGTAAAGATTAAATGAACAGTTTTTCCATTTAAGGTCAAAAGAAACCTCCTAGGAATCCAATAGTTTTTTGCACAACTTTTCGCGCGTAGTCCCTCCGATTACCCCGCAGCAAGCCGACCCGGTGATCCAAGATCCACGGTCTCTTGCTCGGTGAGCTTTCTCGGGAGCACTATCTGCCCAAATAGTCATAGTGATATCGACAAAAGAGAAACTTATTACAAATATGTTCCCGAATATCTGTCAGAATCATGAGATCCATGAATGAGAGCATTTCCAGTTTCCATGCCTCGAAACCTGAACCTACCAAAATTATGTTATTCTTGTCTCATTACATAATAATTGACGTTAAGCATCTAAATACCAACATATTAAAAGCAACGATACTTCGAAATAAATATTTTGACGATGATGTCCCTATTTCGATAATATAAACCATTTCAAATGATTTCGTACCGTCCTTCCTTTTCGACAAAGCTCTTGGAGCGCAATGATGCCGAAGTGGCGGGGTTCTAGCTTATCCAGCAGAATCCAAATCGTCGTACTTATTTCGTCGGCTAGGTCATTGCCGGTTTTCCCGGTTCATATTCAATTCATGATTGATGTATGTAGTATATTGATTTTAACATGCTCCTTTACTAGGACTGCGTTGCCTAGTCAACCGACGGAGTCGCAGTTTCGGGTGCATTTTCCCTGGTGACCACGAATGTCAATTTCAGTAGGCAGACTTTTGCTATATGCGATAAGGAGGCTTATATGGGGGAAAATCTAAAAACCTTGAATTTTCCCATATCTACCCTGGTGACCACGAATGTCAATTGGGCCGAACAACTCAATATTTTCCAACATGCCTAGGGTCCTAGTCAACATCTACAATCGATTAGATTTCCCTATCAGTAGGCAGACTTTTGCTATATGCGATAAGGGGGAGGCTTATATGGGGAAAAATCGAAAAATCTAGAATTTTCCCATATCTACCCTGGTGACCACGAATGTCAATTGGGCCGAACAACTCAATATTTTCCAACATGCCTAGGGTCCTAGTCAACATCTCCAATCGATTAGATTTCCCTATCAGTAGGCAGACTTTTGTCATATGCGAAAAGGAGGCTTATATGGGGAAAAATCGAAAAATCTTGAATTTTCCCATATCTACCCTGGTGACCAGGAATGTCAATTGGGCCGAACAACTCAATATTTTTCAACATGCCTAGGTTCCTAGTCAACATCTCCAATCGATCAGATTTCCCATATCTACCCTGGTGACCAGGAATGTCAATTGGGCCGAACAACTCAATATTTTCCAACATGCCTAGGGTCCTAGTCAACATCTCCAATCGATTAGATTTCCCTATCAGTAGGCAGACTTTTGTCATATGCGAAAAGGAGGCTTATATGGGGAAAAATCGAAAAATCTTGAATTTTCCCATATCTACCCTGGTGACCAGGAATGTCAATTGGGCCGAACAACTCAATATTTTTCAACATGCCTAGGGTCCTAGTCAACATCTCCAATCGATTAGATTTCCCTATCAGTAGGCAGACTTTTGTCATATGCGATAAGGAAGCTTATATGGGGAAAAATCGAAAAATCTTGAATTTTCCCATATCTACTCTGGTGACCAGGAATGTCAATTGGGCCGAACAACCCAATGTTTTGCAACATGCCTAGGGTCCTAGTCAACATCTCCAATCGATAAGATTTCCCTATCAGTAGGCAGACTTTTGTCATATGCGATAAGGAGGCTTATATGGGGAAAATCGAAAAATCTTGAATTTTCCCATATCTACCCTGGTGACCAGGAATGTCAATTGGGCCGAACAACTCAATATTTTCCAACATGCCTAGGGTCCTAGTCAACATCTCCAATCGATAAGATTTCCCTATCAGTAGGCAGACTTTTGTTATATGCGATAAGGAGGCTTATTAGGGAAAATCGAAAAATCTTGAATTTTCCCATATCTACCCTGGTGACCAGGAATGCCAATTGGGCCGAACAACTCAATATTTTCCAACATGCCTAGGGTCCTAGTCAACATCTCCAATCGATTAGATTTCCCTATCAGTAGGCAGACTTTTGTCATATGCGATAAGGAGGCTTATATGGGGAAAAATCGAAAATTCTTGAATTTTCCCATATCTACCCTGGTGACCAGGAATGTCAATTGGGCCGAACAACTCAATATTTTTCAACATGCCTAGGGTCCTAGTCAACATCTCCAATCGATTAGATTTCTCTATCAGTAGGTAGACTTTTGTCATATGCGATAAGGAGGCTTATATGGGGAAAAATCGAAAAATCTTGAATTTTTCCATATCTACCCTGGTGACCAGGAATGTCAATTGGGCCGAACAACTCAATATTTTCCAACATGCCTAGGGTCCTAGTCAACATCTCCAATCGATTAGATTTCCCTATCAGTAGGTAGACTTTTGCTATATGCGATAAGGGGGAGGCTTATATGGGGAAAAATCGAAAAATCTTGAATTTTCCCATATCTACCCTGGTGACCAGGAATGTCAATTGGGCCGAACAACTCAATATTTTCCAATATGCCTAGGGTCCTAGTCAACATCTCCAATCGATTAGATTTCGCTATCAGTAGGCAGACTTTTGCTATATGCGATAAGGGGGAGGCTTATATGGGGAAAAATCGAAAAATCTTGAATTTTCCCATATCTACCCTGGTGACCAGGAATGCCAATTGGGCCGAACAACTCAATATTTTCCAATATGCCTAGGGTCCTAGTCAACATCTCCAATCGATTAGATTTCCCTATCAGTAGGCAGACTTTTGCTATATGCGATAAGGGGGAGGCTTATATGGGGAAAAATCGAAAAATCTTGAATTTTCCCATATCTACCCTGGTGACCAGGAATGTCAATTGGGCCGAACAACTCAATATTTTCCAACTTGCCTAGGGTCCTAGTCAACATCTCCAATCGATTAGATTTCCCTATCAGTAGGCAGACTTTTGCTATATGCGATAAGGGGGAGGCTTATATGGGGAAAAATCGAAAAACCTTGAATTTTCCCTTATCTACCCTGGTGACCAGGAATGTCAATTGGGCCGAACAACTCAATATTTCCCAACATGCCTAGGGTCCTAGTCAACATCTCCAATCGATTAGATTTCCCTATCAGTAGGTAGACTTTTGCTATATGCGATAAGGGGGAGGCTTATATGGGGAAAAATCGAAAAATCTTGAATTTTCCCATATCTACCCTGGTGACCAGGAATGTCAATTGGGCCGAACAGCTCAATATTTTCCAATATGCCTAGGGTCCTAGTCAACATCTCCAATCGATTAGAATTCGCTATCAGTAGGCAGACTTTTGCTATATGCGATAAGGGGGAGGCTTATATGGGGAAAAATCGAAAAAACTTGAATTTTCCCATATCTACCCTGGTGACCAGGAATGCCAAATGGGCCGAACAACTCAATATTTTCCAATATGCCTAGGGTCCTAGTCAACATCTCTAATCGATTAGATTTCCCTATCAGTAGGTAGACTTTTGCTATATGCGATAAGGGGGAGGCTTATATGGGGAAAAATCGAAAAATCTTGAATTTTTCCATATCTACCCTGGTGACCAGGAATGTCAATTGGGCCGAACAACTCAATATTTTGCAACATTTCTTGGATTCTACTGACATTTCCAATTCATTATATTGCTCTATCTTGCGTATTAATTAGTTGTTAAGTTTGATCTCTTATCAATTTTGTTGGTTTAATTCACATTTTTAGTTTCAGTGCTGCCCACCATTAGCGCTGCATTCTATGCTTTCTTCTGTTGAAATATTTCGTTTTTGTTGGCTTTGTTCCGGAGGGTAAAATCACGCAGCATATATGAATCCGGATTTAAACCAACAAAACCAGCTACCCAACAAAATGAAATATTTCACGATTTTGTTGGGTACGTTTCTTGTTGGGCGAATTCACACAAGTATCCCGAATAGGCTGTTAAGCATGTTGTTATGGTTATTGATTATGCGGGCAGTGTGAGCGTATTTTGGTTTTTGGTGTGACAAAAATTTTACTTTGCTTTGAGTCTATTGAGAGGTAAAATGCGCAATATTTTGTTAGTGTGTAAACTATTACTCTATTTTTATTCTTTTCCTTTGTTTGAAGTTGTCAATTTTCAACTGTTTGTTTTTTTTTACATCGTACACATTACTGTCAGTCGGTCATTACTCGTGTGTGGTTGGTCACGTAGCATATCGTCTGCGGTTTCCCAGTGTTAGGAAAGTGTATCAAGGAATCAACGCGATCGACTGATAAATACCTTTGTTGATATATTCACCACCAGCTGTAGATGTTAAGGTTATGAAGATTAGCTACCAAGAATCAACAATATCGGATATGGCTGCTGTGGATATTCAGACACCTGTAATTGTTGCATCGGATGTGAAGATAGTTAAAGCTAAACCAGTGAGGAAGGTATTCAAAGGTACAACCAGGGTGATAAATAAAATTCCACCAGCATTGCTCAATGACCCAGAGCTCAATGCAGCTATCAGTGTGCTTCCAGCAAATTATAACTTTGAGTTTCACAAAACAATTTGGCGAATTCGGGAAATGAAGGCAAAACGAGTGGCACTGCAATTGCCAGAAGGTCAGTGAATGTTTTAGTCAAGTGAATGGCAATATTAAATATTCCTTATTTTTAAGGTTTATTGATGTTCTCTCTAGTGATAAGCGATATCATCGAAAGGTTTACTGACGCGGACACAATCGTCATGGGAGATGTTACGTATGGTGCTTGTTGTGTCGACGATTATACGGCCAAGGCGCTAGGCGCCGAACTTTTAGTACACTACGGACACAGTTGCCTAATACCAGTCGATCAAACAGTTGGGATAAAAGTTCTATACGTTTTTGTCGACGTTAAAATAGATGCTCTACACTTTATTGAAAGTGTAAAGGTTAATTTTCCAAAGGAACGCAAACTAGCTCTGGTCAGCACTATACAATTTGTAGCAACATTACATGCTGTTGCAAAGGAACTTCGTGATTTGCATTACGATGTTATGATACCACAGTTCAAACCTTTAAGTCCAGGAGAAGTTTTAGGCTGTACAGCTCCGCGGATTACCGATGAACGAGCGCTGATCTATTTGGGCGATGGTCGATTTCATCTGGAAGCAGCGATGATTTCTAATCCTATGCTAGCCGCATATAAGTATGATCCTTACGAGAAAAAGTTTACCAAGGAATATTACGATCATGCCGAAATGCGAAAAAATAGGAAACAAGCGATTGATGTCGGGCGGAATGCGCAGAAGTTTGGATTGATTCTAGGAACGCTAGGTCGGCAAGGTTCTACCAAGGTTATGGCGCATTTGCAGAAGAGATTAAAATACCACAACCGTCAAGCGGTGATTATACTGCTTTCGGAGATTTTCCCTAGCAAGCTGGAATTGTTCAAGGATGTTGATGCTTTTGTTCAGGTAATGTACTGCCGCTATCCGCAAAACAGTCCTATGTAAAAGTCCTATGTTTTCTTGTTTTTTCTCTACAAGAGTAGGCATTAAAATCGAGATTGTGGGAATCAAACCATACTTTTTTGATGACTTTTCTTTAAGAAACATGCCAAAATTGACCCATTTTCGCAAAATTTACATAGGACTCGCAACTTTTACATAGGCTATTATGCGAACAGCGGCAGTGTATTTATATCTGTTAAACAGAATAGAGTGTTCGATAACTCACCGGTTACTTTACGAGAACTAATTTAATTTTTGTGTCTTCTATTTTCATAAATTGTTTTCTATTTTCATAAATTACGTACACTGCTTGCCTGTTCACTGGTTACTTTTTTCTAATTAAACATTTTCTATATGTGCTCCATGGCAGGTCGCTTGTCCACGGCTTTCTATAGATTGGGGGACAGCATTTCCAAAGCCATTACTGACACCGTACGAACTCTCTGTTGCCCTCGGAGATGCTCAGTGGAAACTGGACAACGATCATGGCTTGTTGAGCAACAGCATAAAAGAACCAGAATCTCTAAAGGAGAATAGCTTATCGGCGACACATACGTTAAGTGAAGCGTATCCAATGGATTTCTATGCCAACAAAAGCCTTGGTGAATGGACCCCAAATCATAAACCGTTGGATATCTGCGAGAATTCATTAGATGGGGGATGCTGTGGTAGATGTACAGAAGAAAAAAATAAATCTAAAGTAATATAGGTGCTTGGGGGATGACATATTGAGGTTTAAGGCGTGCTTAGTTTATTATTAGTGCAGTTTTATTCAGTGTGGATTATTATGCTAAAACAATAAACTGGTTCCTACCGGACAACTTGCTTGAAATTCGTTCATAATAGAAATCTAGTAGTGTCACATGTGTTATGTGTCTTCATAGTACACGCACAGACTAACAGACATAACACTTCGAACAAATTTTCAATAAAATCATCGGAATCATCCAGTACTTTACGTTAGTAACACTAGCACCATCTGCTGTCGTGTTCGCGCTGCGTCTCGCATTTTGACAACAGCGCCAGCGTTACTGCATGTGTCAAATTGGGAACTACAGAATATGCATGACAGCGCTACGGACGACGTTGTCGCGCGATGACTGTTATTCGGTTGAAGATTTGAAATGAACGTTTTTTGTGGCGAAGGAGCTGGGTTCCAGTGTTACGTCTGTTAGTCTGTGGTACACGTGACACTTATTTTATAAATGGCATCATTGTTCTCGAATTGAAACATAGGTGTGTCAAAGGAACCTGTGGTCTAAAGTTGATCTTGTATTATTTCATCATAGTGCTTGAGGTTTTTCGTAGTTTTCACCTAAAGGAAATATATTTAAAATAAACTAATCTGAGCAAGCCTAAAAAGATAGCAATTACCTTAATATTTTTTCGTGTGTACTCATTAAATGTAGTTCACCCAAACGCCATCACACTCGGAGGGGCGCCACATTTTTGTTGCCCGTATTGTTGGTTGAGTTGGATATCTATGTTTCAATAATCTAAGATATAACCACAGACTAACAGACATAACACGTCGAACAAATTTTCAATAAAATCATCGTTTGGATGATTCCAGTACTTTATTTTAGTAACACTAGCACCATCTGCTGTCGTGTTCGTGCTGCGTCATGTATTTGGATATCAGCGCCAGCGTTACTGCTTGTGTCAAATGGGGAACTATAAAATATGTATGAGATTGCATGACAGCGCCCCACACGACGTTTTCGCACGATGACTTTTATTCGATTGAAAATTTGAAATGATCGTTTTTTGTGGCGATGGAGCTAGGTTCCAGTGTTACGTCTGTTAGTCTGTGGTTGTCTCATTACTGCAACCCGATACATTTTGTAACGCGAAACCATCGCCTAATTTCGCTTTTTCAACCTTTGATGGCATGCGCTCAGATATTAGCTCTTCCGCAAGTTTTTGGACCCTGGTTTCTTCTGGGCATTTGTTCCGGAAACCAAATCCAACAAAATGACTTATTACAACATAGGAAATACTGATTTTTTAGCAAAATGTTCCCAAAATCATTTCGGTATGTTGCGTTACGCAAAACAGTCTCCCGTAAATGGTGTCGCGTTACGAAAATGTAATGTGGGCATCCGGATTTGTTTTTAGTCATACACCTGCTCATCCGTTTTTCAATCTAGATGTTTGATGCACAAAGGTTTTTACCTTTTTTTTCATAACAGCGCAATGTGATAAAACTGAAGAAAAACTAGAAACTAAACATAGAAATTAAGTCAACTACTCAAGAAACACCGTAAGTTTATTTGAGATTAAAATAGTCAAATTTACTGTTTTACACTACCATTGGGATCATAAAACAATCGTGTTTTCATGATTTATTTTAATTTTCAAGCACAACATTTTTACATTTTTAATATAATCTGAAAATCATTCTAATAATTCCCCACGGAGTTTCATTGGCATTGGGCGGCATCCATAAATTACGTAACGCTTATAGGGAAGAGGAGGGTTATCCTTGAGCGTCATGATTTGTTACATAGGGGAGGGGGAGGTAAGATGAGCGTTACGTAACAGAAAATCTCTGGAGAGACTCCAAAAACGAGCATTTTAATTAAGCAAATTCTTCTACAGCGTTACGTAATTTTTATTATATCATGGTTCTATTCTGATTTTGATCAGAATAAAAAAAGACAAAATTAATTATTATGATATCGTACTAACAGACGTAACACTGGAACCTAGCTCCATCGATACAAAAAACGTTCATTTCAAATTTTCAATCGAATAACAATCATCGCGCGAAAACGTCGTCTGAGGCGCTGTCATGCAATCTCATACATATTTTGCAGTTCCCCATTTGACACATGCAGTAACGCTGGCGCTGATGTCAAAATACATGACGCAGCGCGAACACGACAGCAGATGGTGCTAGTGTTACTAATGTAAAGTACTGGAATCATCCAAATGATGACTTTATTGAAAATTTGTTCGACGTGTTATGTCCGTTAGTCTGTGTCGTAGGTATTTGGATTTGGTTTTTGAGGAAATAGAATCAATTCTGATTTAGACGCATTAGGAGAAATTCTTTGTGCTTATTCAACAACAACGATAGGATTGTGCCATGTCACATGAATGTAGTTTGAACAACAGGCACAATATCGCCCAGTGTAAACGATATAATTTCGAGTGTTGTTTAAATGAATTTCCAAAAACGATTTTAAGGGAAGGCTGACAATAAAAATACGTAAGTCACTGAACAATTGAATGAATTGATTTTGTCAGCGAACCTGTAACCTTTGTAAATAAAAATCCCTACTAATTAGGAACGTGCCAAATCCAAATTATCTATCGGTAAAATCGGTAAAAAATTAAAAGTAATATTTTATTATTGTGTGTGTGCCGCTCGTGATGCAGTCCCCCTATAATCATGGATAACTTGAGAAGATGTATGAATTTAAAAAATCATTTCTGGCCAATTTTATTGTTTATAAGTAATATATAACTGTTTTCAGTCACATAAACATGTAATATTTCACTTGATTGACTTTTATTTCCATGGTTTGTAATTATTTCTCAGAAAATATATTTATCTTGTAATTCATCAAATACCTAAACGAATATGGATCAATTTTGAGAGCGGTTCCAATTATGAAAAAAATTGCATCATAATATGGAATAAAAACAGTTTTTGGCAACGAAATCATTCAATGAACCTTATTCAAATTACGTAATATGAAGAAATAACATGTTTCAAATCGTATTAAGGATTTCGCATGACCTGGCCACATTTTATGTGGCTTTTAAGGTTGCAGTAAGGTCGAGAGTTCAGGTCTGTCGCTCCCGCGATGAACCGTTCTATGGCAGCATCCATAAAGTACGTCACGCATATAGGGGGAGAGCGGGTTAAGAAAACCGTGACGATTTGTGACGTAGGGAGAAGAGGGAGTTTAACGTTGGGTGACGTAACATGGAAAAAATATAAAACTGACTTAAAAAATTGTTCAGTTTATCTTTCTTTTCATTCACAACATTTTGGTTAATAATCAAACTGAAAGTAATTAGAGAAAAACAATCACAGCAAAGAAAATTCTTCTGAAAACAGGTTGCTTCAAGGCATCAGCATAAAGTCCTGATTCCCCAAATGGGTCTGACGCACCTGTGAAAAAACCGAGCCTTTGGCATCCCTATACCGAGTAACAGTGAATGACAAAGAACTCATGTCCTGGGCTCAAATTAATTTGTGCCCGCAGTAAGATAAAGATGTATGAAAAGAAGCGGTGATTGCTATCTCGTTTTTACATATGTTGAGATGTTGGCCCTTGAAACATGGCGTGATGCCAAAGGGGTGGAAAAAACAACTTCAACGACGTTTGTTCATTGTTATGAGAAACTGACTGCATTGACTCTGTTAATATTAGTTCTGAACTACTAGCTCGCTTGTCCATGAAACTTTAAGATTATGAGATCGCGTCTATTGTATTGTTACTGAGTCTGTTACAAAGTTTTGTCTATTCTTTTGTAGCCATTTGAAAAATCTGTACTTATCTGTACTTCTTCACAAAAATCTGTAAACTGCACAATACAGAATCTGTACCGAAAAAAAAAACGAAATAATCTGTGCGTTTCCAGAATAATTATTTTCAATTTTGTTCGTTATTTTGTTTTAGGACATTAGGTAAAGCACTCCGACACGTTATTTGACCATATGTTTATTTAATACAAACTTCGCAGCCAACTGTGTTAACGTACAAAACAATTGCAGGGCGCTACGATCCTGCTGACACTAACAGTTTCTCCCGAACCGGGACTCCTTACAACGATTGACTTGTCAGGTCAGTATCGAACCTCGAGACCTATTGGCAGGCCCTACGTGGCAGGACACTCATGGTTCAATATTTTTAATAGGGGAGGGGAGTAGCTTTGACGTGACGTACTTCTGGGGGTCGTCAATGTGTGACAAAATGTGTCAAGGGGGGGAGGGGGAGTAAAATTTTAGCAAAAATTGCGTGACGAACTTAATGGATATCGCCTATATGGTATCATAACGTTTTACTGCATTCAACAGTGTTTGTCATAATGGATTGATTGCAAAATTGTCAACTTTCAATTTTCCAATTTTTATAATCAAAATTTCAAAAATTTATTTTACTGATCGAACTCTGCAAGTTGTCTACCAGAATTCAAAATCTGATAGATTTCCCGGCAGAGCAGGTGTAGGCACACAAGGTTCAGTCTTGGGTCTAATCTTGTACAACATATTTACTTCCGATCTTCCTGGTTTACCCCCAGGATGCACAAAGTTATTGTTCTGCGTTGACACAAGCATTTCTGTAAAAGGAAAAAGTCTTCGTGTCATATGCAGTCGATTGCAGAAAAATTTAGATATTTTTTCTTCCTATACTTGCAAAAGTGGAAAATCTCTCCCAATGCTTCTGAAACTCAATTGATATTTTTTCCTCATAAGACTAGGGCGCTTTTTCCCTCAAGCCAAATAATAATCACGTTGTCAAGATGAATGGGATAATTTTAAGTTGGTCTAACAAGGTTAAGTACTTACGTCAACAAACTTATTTTCAAAGAGCACATTGAGAGTATACAAGCAAAGTGCATCAAATATACGAGATGTTCACTGCCGTGAAACGCATATCAGTCCCAGTTATGACCATCAGCGGATAGAATCACCAACGCTTCTCAAAATAAATGTGAAAAACAACATAGTTTGTTCTGTAAAATTTGCAAAAAATATCAAGTCAGTTTGTTCCATCTAAAAAATAAACGCATACCAGTCCAATAATAAATAATATAGAAAATAACGTTTGTATTCAAAGCTTCAATGCCTTTTTCCACAACACTTTATTTTTCTTTGTTAATGTTAAGCAAAACTAAACGAAAAATAAATTAAATGTGATCAAAATTAGCCAGATCAAACCGAGACAATCTTGAACGGAGCTATCACGCAACAAGCACGTATCACATCTAACGAGGACATTTTGCACAAGATTAAACAATATTTTAACACTTTTAAAATGCTTTACTTCCAGAAAAACAAACAACTTTGATAACTGTGACCAACAACAAACTAGTTCAGTCTCCATTGTCATGAAGACTGGGACTAATAGAGGATTATTTTGCATGCTGTAGTACAAAATAATCGCATATCAGTCCCACTTTGATTTATTCCATTATAATTGTTATGAATTGTCTTTTTATAGAACAAAAGTATCAAAAACATTGTGATCCATCAATCTGAGAAGAAAACATATTAATATTGGAAGCGGAACATATTTTATTGAATTAAACATTTCAAATCTTCAAACGCTGATTCCTCCGTTCGATGATATCACAGATGGGACTGATATGCGTTTTACGGTAGTTTATTTCCTCTCATTGATCGAAATTCTTAACTTTGTTTAAAGAAAAAACTTTTGATTTAAAAACAAATTTTAAGACCAGCAATGCTTTATGCTGTACCGATCTGGTCAAGCTGTTGTTTAACAAAGAAGGAAACGATTCAAAGGATTCAGAATAAAGTTCTTAAAATGATTTTGAAGCGTCATCTTTGGTTTGGTACACTCGAACTACATGGGCTTACAGGTGTTGAAACATTAGAAGCTATATCAAAAAAAAAAAAAAAAACTTAACAATTTTCCACAAAAATCGTTGCAATTCTCAATCGCTACGATAAGCTCTCTTCATAGCCAACAGGTTAGCAATTGAGTTAATTATATTGCAGTCTAAAATTTTAGAAACCTCCTAGAACACCCACAATCAAAGAAACACATCCAGCTCATACCTTTATGATATTAACTGTACACAATTTTTTTGCCGTTGATTCAAGTGCTATTGTGTAAAACTAATATTAAAAATCTTCAAACACTCGGTACTTGCTAGATCTGTTCAGCAGTTAAGAAAATAAAAAAAAAACCGTACAAATGCAGTTGACACAAAAAAACTGTACAGAACAGTTTTCTGTTCAGTCGATTAAGTCTAAGTGTCGTTAAGCTTTAATGATTAGTATATCATCCATTTTAAGAATCATGACTCCACATCAACTACGTGAGAGTCAAAAATAGCATCTTACAAATTGCACTGGTTTTAGTAAATGCATTCTATAAATTTTCCAATGACTAAATAAATGTATTTTTCGCAGTTAAGTATTATACAAAAAAAAAAAAACGCATTTCCACTAGATTTATAATCAAATAATCAATGTTTCAAATAAATCGAAACCCCGAAACCCGGGCCCAACTTTTTGTTCAAATATTACACATGTCGAACGGTTATTGAAGAGCATTTTTTATTGACTCGATAAGCAAACCTGAGAAAAGCACCCAATTAAAACTGCCCAACATTCAAATTATTATTGTAGTTTGAATTTCTATTTTTTCAATTTTTTTGCGCACAATTTCGATGACAGACGAGCAGGCGACCGGTTTTATGGGGCAACTAGACCTTTCATTGCGCACAATTTCGATGACAGACGAGCAGGCGACCGGTTTTATGGGGCAACTAGACCTTTCATTTGAAAATATATTTTTGTGAAAATCGGTCAAGCCATCTCTGAGAAAATCGAGTGAGATTGAAAAGTTACATATACACACACATACAGAAAATGCTCAGCTCGTCGAACTGACTCGAGTGATATAAGATATTCGGCCCTCTGGACCACTTTTATACCTTCGGTTTTGCCAGTGATTGCTATACCTTTTTAGGAGAAAGGCAAAGTAAACTGAAATCAGCTGTATTGCTTAATTTTATATTTTGGCGATACTTGTATCTTGTCTATGACGACGATTTGAAGTTGTACAGTACTGTCACTTGCATTAATGAAAGATGTTTTGGAACCTTATTTTTAGGCAATCAACAATCCACCTTGAACTTTTTCCCAAAATTTTCGGAATAACATTTAGTTTCAATAACAAAAACTTAAAACTTCTCGAATTTATTAAACTTAACTTCAGAATAACTTGAAAACGGATACATTTAGAAAGTTAATCATCATAAGCCTTTTGATTGTAAAAAAAACTCGTAAAATCCTTTAATATCATTGGAATACAATTAGGTGTTCTTCAAAAGGTTGACACGGTGGCAAAATCACAACTCGTCATGAAAAGCACGCTCGTGATGCTCCGGGAGGATTACTCAAACGAAATACTGTGAAAGCGAGTTTGAAAGGCCACCATTGAACAACGGCTCAAGAACTTTATTTATGAGCTGTTCTTAGCCCTAGAAATAGCCTGCGTCAATTTGAGTCCTCCCTTCTGGGGACATTGCCGTATCATTTTTCAAATAGTGCGAATCCGTTCTCGTTTTTCAAAAAACTGAATTCTGGTATTAGTTATGTATCAGATAGAGTTATTTCATAGTTTCAATTCGTAAAACGAAAAGTAAGTTTCTTGTTGTCAACCGTTGAAAACCGTTCAATAGGAGAAACATTTGTAAAATTGCAATAAAAGATAGATGCAATGCTGGAATAAACAAAAATGAAAATTTAAGAAAGTGATTCACTATTCTTTCCCATCCTTGCAAGAAGCAGCATTTCAATACTTCTTCGGGAGTTTTGATTTCAAGATAAAGATCATGTCAAACTAGGACTGTTTCGAAGCCGCGTAGACTTGTAGGTATGTGGATGGAAAGATTAGCCAAAGTTTACGTTTCGTAAAAATATTTTAAATTTTAAAAAAGTACACGAGAACCCGGTATGGTCTACAATGACCAAAAATCAGTGTACGGTGGCTGACTGCGACGACTAGTAAGTTATTCTTAGATTTCACACTCAGCTGGTAAGATACCCAAAGTCTTTGTAAGTCCCAGCACTACTCTGATACGATGGGAACGCATGGTGATTCATCATTTCCGTTCTGGCGTCGTGTGTATAATGCGGTACAATGACTTTTCAATTGAAAAATTGTATCTTTGAAACAGCTAGTCCAAATCACTTATTTTTTATACGGACTTTCAGAAGCATAAAAACAAGAAGTGGTTCAAGATCCTCGAGGTGAAACTCAAGATTTTTTTTCATACAAAATCGAATTTTTTTTAGGGATTTCTTTTTTTCTCCGAGAACTGCATCAAAAGATTTTTCATTTATAATATCAGTATCATAAACCAGTTTAGCGGTTTAGAATCATTTTCAAAAAAAAGTTTAATGACGGACCTTGTACATAAGAATGATGACATAAGGCAACAGTGGCGTGCATGCATAGCAATTTGGAGCGAAATCAAGTGTTTTCTCGATAAACTGGGCGAAACTGAACGCTGTGAACCGCTAAATATATTCATTCTCCGCGACATGACTTGAATGTATCATATCGAGTATGGTCCGTTTTACTCATCCGAGCAAAGGTGTGCCATTTTTTGGAAGATAGCCAAGCAGCATCCGGCAGGGCCTATTGGTTGTCAGCAAATATATTTCTCAATGAAGAAATATTTTGACCGTTAATTGTCAGTTAACGGTAAGATGTGATGAAATGAAAACTTAAACCTGGTAAGTATCTGTTAGAGGCAATTGTGGCAACCTCCTCCGCCTCGGTGTTTATCTAGATTGTAAATTTCAGTCCAATTTATTATTTTTTTACCTGTAACACTGAAACCCGTACATTGCAACGGGCGAATAAAAAGCTGTCATCTACGAAAACATGAGTGAAATGACGACAGTTGTGGCTTACTTTGCAGTTTTGATGAAATATACATTATGTTTTAATTTTATGCTCTTAAAATACCACAGATGTGTATTTATATATGGAAGCATACAAGTAGTTATTTGTTTTTTTCCTTTCAGGTACTTAAACGTAGTTTTGAAAACCAACAAAAAGCATGGAAGGTGAGTTTCAGTATGCTTTATAGGTAGTTTGTTATTGTCCTCAAGTTTTGCAATATTCATTCAATTTCTCATGATTATCCAATAGCTATGCAACCACGAGTTCTAAGCCAACATACTAATTTTACGGCATGACCCTAATCACCATACAGCTCACACGTTTATCTTAATCAGTTTAAAATAAACCAAGGTGCACAGTAGATGACTAAGATGTAGAACCACCGAGCATGCAGAATGCATGCATTTACCTCTTCGCTTGCTCGAGCCATTCGTTCAACATTTACGCCAACAGATCAATTTGGCGTCCTACTTTTTTCGGCGGTTGAGTCGCATGTAGGTAAGTCAGCCAAGCGCGCCGGTGGGCGTAGATGAAAAATCGACGCTACTTCACATTCGTAACGGTCACCGAAAGGCGAGTGCACACGTGATTTAGGTAACACCAACAACAATATTGCTTGTTATGAGTTCAAAGTGATATACAGCACAAAAAACTATGTATGGGGTATGTATGCGACAATTATTACCAATGATCGTTAGATTCGAAAAAAATATTCATAAAATTCCAATTTACGTTTGCCTAATTTATAACACTGGTTGACAAAAGCGAAAAAAAGTTGCCCCAAAAGATTATAGCTTTTTAACCTTTCTTGTGAATTTTGGTGTAGAAGTGCGTCAAAGTAATTAAAAGTAATTGCTAGACGCGTTCGTTGCTTTTACGTTTGCTTACGGGGACTTTTATTTAGGTCTCTGAAAAAGTTATCTTTGTTGAGGGCACCAACACTCACAGGAATGGTAAAAAACTATTATCTTTCGTTTTTTCCAGTTTGAGCTCTGAAGATTGTTACTTGAACTTCTGGTTGTTTTTTAGTTTAGTAAGTTTCTGTCGTTTTATTTTACCGAGCTCATTCGCTATGCACAAATTAACATCTCATCTACTAAGGTTGCTAGTATATGCACATTCTAAGAAGGAAGACTGTCATATAGTATAACTAGGCTTCATTTGTCCTAATAAGCAGGAATTTATCAAATGTTTTTACGAAATTTTGTCATTTGACTAAGATATCCAAACTCCGAGCTTAAAAAATAGTACAAGATTAAAGTTCTATGAAAAATGAAGGAAGAATATAAAAAAATTGTAACTTGAATATATTTCAGAATCCATTAAATTCTAATGCTTTGTTTTGCAACCGGAATACTGTTCAGTGTAAAATATCACATCAAATTGTCAGGATAAAGGAAAAGCGCTTTCTACATTGATGAGAAAAGGGGATTCGTCTATATTACCGCCCGTCTTATGCGCGCGCATTTCCTTTTCCCTCAATTATGGTGTCCTTTGCTTGTGATTGTTTCGGAAAATCGCGAGGGTTGCTTGGGTTGAACTTTCCTATCCCATTCTCTGTTTGGGACGTATCATCAAGCTGCAAGGTCGCGTTCTCGCAGCTATCCCTTTGTGTTTTTTACTCATAAATGAAGTGTAGGGAAGTTTTTGTGTGATATTTGACATATTGCAAATTAGGATTCGAAGATTTCTGTGAAGTGGTTTTAGGTAAGAAAATCGAGAAACAATACATATGAGTAACAAATGTTGCTGATAATTTGAATGAAAAAATCGAATTTTCATGGATTGCTGTGAAAAGGTGCAGGATAATGGACGAACAACCGTGATTACCCATACATTAGTGCAGATTGTTTTTCACACAACGACAAATGCGGGGTTACCTAACGAGAGTGTATGGATTGTTTACAAGTAAATACAATTTGTTTTCCAATGTAAAAATACATATGCTAGTGTGTGAAAAATGGTTCGCTATACGAGGCTCATAGCTATTGAATGTCAACGTAAAATGAATTTAAAGTTTACTGCCCTTCAAATACCGACACATACACAATTCACTTTCTTGAATTGGGTTACTGTTGATCAGCTAATCTTTTCTTTAATAGTGCATACAAGAGGAAGTAACAATCTTTTATGATTGATTTGCAGAAATACAATAATCAGATTTTTGAGCAAAACAAACGCTTATGTGTTGGTCATAACTACATTCACGGTGCTCCCACAGACCGTTATTATAAAAAAAAATGCACCAAAGAATCTGAGTATACCATTCGATTCGTTATAACGTCCAGAATCTCTGGTCAAAATTTCAAAATCATCGTACGGTACATTTTTGAGTAGCCCTTTCGAAGGTCGTAAGGTACAAAAAAGTGATAATAAAACGACGAAATACTCAATGTAAAGCACGTTTTTCAACCAGAATTTTAGAAATAGTTCTTTTTCGTGTGATGATAGTGTTAACGAAGTTGACCATGTCTTTGACAGCAGTACTATCTAAGCGGCTTCAGAAACGACTTTTCGAGTCGAGCTTGTAGTTAATCATTCCGTTTAAAATCCCGGAAGAAGGAAGAATATCAATGGTTCACAGCTATGCCAAAAGATATTCCAGTGCTTTTCATACCACAGAATTCGACGGATAATACAGGCAGATTTTCGGTGGGTAGGCAATTAAGAATATAACTGTATAATATCATAATATAGCAACATTTAAAAATAATAATTCAAGTTATGGCAAATGTTACAATTGGAAACGAAGAGTTACGTATAAAAAACTCAATATTGATTAACTCTTTGAATTTTCAACCAGAATGCAACAAACATATATGTTTTGAAAATTTATTCAAATTTTCTATATTTCATTTATTTTTTAAACATGACTCGCCCGTAGAGTACAACTTTTGTTGACGGAAAGAGAACTTATCGTCTCGTGTACAATTTTCCACTCGTCGCTAAAGATATGTTTTGTCCACACACTTCTGCTTTGCAAAATCTTCTCACTTCGTCGCACAAATGAGGTGAAGGTGTATAATAAACAAAACCTTGTTGATCCATGTGACAGTGTTGATATACCTTTCATACTGGCTTTTATCTATATAAAACATTTGTTTCCAAGTCATAACTAATGATTGCATAGGGTATATCTAGGTGAAATTTTGAATTTATGGCAGTGGCTTCAGGATAGAAAAATATACGCTCAAAATTAAAATCGATCTAAAACTGTTAATACTTATAAAATATTGATCGAAGTTAAAATTCTGATGAACTAGCACATAGTTTTCACTAGTAATTAATTATACATGTAATCTTTCTATTTACATGTGAATCATTTCAAGTAATCATAGGGTAATCATCGAAAATCATCGGTAACCTTAATCATTGCCAATCTGAAAGTAATCAGAGCTACCCTTATTATTAAACTCTAGGGTTGAATCCATTAATTACCATTTTGCACTTAAAAGTGACATAACTTCTCTTTGTAGTGACGACAGAGCTTTTCTCTATTGAAAAATCCGAAAAACATATTTGGCGTCCGTAGTATGTACGCATCCCTGTGCATGTGTGGTTTTGTCACTCGTAACCGCGAACGGGTAAAGTTGCTGAGCACTTCGGAATGAAGCGTTGTTTTTGATGGCAGTCCACTAACACTGAATGGCTGTGCAGAATAGGTGATTTGACGATACGGACGGACTTTTGCAGCGGTATTCTTTTGGGTGGAAATACTGCGCAAGGGGGTAGAGTGTGTATAAATAAATTTTTCGAATTGTTTCCAAATATTTGAGAGCAAACTCGGTCGCTCTGGGATAGCGTAGCTCAGTGTACTTTCAAGCTTCCTAGTTGCCAGGAGTAGCCCCGTGTTGACGCTGATGGCGAGCGCCAGCTGCTTCCGCAGATTCACGAGTGGATTTTCCGGTATTTTACCGAAACTGTGCAACGCGCGTTCGGTAAAACGAAAGTTTATGAGCGCGATTGTGGATAGAAAAGTGATAACCGTGTACATTGTAAACCGCATTGATTTTCTTTTTGTGATGGCTTTCAAACTGCTACGCGTATAAGTTATGACAAGAGAGTTGAATGAACTAGTATAAGTGAAAATTACGTCAAATAGGCTAGGAAATTTGAAACTAAATTGTTCGACCTTAAAGTAAGGCTGATGTTATAATGTTTTATTTTTGGTTAGTCATAAGCTTGTAGAGTTTGCAAAGTTTACTTTTTGCGCCAATCTATGTTGCATTTCTTATACTGCCAGTTTTTATAAACTTTGAATTTATACATTCTGCGAAATTATGAGAATTGATATTTGAATCATTGCATTGCACTTTGCCTGCATAGTAAAGACAATAGATTTGTTTTCCTATCTAATCTGTCTTTGGTTTGAACTCAATAGTTTTTGCACGTTTATAGTACGTGCAAATAATAATGCCAAATATTTCTACCTCAACTGATTTCAAAAGTTTTTCGATCATTTCTTATGAGAATTAAGCAGAATACTTTTTTCTTGCCAGAGCCGATTTTGTAATTGATTTTACACAAAAAATATCTTTTACTACTCACGATTCGACTGTGTGAAACCAACAGAAACATTGTAGAAGAGTTGCAAAAATAATTTGCATGGCCTGAAAGCAAGAATCGGAACTACGGATATATCGATTATATTGTCTGCGCTGCCTGGCAGCCTGTTAACTGCTGTCTTACGCGTTGGTAGTGGTGTCATGCCGCCACACAGCGTGGAAAATATGTAGCATTTTCCCGATCGCTGAACAAGGATTCAAATGTTCTGCTTGTTTTCCTTCTCTTTCGCAGGATAACCTGACTCAAAGGGCACAGCAAAGCATACAGACAGACAGTGGTGTTCGAAGCGTGTGGAGTGCAAGGCGTGCAATCGTAGTGAACCTCGACGCTCGGTTCGGCTGTTGGGGCCGTTGTGTTTCAAGAGGAAAATTTCCTTCTAGTTGATTAGCCTCAGCCAGTGGATGTGGTATAATTGTTTATTTACCAGAAGTTAGTATAGTGATAGCCAACTAGAGGCTTTTTGTGTTTGATTGATGGAGGAAAAAACCTTTCCAATAGAAATCTAT
The DNA here is from genome assembly GCF_029784165.1 of Wyeomyia smithii. Classification (NCBI taxonomy): domain Eukaryota; kingdom Metazoa; phylum Arthropoda; class Insecta; order Diptera; family Culicidae; genus Wyeomyia; species Wyeomyia smithii. The sequence continues at coordinate 173,026,406 of NC_073695.1, read as the reverse complement.
TGGTAGCTGATATGGTGTAGTATTGGAATGGATACTTCATCGACAGTACAGCAGTAGCATCAATGATTGGAATAACAAAGGAGGGTGGTAAAATTTGACCCCAAGTGAAGCTAGTGCGGATATGGTTGCATAAGTTCTTTTGTTCTCTGCAGCATAATCGTGCATGAAAGTAAAAAAAGTGCGATAAAAAGAAGAGGAAAATCGATTGAAGTGTGTTTGTGTTGAGTTGGGATTTTGGCTCAATAATTTTAAAGATTAGCCGCGAGTTGCAGCCTGCACGAAAAAGTGCAGTGAGAGCTCGGCATAAGTGGTTTTTGGAAGTGGATATTCTGCATGCTGAAAATGTCCTCCATATCGGCGCAAGGAGTAGTGGAGCGTGCTTCAGCTGAGCTTTCCAAACGTATCAATGGCCTTGGCCTGCGTTCAAAGCACCATCATGGAAGCGGAAGTGGTAAATCAGGGGAAAAGACAAGTGTTATGGAGCGCGTCACAAATGTGCTCTGCGGTGGTTCTAGCAGTAACAACTCCGCTCAATCGGCAAATTCAGGAAACGCACCAGAGAAACCCTCCAGAATATCCGGAAATGCAACTAACAGCGTGGTGAACAGTGGGAAGATTTCTTCCAACAGTAAATCACAGTCCAATACGCCGCAAACTATACGAAAGATTTCACATCACCATCAGCACCACAGTGGCACCAGCATTATAAATCATCATGGATCATCGGGAGCACACAGTGGTAAAATGTTAGCGGCTGCTCCACCACCGCCACAGATCCTTACTATTGAACAGTTGTTACAGGATGAGCGGTTCTTGAATCGTTTCTTCCTTTATTTCTCCTCTTTTGAACGTTGTACTTTGGCACAAGTTTGCCAAAAGTGGCGTGATATGCTTTATCGTTCACCACGCTACTGGAGTGGTTTGGTACCCGTTTTACAGTGTCGTGAACTGCGACAGATCACAAATCAGGATCGGGTAAAGCTTTATAACTCACTAATTCGACGCAGTTTCCATGCAGTTTCCCTTTTGGGGGCCACCGATGAAGATGCACTAGATTTGGTTCATTCGTTTCCTCTCGCCTCGAAACATGTTCACTCGCTCAGCCTACGTTGCTCGTCCATTAGCGATCGTGGGCTGGAGGCGTTGCTGGATCATCTGCAGGTGAGTATCATTTGTCCGTAACCGGTGAGCAGATAATTTTAAACTACACTTAACTGAATTAAATTCACCAGCCATAGCAAATGCGTGAAGTATCGCAAAACGATTAATTTTACCGTAGGTTAATGTACCACGGCAAGGCTATTCCCTACTATGACATCGACCAAAGCCGCCGATAAAGGCCCAATCGCAGACCGAAATTTCTGTTGGAGTTGGGAAACACTGCTTGAGTAGAATCAATAAATATTTCTTCTCAAACAGGCATAAAAACCCTCTCATCTTTTCATATATGAAAATACAATAACGGGGCCGAAATTTCTGTTGGAGTAGGGAAAAGCCTGCTTGAGTAGAATCAATAAATATTTCTTCTCAAACAGGCCAAATTCGAGAAAAACCTGAGAGATATATAAAAATACAATTATAAATACTTAAAACTAGAAAATTATTAAAAATATGATTTTTGCAGCTTCAAATGTCCAAAATAATAAATTGCTGGAGCGTCTTAATTCTAGTTGAGCACATAAAATCTGAAAAGAAAACAAAAATGTACTAAATACACTAAGGTCGCTTTTTACGCGGGTTTATTTTTACGCGGATTCCGGAATTTACGCGGTTATTTTTACGCGGCATGTATCCTTCGCGTAAAAAGCGACTTTAGTGTAGGGACATCCATGAATTTAAGGAAGGAATATAGAAGACGCACATAAGGGAAATCTAAATTTGCTAAGACATCACGAACTGGGACATTTGTTTGTTTATTCCGAGCTTTGAGAGAATATTCTAAATTGGATCTAGCTTCACGATATAACAGACATGACTAAACAACATGTTCAATATCGTGGTAACACTCGCCACAGGTGTAAAGGTGATCCTCTGTGAGTCTTATACGACGAAAGTGAGCATTGAACCAGTAATCATTGGTCATAAGCTGAGACATCACACAAATGAAATCACGATTTAAGTCCAATTTCTGGAATCAAGGTCTTCAAGAAACTTTAGGAATAATAGAATGACACCATCTTCCTAGTTCCTCATTGTCTCAAGATTTTTGCCAGTTCATGAGCGACACTCGACGTATGCTATAGAACCAAAAAATCATTAAATTCGATAGGTCTTTCATATATGTCACCATGTATCGTACCGATCTTAGCTAAAGAATCTGTCGTCTCATTGCCCTCAATTAAAGAACGAGAAGGGATCCATACTAATGTAACCTGTGATGAAATTTCGGATAAAGCACTCAATTGGCCGCGTATTTTATTTAAAAAATACGAAAAGCTCTTTAAACTTTTTATCGGTCGGAGAGCTTCAATAGCACTGAGGCTGTCCGTGAAGATGAAGTAATTGTCCATAGGCAAATTTTCAACAATACTTAATGCAGGGATACCAAATGTGCAGATTTGTCTGCAAAACGCAGATTTTTGGAGTCCGTGTGCAGATTTTTATTGATTTGCAGATATTTGCAGTTTTTCCACGGTTTCTGCAGATTTTTGACAGAGTCTCCTTATATTTGCGCAGATTTTCCTAAAATGTGTGCAGATTTTTACAGACTTTTGCCTGCGCGAACGATTTTTTTTTCGAGATTTTTCTCAGATTTCGAGCACATTTTACCGGTTTTTCGAGCAGTTGCAGACATTTTTCAAAAACATCTGGCATCTCTGACTTAATGTGTATTGAACAGAGGCCAGTTTGTAAGCGACGGATAAATTATTATTATAAACACCGAAACCGGTAAATCCATTAAGAAAAGATCCATCAGTATAAAATGAATTATTACAGTTAATATTTTGGTATTTTTCACGAAATAGATGTTGAATATTATTCGGAATACCGAATTGGTACAACTAATTGTCGATATTGGAACGAAAATGCAAAAGCTGGTTCCAGTCCGCTTCATTCCAGTCGAAATTCTGAACATACTTTTCAAGACTGATGTTATTTTAGGTAAATACATGGTCATGCACAGCATTTTATTCGAGTGGATAGAAAGGAGTAAATCGTTATATTTCAAACTGTGAGCGGTGTTCCGAATTCAAAACAACTATATTTTTATTTTCAGTTCTTATAAATGTTTCGAATAATATCTGACGTGTAATGCTCTGAATATTATTAGTTTTTTTTGCGACACGCTGTTTGTTTTGAAATTTTATTGGCAGTGATTCGATAAATTCTAATATTTTTGAATAATGAATGGGATATAAAAAAAATCTTATACTCTTTCTCGTATGCATTGGCCTCACTTGTTAAAACGATTTCGAATATCCTTTAGTTGAAACATCGTTTATTCCACGCTGGATTTCGTTTCAGATTTATAACTGTAACATTTAAAATGATTCTAATTGTTTATGCCAATCCAAAATTTTATTTTATGTTATTTATCTTCAGTTTTTAGTCTTGTGGTTTACCTTAAGGTATGTTTAGACTATCTAGATTTTTTCATCAGATTCGAGCTGGTTGCTCGAAAATATATCGAATGCAATGTTGGTTTACGTTTACACCTATTCGATATTGTGATTCGACATGCCGTTCGATTTGTCGAAGGGAATAGGAACGTTTCTATTTTTCGTTTGACTCCAAGAACATAGCAACCTTTGATTTTTTTTTAGTTTTTCGTTTTGGCTTTCCATAACAAACATCATTTTCGTTTTTTGTGTCCTGGGAAATATTCAAATGGAGGAAAAATGACATTCATTTGACAGTTCTTCCTCTCGACTTGTGCAAGCAGTGTGAACACCGCCATACAAACGGGTTTGACAAAGTATGTCGAACGGTAAATCGAGCAGACTACCGATTTCTGCCGTAGTCAAAATCAAACCGACATGTCTAATAGTCTAAACGTACCTTTAGTTAGTGCTATTTTTCGACTTTGATTATTCTGTTAATCCTAGTACCATAGTTGCTCGTGAGTCGTGGCTGTGAAGAGATGATGCCTTCGTTACTCTACAGTATTATTTATTGTAATGTTTACCACATACACCAAAAAAGGAAAACAGTCATCCATTGTTAAAACAATGTTTGATTAACTATTCGTTCTTAGCAAAGTTTGGAATGCCTTCATTTTTTCTAGCACAGCGATCGTTATTTGAATCGTTAGTGGAGATCGGTAATCACAAGCGTTGTTAGACTCTATAGTACAGGTCGGACTCGATTATCCGGAGACTCGATTATCCGGGGGCCCGATTATTCGGGGCTCGATTATCCGGAGAAAATGGCTCGATTATCCGGAGTATTTTTTTTCTTCTGTATTTCTATAATGTACTTTTGTCTTCCGGGTCATTGGGAGTTTCGGGGTTGTTCAAAATAGTAACAACAATGCCTCGTTTTGTTTAGGTAGTTCGTTTTTAGCGGTTTTCTCGTCGTTTCTTTAACCAATTCTTACTCAATAACCTCCAAAAGCGAGGTGTTTTGGTTTTTAGTTGCCGATGAGGACAACCACTATTAGTCAACCGGTTTCGAAATTTATTGCCGGAACATATTTCTGTAATATAATGGCCATGATCAATGCAGTACTTAGAACCACAAGCCTGTTTCGGTGGTGTTTCGGATACTCCTGGATTATTAAACCAAAACTCATCAAGCGAAATCAATAACGATTTGAAATCCGCAAAGTAGCCCATTAGTGGCCATATCGAGCGTCTAGGTCGTTATTGGTCACTTAGAAAATAGAAAAAAAATCATGAGTGTTGTCAAAATCGAACAGGGTCTGTATATGTAACACCTCAATTCTTCCTAATACTTAATACTTAAGAAAATAATACCTAAATCAAATCAAATTTTATAATATTTTCTGGAAAATATTTCCTTCAATCTTTTGAGGAAAAAGCTGTCTTTCTAATGGTAGTTCTGATTTATTTCATTTGGTTTTTACATCTACGAAATAATCAATATTACATAATTTATTATTACGTTTATATGTATAACAAACGCCGACAAACATTCTAAAGACAAATTTCAATTTATTTCGTCCGTACATGTATTGTGTACAACATACTATAATAGAAAACTCACTGTTCTAAATGAAAAATATTGAAAATTAAAAAATAAAAAATGGCTCGATTATCCGGAGCGAAATGTTTTTCAAAACTCCGGATAATCGAGTCCGACCTGTACCTCTATAGTTTTGAAAACCTAAAATTACTGATAGTAGTGGAGCTACTGTTACGATCCTACTGACTGTTAGTGTCAGTAGGATCATAATACTAGCTCCACAATTGTTCTATACACTACTATAAGTTGACATGTGTCAAAAAAGAAAACAAGTCACTTCCGCACAATACCAAACCGGTCACTATACCCGCGTGTGCAAAAAAAAATTTCATTAAGTGTAAACTGTATAGAATAATTACACAGTGCAACAATTTTTTTGCCCTGGCTTCTATGTATAATTATTTGATGCAGTTTTATGCAAAAACACATTTCCCGAGCTTTGACAAATTTCAACTCAAGGGGCAATAATGGCGCCGTTTTGAATTTTGAGAAATCAGGTATTTTCGTTGTTTTTACAAGGTTATTTTATTTTAAGGCCGAATATCAAAATTCTAAGAGTTTGTCCACATAGTAGCAATTCCAGTAGCAATTCTAATATATTTCACAAAGCAAAATAATTTCCTGTATGTCCAGTAGGATGGGACAAAAAATAACTATTAGCTCCCATGCACTTTTCGTGTTCCTTATGGGTCCTGTAACAACTGTTTAACTTTTCAGATCGATCGGTGGAACCCCTGATTTGCGCCCGATTTCTAAAGTTTCCATACGATTTTATGTGGGGAAATCCACTTTTTCAAAACTTATCCTCTAGAAATTTTCAGTTGGTTCCTAAAAATATACCAATACATGATATTTGTAGGAAATTTCCTGGGAATAATTCTTCTGAAGACTGTAAGGCGCTACAAAATTTGTAGAAAATTTTGTTTAAATTGTAGAATTATTCACCTTAAACTGATCGAATGTCTGACGAACGGCTCAACATTGAATTTTTCCAGCAACACTGCGGCAGCATGCTACTGTTGCAAACATGATCGGAGAGCTTGCTTAGAACATTAACTATCAAGTTTTAATGTAGATTGATTATTCCCCCTAAAAGAGGGAAATAAGCTCTCTAAACATCCACGTGACAACTTGCCAATTTAATAGATCATACCCAGGTGTCTTTCAGAAAGGAGTTTGGTAGATACATAGCTACAATTTGCGCGGATACATGGCCAGCAGGTCACTACGAACCAATGAGGTATACACAGGTGAGGAAGAAGAAGTCATTCGTCTGTTCTAGTAGCGAAAAAAGGGGAACAGAAGCAGGTGTTTGGATTGTGAGGTAGATCTCGGTCAACAATTAAATGCAATTTGAAACCAGGCATGTCCGAACCCACCACACCACTGCGTGTGTGTTTTAAACGATGCCACGGAGTGTAATTTCATTGCCCTTCAGTGCTTATACAAAACGGAAACCCACAGTGTTCTAAATAAAACAGCCCTTCAGAAGCTTCGGCTGACACAGGCCCGAGTGTTCCCGACTTCGTGAGCCCTCGGGAGCCCGCTGTGTTTTTTCAAACGCTTCAATTTTACAAAAGTAAATATGAAAAAAATATTGCAGGTGGTTGTATGCCATGACTACCGTCAAGCTATCCATTGTTATATCATTGTCGATCTCGTCGTGGCTACCAATGCTTATGTGTTTCCCGAAACTGCAAGCCCTCGATTGCTTCACGTGCCGAAGTTAAAAAAGTCAAAAAACGAATGGCTCTCCGGTGTTTTCTCTTCAGCCAACGACGGAGGGTAATACGAATAGTCCTGCGTGGTGTGTTTGTTAGCAGAATTATTGCAATCGACACGGGGAGCTAAAGAAAAACTTCGGAAACCTCCCCTTTTCCAGTTGCTTCGGATCTTTCAGCGGCCCACCTTGCCGCTCAACCAACATCCCGTCCAAAGATCAATACTCTCTTTTTCTCTTTTTCAATTCGGGTTATTCGCGTTGAAAGAGATTTTGAAGGCTGTTCGCACCTACGTGAACTCTCATATGCAATTGTCAAAATGTGCGTGATGACAAAAGCAAAAATATTTCCTTCCTTCTTTTTCGCATGCAAAAACCAAACAAATATCAGCAACACCGTCAACGCGAATAGACTTCATTTACGGTGGTTCGTAGTGACCTGCTGGCCATGTATCTGCACAAATTGTAGCTATATATCTACCAAACTCCTCTCTGATAGATACCAGGGTATGATCTATTAAATTGGCATCAGAACCCAAATTGTCATCCGACGTGGGTGTTTAGAAAGCTTATTTCCCTTTTTTAGGGGTAGTAATCAATCTACATTAAAACTTGAAAATTAATATTAGTTAATATTTTAAGCAAGCTCTCCGATAATGATGATAACGTGAGCAAAATATTATACCCTTAAGCTTAATCCTACACGAAAATGTTTTTCACTACGTAGGGGTGTTCAGAAAGCTGATTTCTCACTTTTAGGGGTATAAATCACACAACGAATACCATCAAAATATAGGGATTGATATTCTAAGCATTTTCTCCGAAGATACTATGAGCAAAAATTCACGCTTTCAAGCTTAATTCTACGCGAAACTGTTTCTCATCACGTTGTTGAGTTTGCAACAGCAGCATGCTGCAACAGTGTTGCTGGAAAAATTCAATGTTGAGCCGTTCGTCAGACATTCGATCAGTTTAAGGTGAATAACTTTTTCTACAAATTTTGTAGCGCCTTACAGTCTTCAGAAGAATTATTTCCAGGAAAATTTCCTACAAATATCATGTATTGGTATATTTTTAGGAGCCAACTGGAAATTTCTAGAGGATAAGTTTTGAAAAAGTGGATTTTCCCATATAAAATCGTATGGAAACTTTAAAAATCGGGCGCAAATCAGGGGTTCCACCGATCGATCTGAAAAGTTACACAGTTGTTTCAGGACCCATAAGGAACACGAAAAGTGCATGGGAGCGAAAAAATTACACCAACGCTTTTTTCCCATACAACTGTGTCCCAGTCTAATGTACAGCATTATTGGATCCGCTAATATCTAAGTGTAGCAGTCAAATTTTGCCTTAAATTGAGGAAAGGTTCAGAAATAGATTGGTAGCTGCCAATACGAAATATCTGCGACATATCAATTTCACTCCAATTCCCCTAGAATACTGAAATAGGTTTATCTCGAATTAAAATAACTTATTTGAAATAAGTTTAATGTCAATTTCAAAACAATAAATGGAAGTATACATGCCTAATATGTCACAATGACCGCACGTAGTACTTCATGGGCCTCCGTGGTCAGTGTAAATAGAAGAGTAGACGAATGTTCACGGTTTATTTATTGCCAAATTTTAATCATTTTCTTTTTGGCCTTTTCCTCCTGTTAGAATTACCTACTTTATTATTTGAACTAAATTTCATTTTCGTTTTTGTTTTCAACTGTGTTTTAGAAATAATTTCCATTTTTTTGGACTAAATCTAGAACTTTTTTTGCTTAGAAAAAGTTTGAACCAGTTCGAGGAAGGCTTATAATTCTCTTCATTTTCAATTTTTGTTATCGTCGATGCATTTTTGTAATTTTTGTTTTTGTTATCAGCGTGTTTTTTAGTCACCGAAAGTTATTTTCAAGATTATTTTCTTTTCGACTTCTTCTGGATTTTTGGGATGTTTTTCATCATAAACTATTGTTATCCTCTTTCAACCTTTAAGAGCCGTTTTATGGTAAGTTTGGAATAAAATTTATAAAGCAGCTGTCGACCTTTTCCTGTTGCTTAATTTTTTGGTTTTTCTTTTCCTGAGAAGTTGTTGAACTGAAATTGAACTAATATTTACTCTCACTTTTTATTTAAAATGGGCTTAGTCAGTTTGCCTTTTAGAGCGTTATCATGCATTTTGAGAATAAATTGAAGCACTTGTTCCTTTTTAAAGCTTTTCTATCTTGTATAAAAGTTTTTATCTTTCCAGCTCCAACAGAAGCTTTAAGCTATATTGAACAAACTGTCATATCATTTTTGTTTTTGATTTTGAAAATTGCTGTAGAGTACGGCCAGCCGGCAACGGCGGTGGCTGCCAGCAAACTGACTAGAATCCCTTTATTGTCTATTGCTTTGTTTGTGGTCGTAATAATTCGGGTTATTCGCGTTGAAAGAGATTTTGAAGGCTGTTCGCACCAGCGTTGCCAGGTATCCAGATTTAGCTGGATTATCCGGATTTTTGAACATGTATCCAGGTAGACAGCTTTGATGTCCAATAGTCCAGATTTTTCATGGATGATCCAGATTTTATCCAGATTTTAATTTCTCTGTTCCGCAGAAAGGTCATCACTTCGATTTTGGCGCGAAATTTTGCAATTTTGTCACCTCAAATTTTGCGTACCTCAAGACTTTTATCCGAAAAATTAACCTTTTACCCCACGAAATGACCGCCAGATTTTTTCCAGATTTTTATTTTGCCTTTTCCAAATTTTTAAAAAAATAACCTGGTAACGCTGGTTCGCACCAACGTGAACTCTCATATGTAATTGTCGAAATGTGCGTGACGACAGAAGCAACAATATTTCCTTCCTTTTTTTTCGCATGCAAAAACCAAACAAATATCAGCAACACCGTCAACGCAAAGCAAAGCCTTGGTGCTACATTCCGATTCGGAACTCGACCTTCTGTTTTATTATACACAGACTTCGCAGCCAACTGTAAAGTGTACGAGACAATTGCGGGGCTAGCACTACGATCCTACTGACACTAACAGTCTCACGAGCCGAGACTCGAACCTACGACGACTGGCTAGTTAGGCCAGCATCGTACCTCGAGACCAGCTGGGAGGGTAATACCGGGGGGAGGGGGGGAAGAATGGCTGTTCTGTCAATGTCCAAGGTTGTGCACGAGGGGGGACGCTAGACTGACAATGACGATTTTTCTGTCCACGTGAAATATGAACGGCCTCTTATATAATTTGATTGCACAACTCAAGAGGTTTTATTCAGTGATTTCCCAATACACTGAACATTACTAATTCAAGTGAATACAATTAGGTTTTTTACGCGGAGGATATGTACCTCGTAAAAATCCGCGTAAAAAATCGCGTTAATTTAAAAATCCGCCCCGTTTTCTCGCGAAATTGTACGGTATATCAGCAACTGAAATTTTCGATAAATGGCAAAACATGTATCTTTGTAATGGTTGCTTGAAATAAATGGTCTTATTACTACAATTATTTAAAAATATTCGAATATTTTATGACTTTGATTGTAATTTTTGATTCTCTCAGGATTCATTTTCTCTCATTCCTAATTAATCTCGCCAAATCGGCGGTGAAATTTTCAAAGGAAAATAGCCACCTGCAAAGCAAAGATATACAATATTTTGATTGCGTTCAAAGAAGATGATAAGTAAATTTAAATGAGCACAAATAAACATTAATGCTACTCAGAGTTCGAAACTTAGAGAATAAGAAATCATTAGAGAACCTTTTGATATTATTGACTATGCACTAACTTCAATGAATGGTTGTATCTTTGTTTTAACAACAAATCAAAATTTCAAAATTTGAAAGGATATTAAAAAGTCTTCAGCACATCGATGTTACGCCTTTATTTGATACAATGTTTCGTCATTTATCTGAGTAGAAAAACATTTCTCCTTTGAGCTGCGCCATAATTTCTTCCACGTAATAAATATAACACTTGTTTTTAGTATATTTTCTCTTGTTGACTGCGAAAATATTCACAATTTAACGATCAATTGAACGCCACATGTAATGGAGCCTTCCGAGAGACATCGTTAAGTTTCTCTACAATATATGATCTTGTTCCAATTTACACAGCTAGTCGAGACGAAACAAGTAGATCAACTGAGCTCAGCGTAAGGATGTTTGAGAACACAAGAGAATGCATGGGTATCCGGAAAAAAACAGTTTATTTTCTGACCGCTCGGATAGAAACGATTGAAAAAAACGAGAAAACATTGATTTCGTAAATACATATTATTCTTCGTACGAAAAATCTGTTTTCTTTGTCAGTGGTTTTACACTTCGGCGGTAATTGTATACACCCAACTACTTCAAGACAGGATTACTTGATTTATTTCAGATTGAGTTCGAAATATCTAATGTGTTTTTCCACCAAAAAAAAAATTTAAATTTCACAGCGGTCACATGTTTTTTTTAGCTCTTTATTAGTAGTCAAAAGTGCCTCAGAAAAAAAGAAACGGCCTTTGTCGGTTTAGCCGAAAATTTACATTCTCGATTCCTTTGAACAACTTTATCATTTCATTTTACCGTTATATGCTATGGTGCTTTATTTCAAAAAGAGGAAATAGTTATATCATTAGGTGATAAAATCTAATGCTCAAAAGCGGTATAGCCAGATACTAGGTGTGCAATTCCAAACAACATAAGGCAATGCTGTTGAAATGAAAAATGACAATCGGAAAACATATTAAATTTGATACATTTTGCTGGCAATTGCTCAGCTGTAGAATAAAGATATCACAAGAGATGAAATAAAACCTTCAGCATATGTGATTTATTGCAATGATTACACTTTTGGCATAATTTCAACGTGTATTCGTCAAGTTATTAGTTGGTAAGTACTTTGAAATTCGGTCGCTAGTCGAGACTATTGTAATGGGTAAATTGCGAAACATCACGAAATTGAAAATATAACATATTGCTGTTTTTTCGTCGTCGATATAGACCAATCCCGCGAACAAATCAGCACAAAATTGTTATGTGGCAATTTGACCATACTTATTTATATTCTCTTACTTTCAAACAGCGCTCTCAGCTGGTCGTCGTTTGTTCGAGTCCCGGCTCGGGAGAGACTGTTAGTGTCAGTAGGATCGTAGTGCTAGCCCCGCAATTGTCCTGTACACTTAACAGTCGGCTGCGAAGTTTGTATATAGTAAACAGAAGGTCGAATTCCGATACGGAATGTAGCACCAATGCTTTGCTTTTTTTACTTCCAAACGCATCGAGAATTGGCTATTTTGATAATACCGCCGTGGGTAATTTGGGTATGATTTGGAAATAACCATTAACTGTTGAGTAATTACATACCCGAAAAAATGTAGTTTGTTACTTCGACTAATAGTCTGAATACGTATTATGATCTATTTAATAAACAGCGGTATGTATACATAAGTGCAGCAAATTCATAACAATAAATGAGTTTAGTTCAATTCAGTGTTATTTAAGTCAAGTGTCGTTAACTAAAAGAGTATTATGACCGACGTACTTTTGGAATATTGTAACTAAAATATGTACTTTGGATTTATTTTTCTGTTTCGCAGAATTTATTCTTTTGATAATAGAAACCAGAGTCTATGTGTGTATAGAGTCGCGCAAAGAGAAAATCTATCGTTTCGGCAACACAGTTTTTGTGCCGTTTGTTGCCAAGAACTACCTTTTTACGTACGAATGAGTTAGTGCCACTAGTTGGGGAAAATATTTATAAATAGCCGTTTTGTTTGCAATGCTATGTTTTTAGCAGATGGACAAAAATTCAGATGAACACTCATTATATGTTTTGAACTTGTTTCTGAATAAATTTTCTCATTCGTGATCAGAATTCGGAAGAAGGCGCTAAATATAATCGACCAAAAATGGTGAAAAAGTGATAAAAGCCGTAGCAACGAGATGCGATGATTTACAGGTTGGAAGAAACAAAAGCAGTTTTACACGGGTTTTCACGTTTACTAGTGTGCGTAGGTGAAAAGTCACTTATCTCTATACAGTTCTGTTTTTCACCATGCATAAGCAAATATCATTTTTTGAAATTCTTCACAAGGTACACAGTTTTGAAAGATTACACCGGTGATGCTTTGTTAAATTTAACTGAACCAGTGTACAGGTTTAATGTTGGATTTAAAATGTGTAGTTAAAACGTCGGAAAAACACATATTCTTTATCACGCCTAATTACAACACTTTTCATCCACTCTTAACATTATCACCTTGTTTATCTACATTGCTCGATTGGTACCCTCGTTTGACACTGATTTGGTTCCCTTGGTTTCATCTTTGCGCGACTCTATCTATATACACATAGACTCTGATAGAAACCTGAAACACACAGTTCAGTTTTTCAAAAAAAAAAAAAAAATGCACAAATAAATGTATTGTTTGACGAGAGTAATCTGTTACAGAGCTGCAGTGTTGCGAATCACTCTCATTACACTGATATTGAACGTCACCCAGTGTCAATTCTCAGTGAAAATCATGTCAGTGAATAACTGATATATCTTAGTTATTATCGAAATTATTTGATCTGAGCCAATCTATTGCATGAAGTCGTTGAAGTAGGTAAGCATCTACATCCTCAACCTTATAAACATCGCAGAAGTGACACAGCGTGTGCGAAATCACAGTAATGCTGATAGTCAGCATTCTCACTATCAACTGATTGGAGCTGAAAGACAGCAGTGACAATTTGCAACACTTACAGAAGACGAGGCGAGTGGCGAGTTACTCGTCAGACCAATTTTGGTATTGCAGATATCGAGTCGGCTGGATTTTGGACGAGTAATTCGTCTGTCATTCAGTTGTCACCAGTCAAGTATCACTCGCGTAATAAAACATTATGCTCGTCTCGTCTTCTGTAATAGGGGCCATAATTCACCTGATACTAAGCCTGACTGGGAGCGTGTAGATGCAAATGCCTAATCACTCCACTATAGTGATCATTGTATTTGCAAGGGAACACGTATAGTAAACGGGCGTATATTACAAAAGTTCACATTGTTGGATAACATAATTTTCTTTCTTTAACGAAAAAAACCGATTAAGCGAATTCCGGGAGAAGTAAAATATAGGAATATATACACAATCTCGCACATGCTGCGAATGGCCTAGATACCTTAATCGAACAGTTATTTAGACTTAGTGATTGGTATAGCCTCCCAGCTGCTCTCAACGTACCTTTATCTAACAAAACAGTAGTCGTATGATTGAACCTCGGCTCAGGAGAGACTGATAGTGTCAGTAAGATTGTAGTACCCTGCAATTGTTCTGTACACTAACAGTTGGCTGTGAAGTCTGTGTATAGACCATATAACCGAATCTTTTTAACCTCACTTTTCTGACAGTTAGTGGTAACTTTGTTTACATTTTGAACTTCGTGCTTTTTTCTGGTGGAGCAGTCGTATGCGTAGTGAAATGCAACTCAATTTATAATTGTTCTTAATGTACTGGCACCACACGCACAATATTTAAAAAGCATTTTGTTAACAATTAAAATAATCTGAACTAATCTAATCTAATTGAGAGCAAAACTGCATCGCCTGAAGTCAAACAAAGTTACCAGTAGTCAAATTCAGATGCGTGACGTCACCGTGCGATGGTCTTTAATGAACAGAAGGCCGAATTCCGGTTGCGGAATGTAGCACCAAGGCATTCTTTGATTAGTATACGCCGTACGTTTTCATTTCGGCTTGAGAGTCTGCCAGCACCTGTGGAGAAAAATGTTGGAGAACAATTTGGGTCGGGTCCGATTGGCTCCGTTCCGGTCCGGTCCGAATAAAATTGGACTTCGAAGGTTCCAGTCTAATCGGACTTCGGACCGAACAGGTCCGGATTTTCCCGGACCCTACACGATCCGATATCGAACACTACTGTTAGTTTTACTGATATTCATAGTTTTATAATTAAAAACATCAACTCATTTTACAAAATTTGATCTCAGTTATATTAAGGGTGTGAAGTGTATTAAGTAAGATGCATCAAATATATTACCAAACAAAGACGAATATCTTATGAGAGAAAAAGTGACGTTACAACGCAAACTTAACCAGGTTACAACCTAAGATAGATTCAAACTAGCTAAGAACTTTTAGCGTACTCCTGTTTCTGTATAGCTCAAAATCAACACATTTGAAATTTTACATCAAAACCGCTTAGGCATTAAATGATGCAAACATCCTATTATTATTATGGAACCGAAAAAAATATTTTTTGGTGTACCTATTTCTGGTCATGTAGAAAAACTTTAAAAAAATATATTAAAAATCGCAAATCGAATTGATTTTACTTAAAATGTGCAATAAGTTTGTTACACTTGAAATATTTTTCACGTTATAGTTACCGGAAAAGTTATGTGAATATTTTCCACTGTCATTTTCACGTAAATTCTACGTGATTTTCATTTGAGTTCATCATGACCTGGTTAGATGAATTATCCTGTGAATTTTATTCAATAGACATATGCTTTTATGTGAGTTTCACGTAGAATTTACCTACCGGTAAAGTGTAAAGCATTTGAGTATCTGATAACTACGTTTTATACAACGTATAATTATTTATTTCTAATTTAGAAGAAATTATCGGAATATAATGCATAATATATCGACCGGGTATTCAAAATTGAACGACATAAAAACTGGAAAATAGAATGACATTCACTGGCGATAATTACTGCTAGCTGCATGTTCAGGTATCTTCTCGTCCTCAGAACTGAATCTCTGTTAAACCTGTAAGCTCAAAACTCGATATCAAATTATTATGGTTTTCCAAAAACTCACTTATTGACATATCATCTGGAACTTTTGTTTTATGTCCTGAAACCGAATCAGACTTCGCCATTATTGATTTCAGGATATTTTCGCACAAAGAATTCACGCGATACTTCCTCTAGAACATTTTGTTTGACGTTGTCAAGATCACGTAGATGGTACGTGATAATACATAGTATGCATGTGATTTTCACGTAGATTTATTTATTTGGTATATTCACCAACAGGCAAGCAGGTGCTTCAACAGCGTGACTTAAAGCTTGAAATTTAAAAATTTAAATTTTTTTTTAAATATCTTCAGAGATATTACATATTACAAACAATATTACATTTGAACTAGTCAGATCTTGAAAAAAATAAATGATATCGCCGTAGAAGAATCGTTCGAAACAAATTAAAGTCGAAAAAGGAGATACTCTGTTAAATAACCTTTGCCCCAAAAATGCCGTAGTTAGTTCGTTGAGCAGGCAAGCGTAGCATCGAATTGTTTCGCAGAGCACGAGGTTGCACGTTTACATTCACTTGTTCCAAAAGAGCGGGACAGTCTATGCGGTCTTGTAAAAGGTCTATGGTAAACAATACTCTGGCCGTGTCTCTACGGACAGACAGAAGCTCCAAACGTATTAATAAGCAGCGACTTTCATAGCTTGGTAGACGGAAGCGATCCGTCCATGGCAGTTTACGAAGAGCGAATCTCAAAAAGCGCCGTTGAACTGGTTCTATTCTTTCCACGCCATTGTTGTAATGAGGGGTTCAGACAACCAAGGAATACTCCAGTATAGAGCGAGATAATGCTCAACACAATGATTTAAGGGGGTAGATATCTGTAAAGTCTTTAGCGATCCTGAAGATATCCCAGAATTCTAGAGGCTTTGTCGACAGTAAACGAAATGTGAGGCTTGAAAGAGCTGGGAATCCAAAATAACCCCTAAGTCGTTAACTTGGTTTACGCGCTCGATTTCAGTTCCTAGCAAAGTGTGTTTGTAATGTATAGTCTGTTTTTTTTTCCGCAAAAATGATATGAACGAGCATTTAAATGGATTAATGTCCATACGGTTCAGATGGCACCAATCGGCAAAATTATCTAGCTGACGTTGAAGAAAGTGACATTCTTCAATTGTGTGAACTTGAAGATAGAGTTTGAGGTCATCCGCGTAAGACAACTGTGGTCCTTTAATAACTACACGTGAGCAGAACACTCACGTCATTAAAATAGAGCAGGAAGATAAGCGGTCCTAAGTGACTTTCCTGCGCTATTCCAGATGTAGCTTCAAAATAAGAGGATTGGCAATCCCTAATAGCAACGGATAAACGGCGACCGGTAAGGTACGATCGAAACCATAGTAAAAGATTCCCGTTGATTCCGAGATTGTCAAGTTTTGCAACGGCTATGCGATGGTTCAGTTTATCGAAGGCAGCTGTCAAATCAGTGTAAACGACATCCGTCTGAGCACGTTTCACCATACTGTCACTGATGTCGAAGTGAGGCGAAGCAAATAATGGCGTTTTAGCGACCATTGCTGGTTTTGCTTATGAAAACTTTGTAGTGAGTTAGCAAAGGCTTCATGATGACAAGCTCAAACAGCTTGGCAACAGCACAGAGCGAAGTGATGCCACGATAATTGCTCACATCGTTTTTGTTTCTCTTCTTGTGTACTGGAAACATGTACGCCGATTTCCAGCAGTACGGGAAGACACCGAAAGTGACAGATAACTGGAAAACATGCAAAAGCGGAGATACTGGGTTATCAATCTGCGTTTTAAGAAACGTCGACGGAATCCCATCACGACCTGGGTTTAATGATGCTTTGAGTTTGCAGCAGGCTCTAAATCATCGTCGCGTCTAAGGGGCCATCCACATACCACCTGGACAGCTTTGGGGGGGGAGGGGTGGGGTCTGTGTAATGTCCACGGTCCATACATATGTCTTATGTATGTGGTATTATCACATCCATAAGACATACGTAACACTTAGGAAGAAATCTTCCAAAAGAGTTGGTACAAAATGAACTACTCGAATGGTACCACCCTCTGAATAAAATCACTGTTTGAGTTGTTTTTTAGAGCAGTGTACCTGGGCAGCCCTGCATTTGTCTCGTTTCTACTCATTGTATGTGTGAGCTATCGCAGATCATCTCTGGTCCATGACGTTTGTTGTACCCAGACCGATGTCATGGCCAGTGATGCCACAATTTCATCTGCATTTTGAGGCTCAGGAAATCTTGCCACCTTGGTAAAATTTCAAAATATCTGTATAAACATCTGCATATGTACTGAACATATCCTTCTTGAAAAAAAAAAAAAAAACGCGAAATAGCTTGTTTAACATAATTCCGGTGAGTCATTCATAATTAGGGATACCATCTGGTCGAAGTTAGAAATCAGGACACCTTTTTTCGGTACAAATTTGAGCTAAGCTGTTCTTCGACGTTTAGATTAATACACCACGTTAATTGTGATTTGCACTTCAAAAACACTAAAATACTTCTTTACTATTTCAACATACTTCTCAAACGATCCAATACTATTAAGCAGCTTTGAATTTATAGGCAGATAATCAGCACATGTAAACTGTTTCAAATTAAACTAACTGTTTAGGGGGGGTTAGCACGAAAAGTCGAAAAATAAAAAAAATGTGATTTTTTGGATGTTTAGGGTAAATGAAGTGCTCGGGTATTTCGGCTATTGACTAAGGTATGTTTGAAGATGTATTTTGTGTGACGTGGGTGTAATATAGTGAGTATTACGCTATTAGCAGCGTTTTTCGCGAAACCATGTTTTTTTTCAACTTGTAGTAAGTTTTCTCAGCATCTACTGAGCCGATTTGGCTGAAATTTTTATTCCAGCATGTAATAACGGATTATCCTACTTGTTAAGTGATTTTTTGAGCATGAGCATGAGCATGAGCATGATTGACCGCCCGCGGTTGCTACTCCGTTATTGCCAGATCAGCAGTAATTACACAGAGAACCAATAGATGATGCTTGGGACCAACATGCATCCTCAATGTGTAAAAACTGGTGATCTTAATCTGTTTATCAGGCAATACCAGCGCCGGCCGCATCCGAATGCAGGTCAAAGAAGGAGTTTGTATAGGAAAATGTTGACGTGATACTCGCTTTATGGAAGCCGAGAACACCTCTGCACTTCCACGAGAAATCACTGGGATGTTGGAGAAAGGGCAAGGTATACACTGCCCATAATCGCATATTTGTAACATTTGCAAAATTGGTTGTTCGAGCAATTCGCACTTTTATATTTTGACCTTAAATGCATTGTTACTAATATATTCTCGCAAATAGACACTTTAACGAAACTTAGTATCATGAAGAAAGCACTAATTTACACTATGTATACATTGAATATTACTTTTAAAGTCAAATTGGTTGAAATTTTTGCAATGATACATTTATGCCGTCACTTTCAAGCTACTTTTGGAATATATCACATGGAAAAAGAAGTTTTTCATGTATTCAACAAGCATGAGCTGAACATCAGAAACGGATCACCGGTGGTTGGTTACCGGACCAGAATAATTCCGAGTTCCAAAGGATGCAGATGTGGATTTGGATGGAAACTTTTTTGACAAAAAAGTTGAAAAAGTTAAGTAGTGTGACAATTATGCGGTTATTTATATGACAAAATAACTTGGTATTTTTTACGACTTTTTTTCACACAAACATAAGCATATTTTTCCAGATGTAAAAAGTACATACTATTCTAAGCATTTCCCAATAAAAAGCACGAAATCCATAAAATGTCGAATGTTACAATTATGCGATCACAGGCAGTACAGCAGGGTTCGTTTTGGTGAACGATGCGCTGATTTCGAGCGTCGGGTTCTTTACAACAAGTGTCACGCCATTGAGTTCATTACATCCGCCGCGATATTCATAATGCGATTCGAACTTATTCAGTTTGAAAATGTAACACCGCAACAATAAATCGTACGCAAGGATACTGGATCTTTGACCGAACCGAGACAACTTCAAATGATCGGATATCTCCTCGTAAGGTGATCCTCTTTATACCGAAAGCTATTGCGCGTTGTTGATCTATCTGAAGATAATACGGCCTCTTGAAATGTATAAACGCGGAGTCTAGGTTCGGTCAACCGGATATTTTCTATATAACAGATCGACTAACGACGTCTCTCGTATTCACTTCGTCTGCTCTAAAAAAACGATCCCGCGAAAAACACACCTGAAAAACGGAATATAAAAATGATGCGCGCTTATTACGGAAACGAACCATGAGTATCTCTCTTGCCAAACACCGCGATCCTCTGCGTACGACGCGCGTGAAGTAGCCTTTACCACTTGTAGCAACCAGCTATTTGTCAATCTCGAGTACACGTTGGCCGCGATTCTTTGGAAGGTATACATCGCGTTTTCGTTAGTCACGATATTTATCGACCGAACGAAATCTTCGGTGAGACATGAACAAGCATCTGGGTAAACTCCGCGAAATCACTTAATTTCGAAAACGTTCATATGAGCAAAACTCTCCCGAACCGGAAACGCGGTTTACACCGAAGCATTACGCACGACCGCTATTTTACTACTTGTTAAGTGATTTTTTATGAAAAAAGTTATTTTTTTACTAAAATTGCCGCCATTGTGTCATTTTTTTGAAGTTTCAAAAACGGCTATGTAACAAGTTAAATAATCCATTCTTACATGCTAAAAAAATTCAGCCAAATGGGTTCAATACATGCTGAGAAAAACTTACCACTAGTTAGGTAATGATTTAGTGAGAGCATTCACGTTCCCAGCTGCCAACAACGTAATACACCACGCAACCACGACATGCAAAATGAATGCTCAAATACACCTTAATCAATATCCAAAATAGCCGCACACTTCACTTTACTCTAAACATTGGGAAAAAAAATTTTTTTTTGACCTTCCAGAGTAGGATTCCCCGTTAGGCCAAATGTTTAACGGTTACAATACCTAAAAGATTTCTCTCGTCGCTTCACTAAGATTGAACCAAAAACAAAATCGTCCGTAGTGATCGTTGTCTGTTGATCGTTTCTGGAATCAAAAAAGTTATTGATTTTGAAATGTTTTGTAATTATCACACTACAAAACTGGAAATCTCATGAAAATCAGGACAAATGCTAAAAAATGAAAAATAAATCAGGACGTCAAAAAAGGGTTTCAAAATCAGGACATGTCCTGCTAAATCAGGACGGATGGTATCCTTATTCATAATAAAATCTCCAACATTCTAAACAGTATATATGTTTGTTTTTGTTCACACATTTATTTCACACGGCACAATACAAATTAATGTTTTACGGAAACGGCATTTATGCTCATTATTGTTTTTCAACAGTATCAAGAAGTTTGATAACCAAACGGATAACCAAAAAAATCTGTATGAATCTGTATAATTTTCAAAAATCTGTAATCTGTATATGCAGATATCTGTATGAAAAATACGTAAATAATCTGTATACATACAGATAAATCTGCATATGTGGCATCACTGGTCATGGCAACTGTTTCCTGAAGCCGTCGCCGATGGTGATGGCGCTAGTGTTGAACATATGATCATAGGCTCCGTTCATTGTGTCGCATGTGTTACTGTAAAAAAAAATCGTGCTTCTAACTGTATTGAATGTAGGGCTATCCAGAACGTGTTGAAACTTGATTGAACATGACCATTTATGTCCTGCACAAAATCCAGAGAACGTTCAAAACAAAACAGTCGTTCTTCGCTTTTTGCATTCCTACACACCACTTGCAGCAACAGTTGATCTTGCATGGACGGAGCTTATCCGGCTGTTTCGCAATCACTAACAGCCTTTTGACGTATAATCGAGCCAGAGAAAAACGGCTTCAAGCAAATTATATGGGGATGACGTTCGTGAAAGTGATGTGGTTGGTCCATGACGTGTTGCCTGCATCACTGGCACTGGCACCCAAAAAATGAACAGTTTACCCTTTTCTTGTGTTAATTTGGGCAAAACAACCAAATGTTGTCGGTAATTGTTGTTTGCAATTCTGATAATTTTAAACAATGTATTATTTGATGTTCTCTGCGATTGTTAGTATATTCAGTTTATTCCAAAATTAAGTTAAGCAAATTTTGGCGGCAGGTAAAATGGTAAAATGGTATTCTGATGAATGGAAAAGAAATAGATTTTGTTACGCCAGAAAGCTACTGTGTCAATCTCTTGTTTCTACTCGAAAAATGCTACATTATTTTGTAAATAACTTTTTGACAGTTCCTTGAGGGATTTTCTTTGGGGCTCGATAACAGCGATGCCAGATTGGAAGACATGTCTTCAAATGGAAGACATTTACCCTGCGGTGAAGACATCTTTATTTGTGAAGACATTCGAAAATATGTGATATGACCCGCATTTTGGCAGAGGTGGTGACCTTTTTTTTTGCTCGGCAGTTCACGATGTGCCGGTTACTTTTCCAGCCGTTAGACGGCCCTAACGAGCCATCTCGGGTTGGAAGACATGTAAAGACATTTTGTATTGGAACAAGAAGACATTTGAAAAAATGTCCTGGTATCCCTGCTCGATAAAGCCGGGAAAAAGGAAATTCATTTTGTTCATCATTTGTCGAGCAGTTAGACAGGACGAGGTACGGAGTAATGTGGGGCAACGTGTACCAGAAAGAAAACGCCAGTGTTACGTATGTCTTATGTATGTGACCGCTTTGCAGTAAAATATTCAGTTGTTGATCAAAAAGTTTTTTTGTTTGTGTTGTGAAGGGATTTATCTAAAAATTATGGGAAAAATTATTTCTTCTGTGATGTTTAATAGGCTCTGGGAGTCAAAAAACTAAATGCAATGCTGAACCAAACCATGCAATATATTCAAGAACAACCCCACAAAAATAAAAAAAATATATTAATGAATGTAGGAATCGAACAGAATTGAAAAAAGTGTAGAAGAGTGGGTTTGTAGCTCAAAAAAAATTAATTTATAAATAAATCACGTTTGGGCAACCTGAAAACAATTTTTTAGAAAGTCGAAATGTTCTACAAAAATGCTATGAATAACATTATCTTTCCATTTAGGGCTGAGCACTTTGACTTTTTCAACATCGATTTTTTTGGGACACCCTAACCTACAGGCTTTAATGTAAAATCTCAGCCAGCACCACTTCATTTCATCACCAGCTTTTTACAACCTCTTTTTGAATATGCACACAAACCGTTTTGCCTTTCGAAAGCCAATTAAGTACCTAGCAGAACAGATCTGTTTCCGCCCACTAGAAAACGTCCTGTCATTAAAGAGATGTTCTTTCCATTTAGAACAGAACAGAAAGTGTAAACTTTGTATAAGCAGGGAACGGATTCATAAGTATATCAGTGTTTGTCGTGAGGCGCCTTAAGAACATACAATAGGCCTATTCAGCAAACAATACTCTTCTTGCGGGTATAGACACTGCATTGGCATAAACAGCCAATGTTTTCTGTGCACAAGGATGCGTTTTCTTTAAACATGACCTAATACATACTCTCGAGAGTTTCGGTATCTGTTTTCAGTAGACAGTCTCAACAGTTTATCCTTGTAGGAATAGTTTTTTTGTGAGGATTTGCGAATTACTAATAGGGAACATTGACTTCGAGTGAATAACAAAGCTGGAATACAAGTATGAAGATCTGTAAATTATTTCAATGATTTATCTAATGTCTACTTTTGAATTCATTTACCAACAATCGAATGTTGCACATATCCCAATCTTACATGAAAATGGTTCGTTTGAGGTGGATCTGTTTAGAAGTCAGGCACAAGACTCGGAAATAAATAATGCTTCACCTGTAAAAACACTACCTCATGTTTGCTGTGTTGATGCTAACATAAGGTAGAATCACAGACTAACAGACATAACACGTCGAACAAATTTTCAATAAAATCATCGTTTGGATGATTCCAGTACTTTACATTAGTAACACTAGCACCATCTGCTGTCGTGTTCGCGCTGCGTCATGTATTTTGACATCAGCGCCAGCGTTACTGCATGTGTCAAATGGAGAACTGCAAAATATGTATGAGATTGCATGACAGCGCCCCAGACGACGTTTTCGCGCGATGATTGTTGTTCGATTGAAAATTTGAAATGAACGTTTTTTGTGGCGATGGAGCTAGGTTCCAGTGTTACGTCTGTTAGTCTGTGGTAGAATTTTTACGTGTTTACGCCTGGGTTCGAATCCCACCGCCGACATAGGTGTCGATGGTTGTGAGGTGGCGTGATCTACTCACAACCAACCCAACTGGTCTAGATTCAATCCTAGCCGACACCGGGAGATTTTCTGAGGCGAATAATCTCTGGGATCACGCCTTCCATCGCATGAGGAAGTAAAGCCGTTGGCGCCGGTCCGTTGATAAACGGGTCGTGAGTTAGGGTCCTGGGTGTGGAGTCGCCTTCCTGGGCGTCGGTGTTTGGCCACAACAGTGGCGGAACTAGACCGACGGAAAATAAGCGAGAATAAAAAAAAAAAAAAGCATTAACTAACTCTGATTGCGCCTTTGAAAACTCTAGGTTGGCCATTTAAAGCTTCTATACAATTCCTCCCTAATGACGTTTGATTTCAGAGTATGCGAATTCCCGCTAGAGTCGTGTTGGTCTCCAGTTCTAGTAAAATAATAATTGAAATCGGATTATCCTTGGTCGGCGTGCGACCAGAACGAACCAATGCCAAAACCATTATTTCGAGTAATCGGCGACCGAAGTTTACTCACCCCGTATGCTTTATGCAAGCTGCTGCAGAGAACCTTTGTTATAATACCATTTTAAACTGTTCAAATGATTTCGTTTTTACATGAAAGATAGATTATCAATTTTACCATCCACTAGTGTTAAAAATTCAATTTTCAAAAAAATGGCGCTTGGTTCGGTCTGGTCGCACGCCGACCACTTGATAATTTCATCCAATTATTGTTATTAGCGTTATAACACCATAGCAATTAGAGATGTACTGATTGGTGAAGTTTTAAACAGCGTCGCAGGTAGAATTCGTCAATATCTGGAAAAACTAAAATAAAAACTAGAAGGAATCTGGCAGTCATTTTGTGAAAGAAAAGCTCATTTTTTGAAGTGGTAAAATTGCAAAATTTTGTGAAAACTTTGAAGTGATGACTTTTCTCGAGACCGAGAAAATAGAATCTGGAAAAAATCTGGAGATTTGAATCAAATCTGCAGATCTAGATTTTTGAACATATTGTGATTCTCAAGAATTTTCAGCATATTGTTGATTTACTCTTGATTTTCAGCGCCAACTTGATTAATTCGACATACTGAATGTTGAACAGCTATAGCTTTTTTAGAAAAATCCCAGCTCTTCATTTTGTTCAACAAAGTTGTTAGGCATCTAAACTACTATATTTTTTAACGTCATAAAGCATTATTGAACTCTCTAGAAAGAGAAATGCAAAAAGTAGGTTTTACCATACCCCCATTGTTTGGGGTCCCAAAGAGAACCTAAAAAACTTGGTTGTGGCTTTGTGCTATCAATTTTAGTTTTTTTTTCATGTAACGACGCCTCACTCTAATATCTATAGCACAGACAGACGTCCAAGCAAGAACAACATTGATCAAAATTTCCGTGTAAATTTTCAAAGTAAATTGCGTTATAAATCACTTGCACACTAGCGCCGCCTGGTAACCTTATCGCTACAATACTTTTTTTTTCGCTGGTGCACGTGGCTAGCGGTACTGGTAGCGCTATCTGGTTAAGGATTGCTACTACAAAAAACTTTACACAAGTTTGGAACTCAGCTTGGACGTCTGTCTGCATCTATACTGCCGCTCATAGCAAGTCCGTCCCATTTGCGTTTTGGTGCTGACGAGGAAACATCAATTGAAAATCGTAACGCTTTAGGTGAAATTTTGCACTCAAGTGCTTTTTCAATCAAGACCATCAACAGAATTTAGTACTGCAATGACAATCTAACACTTTTACATCATAAAACTTGCATACACACCGAAATTTGAATGAAATTTGTTGAAAATCATGAGTCCCAGCACTCACATGCGATTACTTTTACGGTACGTAGCCAGAATGATAGCGAGTCAGTCCCATAGCCAGCTACGAACGGTGAAGAAAAACAAACTAGGACTGCAAATCGATGGAGGTGCTATAGTTTGCGTTTGGAATGAATCCATCGCTGGTCAATTCATAAATGACCTTCTCTTGTGCTTCATTAAACAAGTTTTTGTGAGAAGCATAAGACAATGTACCAACTGCGCCGCTCGAAATAAAATTAGTTTTTGTATTTACGTTTGATACTACTGACAAATTCAGAATCAGTTTAGGTGTAGGAACTTGTTCTTAATTTTCCTGAGAGCGGTCACACGTTCGTGACAGCGGACAGCTTCCATGTAGCAGTCAACAAACAACAGCTGAAAGAAGCTACTGGTGGAAACTTTTTCTTGAAGAAAACATTGTACTACCAGCTACAGCTACACGATGTAGAACGCGTTAAATTCGATCAAACCTTCTATCGAATATCACTCGGTACATCCAATCCTAAACTTGAAGACCATAAACTGTGGTAAATATCACTTTTTTCATAATCATTATTGGCTGTGGGGATGAATTGCGAAGATTTTGAAGTAGAATACTTCTCTCAGTAAGTTCGGCTACATAGGGATGTGAAATGAAAATCTAAAACCGAAAAAAGTGAAAAATATGTCCAATTTCAAATGCTAATAAATCGGTTAGTATTCGATGGATTTCCTTCGTTCTTGCAGCAATAGACTGGAAAATCTTCTAAGATTCTTCCCAAAATAAGATAATTGTAATTTTATTATTCAAACTATTGTACTATTTAAAATAGTCAAGCCTTGTCAAAACGAAAAATTCGACCTCTGATTGGTCGTTTTATGCTTGCTTCCCAAGCACGGTCGACAGGATCATATACCTTGCATTTGAAAACATGCTATTTGACCTATATAAGAGCCTGTTTCAGCTGGAGCCGCTCATAATAGTTCTAGACAGCGACAACAGCAGTCGTCCTTCCTTAGCAGCAGCACTAGCCCTGTGGTTGGTCACCACGTCTCAGGAGCAGCGCGGTTTTTCTCAGCGTGTGTCGCCAGACAGCCATTATTCTCCCCGTGTTGGGGCAACATGAAGATTGCCATCGGGAAATCCAATGTTGGAAATCAAAATGCCTTTTTCAAGGCAAATGAACAAGTCATTGAAAGTTAATAATTTTTGTCAACGCAAGCAAGCATTCTGTGTTGCATCCTAGCAATTTAAATCTGTCGCACTCGTCGAATTTACTGACTGTAAAATAGCTTCCACAGTGCATGTTGTCCGTGTTTCTTAATTCCCCCAATGTTAGGGCAGCTCCAAAGTTGTAATCAGTAACCGATTTTGTACCGCAAAATGCTTTTTTCAAGGCAAATAAACAAATAACACTGTGCTACAAATGAAAAAAAAGGCAAGAACTTCTGAAGTGACCTAGTGTAGGTTGTAGGTCTTGTTGAGTGTAACATTCGCTCATACTAGAAATTTTCCAAACACCTTCAAAATCTGAAGTTATGGTCAAAATACGGTTTTTGGACCTCAGCGAATATAAATTTTTTTAACTCAGTCATTTGTGAACCGATTTTCAATATTAAAGCAGTTTTAGAAAGAGGACAAATAGAGCTTTCAAAATATATACAGGTTTGTTCTAATTTCAATAAAACATGTTAAGTTATTTGAGTTTATATCCAATTTTATAGACTTTTTCACGCAATTTTTCAATTTAATTTTGAATTTGCCGTCTATTTTTGTAAGAAACATACCACAAATACACTATAATTTCGAAAGTATATTCAATTCCGTATCAAATAAAAGCAGTTTTGTGGAAATCGGTTGATATTTGGCTAAGTTATATATTTTATAAAGAAAACCAAAATTTTTGGCTTCTATCGCACATTTATTTCACGGTGCTACAAATGATGAAAAAATGCAAAAACATTCGATGTGACTAAGTGTGGGTTGTAGCTTTAGTCAAAAGTTACTTGCGCATTTACTTGAAGTTTTTCAAATACCCCAAAAATTATTAGTTATGGTCAGAACCCTGTTTTTTACCTTAGCTCACATTTTTATGTTTAATACGGTTATTTTTCAACCGATTTTTTATATTTAGGCTGTTTTGAAAAGGCGAAAAATAGAACTCTTGGAACATATAAATATGTCTAAAGAGTGTACCTATATGTGATGAATAGTTTTAAATAAAATAAGATGATTTATATTCAACAAAATAAGATAGTTTTTTTTTTCAAATTTTACCTATATGTGATGAATAGTTTTAAAATAAATAAAATACCGCACCGCAATAAAATTCTGTTGTAGTTGTTCTTATTTTTGCTTTTACTTTATTTAGTAAACTCCCCACTGTAGGGGCAGCGCAAAGGCTGCGATCAGCATGACCAACTTTGAATAACAAACTGCCCTGTTAGACCGCATTCACAAAGACAGTTAGTTCGACTATGCAGAGCTAATATGAAGTCGATTCAATCAATCAGCAGTAACAGAATTTCGTCGTCTCCCAGTTGCCAAGTTGCAACATGATGCAACACGCAACAGCGAGCAAACGAAATCGCTTGATGTTACAAACCGCAATAAGATACGGGTTAAAACCGTTGCGTGTGTGAGAGCACCATCGGTGTTTATTCGCTGGATACAAAAATCAAATGCGAATTGTGGAATAATTCGTCTAAAGAACATAAGGAAATGGTAAACCTGAACTGAAAGGCGTGGCCTATTACGTAGCACCCTTCGGCTATAAAAATGTGTTTCTGGGAAAACTAGCTACATTCATTAGTCGGAAGGTGAACTGGATGGACCGTCCACAACGTTGACAGCAGTAACAGCAGATATCGGCACTCAGCAGTAACAGACCATAGCAGCGGGTCGCACCTATGGCTGCCTTCAAATTAAACAAATCACTTGCCCTGTGGTTGGTCACCACGTCTCAGGCCTCTGCCAGGCTGAACGCCAACGCGAGTGATCGGGCGAGATTTTTGCGTTATATCAGCCGGCACTTCCTCTAATGGAAAAGTAGGATCATTTTGCTTAGAAGAATATTACTGTCGGTAATATTACAGAGATGCGATCATATCCGATATGGAATTGAACAATTGTTCTTTTGAGGACAAATAAAACACTTAATTTGAAGAGTTAATAGCTTTGGGTACCAGTAGCAGTATGGTAACAACCTCAGCGGTAGGTGCAGCCGATTCTTCCCTAAGGCCGATGTAATAAGGAAGTAAATGGAAGCGGCACGGCGAAACAGTTCGGGTGTTCTTAGACGCGCGTCATTTTTCGTACGATAGCGGCGGTATTAGCGGTAGATGTATTTGCCAACACTTACTCCAGTAAAGCCGTGTCTAATTTTCAATGCGAAAACACCTTTCTATTGTGTTGGCCGTGCGCATTAGGCCTCTGCCAGGCTAAACGCGATAACCGGCGCGAACCGATACGCCGGCCGTAGGTTAATTTACAGCCGTAAGTAGAGCTGTGTAAAAGTATTCTACTTCAACCTTGCGGTCGTGGCTTTGCACACAACCCTCCTGTGATTTTTTTCAATGGGACCGACTTGCGATCACTTTTGCTATGAGACACACCGACTTGCTATTTTTTCCTTAGTTCCTCAGAACGAAGTATTCAAAAATGTTTGTTTCATCGAAAGTAGATATAAAAAGGAATTGATTCCATAAATAAACTCAAAATTGGGACGGACTTGCCATGAGCGGCAGTATAGGCTTAAATATGATTCCAACATTTCGAATAAAAAGAGGGACAGGGATTTTTGTTTATATCCAATAGGTAGATTTATGAGATAATGATTAAGGTCACGTTGACTTATAGCAAAAACATCATATCAAGAAGACTGGGAACTCTGCCTGAGATTGAGCGACAATTTTGGCAGTGCAGTCTGTTGAGTAAAAGTGGAACTGACGCATGCTAGTCTGTGTACTGGCGATGCGAGCGCAAGCCGAACGCACAGACTAGACCACCACATACGCACACTCTGTCTTCGCAGCGATGTAATTACCAGCACTTTTATAGCAAACTTCCACCTTTAATAGATGGAGTGCGCTGTTTGATTTGACGCTTGTCATTTATATGGGATCGATCCAGGAAGTTGGAGAGTAGGCTGTCCCAAAAAAAATCGATGTTGAAAAAGTCAAGGTGCTCAGTCCTAAATTGAAAGATAATGTTTTTTATAGCATTTTTGTAGAACATTTCGACTTTCTAAAAGGTCGTTTTCAGATTGCCCAAACGTGATTTATGAAAAAATGACTTTTTCAAGCTACAAACCCACTCTTTTGCACTTTTTTCAAATCTAATAGATTCCCAAATTTTTCCATATATTTTTTTTATTTTTGTGGGGTTGTTTTTGAATATTTTGCATGGTTTGGTTCAGCATCGCATTCAATTATTTAACTCACAGAGCCCACTGAACATCACAAAAAAGTGAATTTTCCTTATAATTTTCAGATAAAACCCTTCAAAACACATATAAAAAAATTTTATGATCAAGAATTTAAAATTTACATTGCAAAGCGAAATTCAAGACGAAAATTTACATGAAAAAAGATCCTTGATATCTTATCGGGGGGCTGAGATATCGGCGTTTTTACATGTGATTGAAAACTATGCTCTAAACTAAACTAAACTCCCCAGCTGGTCTCGAGGTACGATGCTGGCCTAACAAGCCAGTCGTCGTAGGTTCGAATCTCGGCTCGGGAGAGACTGTTAGTGTCAGTGGGATCGTAGCGCTAGCCCCGCAACTGTCCTGTACACTTAACCTGTCCTGTACACTTTTTGAAAACTATGCATTTTGTCACAAATGCCACTAAAGCTCAATACCTCCATTACACAGTGTTTTATTTTGCCGTTTGTGCGTATAATTTCCTAAATAGTGATTCATATGTTGATTATAGTCATGAGGTATGTTCGGAGAAAAATGCATCTTTTAATGTAGAAAGAAGGGTGATCAATCCACCAATAAGTGAGATAAAACATTTACTTTTTAATCAGAATAAGATAGACGCAAGGTGTCTTCGACAAAGTTTTAGGTTATCTTAAAACAAGAAACTTTACCGAAGACATATTGTTTCTATCTCTTACATATTACGAGCAACATTGAGTTTTCTATTAGAAGGCACTAAAAATCACAATTTTCGTTCTAACTTTTTTCGCAGATTTTTCCAAATTTTAAAACCTTCTACTTAGTAACCAGCCATCCAAAAATGCATTTGTTTTCTTAACATTGTTATTTTTTATCTCCCAAAATAAAACAGTTATTTATCATATTTGTTAAAATGCGTAGTTTTCCATCACATAGAAAAATGCCAATATCTCAGCTCCCCGATAAGATATCAAGTATCTTTTTTCATGTAAATTTTCGTAGTAAATCCCGCTTTGCAATGAAAACTTCAGTTCTTGCTCAAAAAATTGTTTCATTTGTGTTTTGAAGGGTTTTATCTAAAAATTATTAGAACAAATAATTTTTTTGTTATGTTTAAGGGGTTATATACCTTTTTAATCGAGGAAAATAAGGGAAGTTTGAATCTATTTTTAAGTGCATAGCACCATTTTTATTGCATCAAAGGGGTATTTTTCTGAAAGTACAGTTTATCAACAACAACAAAATACGTTTGATTTTGAGATATACCAATTATTACGTGAGTAATGGCCGTTTCCCCGAAAGGCTATTTTTTTGCAGAGGCTTGCGGTGATCCTGATAGAGACTCAGCGGGTCAACCGAAATCAAAAAAGTCATATTATTTCATTAGTTTAGAAGTGTGCCGGGTCCTTGAACGATCGCTTTTATGAGTATTTTGTTTTCAGTGCAAACGGGAACGTTTTTCCCAAAAAATGCACGTTTTGAGCGCTAAAAATTGCAATAATTTTTTTTTTGCAGCAAAAGGTAACTGTATGTTTCAAAAAACGATCGTTCAAGGACCGGCGAATTTAATAACGAAAATTTAAAAAAAAAGATGAAGGAAATCGGTTTAGTACTTTTCCCGCAATCAGGATCACGGCAAAGTCATTTTTCGGAAAACACTATTCCGAGATAATCGCGTGTAAAGTTTCAAGTTTAGCTTATGCGGCCGTGGCGAGGCGCGCTGCAAATCGCTCTAACTTTCTCCCTATTGCTCAGATCTTTATGAAAATTTGTGAAAATGTTCTCAAGATATTGTATTTGAAGATAATACAATAAATTTTTTTTCTGTTTTTTGAATACTAAAAAGGTATATAACCCCTTAATGGGCTCTGGGAGTCAAAAAAAAACCAATACAATGCTGAACCAAACCAGGCAAAATATTCAAAAACAACTCCACAAAAATAAAAAAAAAAATACGAAAAAATGTAGTAACCGAACAGAATTGAAAAAAGTGCAAAAAAGTGGGGTTGTAGCTTAAAAAAGTCATTTTTTCATAAATCACGTTTGGGCAACCTGAAAACAATTTTTTAGAAAGTCTAAATATTCTACAAAAATGCTATGAATAACATTATCTTTTAATTTAGGGCTGAGCACCTTGACTTTTTCAACATCGATTTTTTTTTGGGACACCCTATTGGAGAGGCTTTTAGACCAAAGTGTACGCTCTAACCAAATTTGGGGAAATGCGTATGGGTGAAAATCCATTAAGATAGGGCAGGTCAAGTTTGTGAGGTTTATGTATACCAAGGGACTGACACAGTAGCTTTCTGGCGTAACGAACATCTATTTCTGTACCATTCATCAGAAAACCATTTTATCTGCCGCCAAAATTTGCTTCACTTAATTTTGGAATAAACTGAATATACACTAAGGTTGCTTTTTTACGCGGATTCCAGAATTCACGCGTTTTTTTTTTCGCGGATTCCGGAATTTACGCGTTTTTTTTACGCGGATTCCGGAATTTACGCGTTTTTTTACTCGGATTCCGGAATTTCCGTTTTTTCCGGTTTTTTACGCGGCACGTATCCCCCGCGTGAAAAGCGACTTTTGTGTACTAACTACTCGCATAGAACATCAAATAATATGCATAACATTGTGGAAATTGTTTAAAATTATCAGAATTGCAAACAATAGTTACCGACAACATTTGGTTGTTTTGCCCAAATTAACACAAGAAAAGGGTAAACTGTTCATTTTTTGGGTGCCAGTGCCAGTGATGCAGGTAACAAGTCATGGACTAACCACACTCATGTCACGGACGTCATCCCCATATATTTTGCTTGAAGCCATTTTTCTCTGGCTCGATTATACGTCAAAAGGCTGTTAAGCTTGTAGTACACTCTTTGTCTAATGGTCAAATATTTGACCATTTGACATAATGGTTAAATTTATTTGACATCATGGTTGTTGTTTGCCCGTGTTTGCCCCATGTTAAAATTGGAGAGTGACAAATAATTATCTTTGACCAAATTTTTGTCTGTCAAAAAGTGACAAATATTTGACGCTCGGTCAAAGAGTGTACTACAGGATTTAGTGATTGCGAAACAGCCGGATAAGCTCTGTCGATGCGAGATCAACTGTTGCTGCAAGTGGTATGTAGGAATTCAAAAAGCGAAGAACGTCTGTTTTGTTTTGAACGTTCTCTGGATTTTGTGCAGGACACACATGGTCATGTTCAATCATGCTCCAACACGTTCTGGATAGCCCTACATTCAATATAGTTAGAAGCACGAATTTTTTTTAGATTAACACATGCGGCACAATGAACGGAGCCTATGATCATCTCAGAGTTACTAATATGATACGAGCTAACAAATCTGAAGGTTATTCCACTGGAGCTGCTCTTTTAGACATAAAAAAAGCATTCGACAGTGTTTGACATAAAGGTTTGATTGCGAAATTGCAAACTTTTAATATTCCAATTTTCCTAATCAAAGTTTTAAAAATTTATCTTACTGATCGAACTCTGCAGGTTGTCTATCAGAATTCAAAATCTGATAGATTTCCTGTCAGAGCAGGTGTACCTCAAGGTTCAGTCTTGGGTCCAGTCCTGTACAACATATTCACTTCAGATCTTCCTGATTTGCCTCCAGGATGCACAAAGTCATTGTTCTGCGATGACACAAGCATTTCCGTAAAAGGAAAAAGTCTTCGTGTCATATGCAGTCGATTGCAGAAAAGTTTAGATATTTTTTCTTCCTACTTGCAAAAGTGGAAAATCTCTCCCAATGCTTCTAAAACTCAAATGATAATTTTTCCGCATAAGCCTAGGGCTTCTTGACTCAAGCCAAACAATAATCACGTTGTCAAGATGAATGGGGTTATTTTAAGTTGGTCCGACAAGGTTAAGTACTTGGGACTAATTTATGATAAAAAACTTATTTTCAAAGAGCACATTGAGAGTATACAAGCCAAGTGCATCAAATATACGAGATGTTTATATCCTCTCATTAACAGGAATTCTAAACTTTGTTTAAAGAACAAACTTTTGATTTACAAACAAAGTTTTAGACCAGCAATGCTTTATGCTGTACCGATCTGGTCAAGTTGCTGTTCAACAAGGAAGAAAACGCTCCAAAGGATTCAGAATAAAATTCTGAAAATGATTTTGAAGCGTCCTCCTTGGTTTGGTACACTCGAATTACATAGACTTACTGGTGTTGAACCATTACAAGCTATGTCAAATAAAATTATTAACAATTTTCGACAAAAATCGTTGCAATCCTCAATTGCTACGATAAGCTCTCTTTATAGCCAATAAGTTAGCAATTAAGTTAGTTGTAAGTTTACTTCCCCTTTTCTGACAAGTAAGTTTAAATCCCTACGAATGATAAGTCCTAATTGCGAAAGCAAACAAATCCTAACAATTAAAATTACAAATTTCTAACAGTGTTGAGAAGTCACCATTTGTGATTGGACACACATACTCATCACTTACTAATATTTATCATAAATACTTAGGCTACTAACAAATCCCCCCTTTAAAAAAAAATCACAGGAGGGTTGTGTGCAAAGCCACGACCGCAAGGTTGAAGTAGAATACTTTTACACAGCTCTACTTACGGCTGTAAATTAACCTACGGCCGGCGTATCGGTTCGCGCCGGTTATCGCGTTTAGCCTGGCAGAGGCCTAATGCGCACGGCCAACACAATAGAAAGGTGTTTTCGCATTGAAAATTAGACACGGCTTTACTGGAGTAAGTGTTGGCAAATGCATCTACCGCTAATACCGCCGCTATCGTACGAAAAATGACGCGCGTCTAAGAACACCCGAACTGTTTCGCCGTGCCGCTTCCATTTACTTCCTTATTACATCGACCTTAGGGATTAACCGGCTGCACCTACCGCTGAGGTTGTTACCATACTGCTACTGGTACCCAAAGCTATTAACTCTTCAAATTAAGTGTTTTATTTGTCCTCAAAAGAACAATTGTTTAATTCCATATCGGATATGATCGCATCTCTGTAATATTACCGACAGTAATATTCTTCTAAGCAAAATGATCCTACTTTTCCATTAGAGGAAGTGCCGGCTGATGTACCGCAAAAATCTCGCCCGATCACTCGCGTTGGCGTTCAGCCTGGCAGAGGCCTGAGACGTGGTGACCAACCACAGGGCAAGTGATTTGTTTAATTTGAAGGCAGCCATAGGCGCGACCCGCTGCTATGGTCTGTTACTGCTGAGTGCCGATATCTGCTGTTACTGCTGTCAACGTTGTGGACGGTCCATCCAGTTCACCTTCTGACTAATGAATGTAGCTAGTTTTCCCAGAAACACATTTTTATAGCCGAAGGGTGCTACGTAATAGGCCAGCCTTTCAGCCTGGCAGAGGCCTAATGCGCACGGCCAACACAATAGAAAGGTGTTTTCGCATTGAAAATTAGACACGGCTTTACTGGAGTAAGTGTTGGCAAATGCATCTACCGCTAATACCGCCGCTATCGTACGAAAAATGACGCGCGTCTAAGAACACCCGAACTGTTTCGCCGTGCCGCTTCCATTTACTTCCTTATTACATCGGCCTTAGGGAAGAATCGGCTGCACCTACCGCTGAGGTTGTTACCATACTGCTACTGGTACCCAAAGCTATTAACTCTTCAAATTAAGTGTTTTATTTGTCCTCAAAAGAACAATTGTTCAATTCCATATCGGATATGATCGCATCTCTGTAATATTACCGACAGTAATATTCTTCTAAGCAAAATGATCCTACTTTTCCATTAGAGGAAGTGCCGACTGATGTACCGCA
The DNA here is from genome assembly GCF_029784165.1 of Wyeomyia smithii. Taxonomy (NCBI): domain Eukaryota; kingdom Metazoa; phylum Arthropoda; class Insecta; order Diptera; family Culicidae; genus Wyeomyia; species Wyeomyia smithii. The sequence goes on along the minus strand of NC_073695.1, from coordinate 172,990,592 downwards.
AAAATCTCGCCCGATCACTCGCGTTGGCGTTCAGCCTGGCAGAGGCCTGAGACGTGATGACCAACCACAGGGCAAGTGATTTGTTTAATTTGAAGGCAGCCATAGGCGCGACCCGCTGCTATGGTCTGTTACTGCTGAGTGCCGATATCTGCTGTTACTGCTGTCAACGTTGTGGACGGTCCATCCAGTTCACCTTCCGACTAATGAATGTAGCTAGTTTTCCCAGAAACACATTTTTATAGCCGAAGGGTGCTACGTAATAGGCCACGCCTTTCAGTTCAGGTTTACCATTTCCTTATGTTCTTTAGACGAATTATTCCACAATTCGCATTTGATTTTTGTATCCGGCGAATAAACACCGATGGTGCTCACACACGCAACGGTTTTAACCCGTATCTTATTGCGGTTTGTAACATCAAGCGATTTCGTTTGCTCGCTGTTGCGTGTTGCATCATGTTGCAACTTGGCAACTGGGAGACGACGAAATTCTGTTACTGCTGATTGATTGAATCGACTTCATATTAGCTCTGCATAGTCGAACTAACTGTCTTTGTGAATGCGGTCTAACAGGGCAGTTTGTTATTCAAAGTTGGTCATGCTGATCGCAGCCTTTGCGCTGCCCCTACAGTGGGGAGTTTACTAAATAAAGTAAAAGTAAAAATAAGAACAACTACAACAGAATTTGATTGCGGTGCGGTATTTAATTTATTTTTAAACTATTCATCACATATAGGTAAAATTTGAAAAAAAAACTATCTTATTTTGTTGAATATAAATCATCTTATTTTATTTAAAACTATTCATCACATATAGGTACACTCTTTAGACATATTTATATGTTCCAAGAGTTCTATTTTTCGCCTTTCCAAAACAGCCTAAATATAAAAAATCGGTTGAAAAATAACCGTATTAAACATAAAAATGTGAGCTAAGGTAAAAAACAGGGTACTGACCATAACTAATAATTTTTGGGGTATTTGAAAAACTTCAAGTAAATGCGCAAGTAATTTTTGACTAAAGCTACAACCCACACTAAGTCACATCGAAAGTTTTTGCATTTTTTCATCATTTGTAGCACCGTGAAATAAATGTGCGATAGAAGCCAAAAATTTTGGTTTTCTTTATAAAATATATAACTTAGCCAAATATCAACCGATTTCCACAAAACTGCTTTTATTTGATACGGAATTGAATATACTTTCGAAATTATAGTGTATTTGTGGTATGTTTCTTACAAAAATAGACGGCAAATTCAAAATTAAATTGAAAAATTGCGTGAAAAAGTCTATAAAATTGGATATAAACTCAAATAACTTAACATGTTTTATTGAAATTAGAACAAACCTGTATATATTTTGAAAGCTCTTGAAAGCATTTGTCCTCTTTCTAAAACTGCTTTAATATTGAAAATCGGTTGACAAATGACTGAGTTAAAAAAAATTATATTCGCTGAGGTCCAAAAAACCGTATTTCGACCATAATTTCAGATTTTGAAGGTGTTTGGAAAATTTCTAGTATGAGCGAATGTTACACTCAACAAGACCTACAACCTACACTAGGTCACTTCAGAAGTTCTTGCCTTTTTTTTCATTTGTAGCACAGTGTTATTTGTTTATTTGCCTTGAAAAAAGCATTTTGCGGTACAAAATCGGTTACTGATTACAACTTTGGAGCTGCCCTTACATTGGGGGAATTAAGATACACGGTAAACATGCACTGTGGAAGCTATTTTACAGTCAGTAAATTCGACGGGTGCGACAGATTTAAATTGCTAGGATGCAACACAGAATGCTTGCTTGCGTTGACAAAAATTATTAACTTTCAATGACTTGTTCATTTGCCTTGAAAAAGGCATTTTGATTTCCAACATTGGATTTCCCGATGGCAATCTTCATGTTGCCCCAACACGGGGGGAATAATGGCTGTCTGCGACACACGCTGAGAAAAACCGCGCTGCTCCTGAGACGTGGTGACCAACCACAGGGCTAGTGCTGCTGCTAAGGAAGGACGACTGCTGTTGTCGCTGTCTAGAACTATTATGAGCGGCTCCAGCTGAAACAGGCTCTTATATAGGTCAAAGAGCATGTTTTCAAATGCAAGGTATATGATCCTGTCGACCGTGCTTGGGAAGCAAGCATAAAACGACCAATCAGAGGTCGAATTTTTCGTTTTGACAAGGCTTGACTATTTTAAATAGTACAATAGTTTGAATAATAAAATTACAATTATCTTATTTTGGGAAGAATCTTAGAAGATTTTCCAGTCTATTGCTGCAAGAACGAAGGAAATCCATCGAATACTAACCGATTTATTAGCATTTGAAATTGGACATATTTTTCACTTTTTTCGGTTTTAGATTTTCATTTCACATCCCTATGTAGTCGAACTTACTGAGAGAAGTTTTCTACTTCAAAAAAAAAAAAAAAAGAGCCTATGATCATATTTTCTACACTAGCGCCATCATTATCGGCGACGGCTACAGGAAGCAGTTGCCATGACATCGGTCTTGGACAAGGGGATGGCAACATGCTATCTCTTTTTATGTTGAATGAGTGAAGAGTCTTCCCGACAAAGGGATAAGTATCAGGGATGCCACATATACAGATTTTTCTGTATTTTACAGATTTTTGAACTAAAAAAGCAATACAGAATCTGTATTACAGAATTACAGAATATTGAAAAACCTGATGCTGTTTATGTTGCAGAAGAAGAGGGATAAGTCTACGACGAAGGCGAACAATAACGTTTCGGAATATTTGACGGGATTTCTATTGAAAATTCGTGAAACAAATTGCAAAGCTGTTCGATTTCATCGATCCTATTGTAAAAACAGTAAATTTATTTAATCTCAAAACATTCGTGAAATTGAAAATTTAAATGATTTGATTTCCCAAATTCGTAACAGTAACTGTTCGACTTGAATAACGAATTTTGCTCGCTAAGAACAAACTTTTTGACCGGAAGATTTGTTGAAAAAGATGACTTAACTTGGTCCGAGTAGTTAGACGCCACAATGCCGAAAGGTAAATTCATGTTTGTGCGATCATTTGTGCGAATTTTTTTCAATTTGTGCGAATTTTTTCAATAATTCCACATTCTTCGGCTTGTGTAGAACGCATATTTTTAATATATAATTGCAGCACGTCCAAATCTAGTAATCTCATGGCCCCTAAGCTTATGAGCTCAATTTTAAAAGCTAAAACCTACGTTGCTAACCAAGCAGGAGCTACTAAAATTAAATCAACAAAAACATGCATGAACATCACGTAAAGAAAAATAAGCAATATCGTGCTCAGTTACTACGTTTGGTTATCGCTTGATTATAAGTTCGAAACCAAAAAAAATAAGCTTAAGCAAAAAACGGAGATTTGTTTCAATATATTTTTAAGGAAGAAGTTTTTCATCCAACGTTCTTAGTTTGCTCGATACGGATTTTTATACAGATTTTTTAGCCCGTGAAACAGATATACATATATTTTCAAATGAAAATACAGAAATAAATGTGGCAACCCTGATAAGTATATAGAACTTTTGCTGGACGTCTGCCTCGGGGCTTTATTTTTAAATAAAGCCCCGATATGTTGCCTACTGTCAAACGTGTGGAGTTTAGATAGGGCTGCCATCCCATTGGTCTGGGACCAACAAACGTCATGAACCAGAGTTGATCTGCGATAACTCACAGATATATGAAATTTGACAGCAGTGAATCTCCTCTGACAGGCACCCTAGGTACCATTTTTTTGTATACAATGCTCTTCTAGTAAAGGAGAACTAGCCATGGTTTTTTGTGTTTTGTTGTCTTTTTTGTTTACTCTAGATTTTTTACATTAAATGTTATTTATTCTTAAAATATCCAAAACTTTAATATAAAATAATTGGCTGGAATCCAATGAGTAAAATCGGTAAAATCAGTTTCGAAAGGGTCAACTGTGATCTGCGCATGCGCATACAGCCGCATACAACAAAAATCAAAATTCTAGAACAGTCGTTCGTGAAGTGTCAAACGAGTATTATTGTTTTGATAAAGTATTTTTTGTGCATTATTGTGAAATTGCTTATCTAAAGTCGCTGCTTATGTCATATTTGTGTTCTACGTGGCCATAATATAAATTGATAACCGCAGTAAAGGATAGTGCGTTCCAAGTGTAAACCAACTGTAAAAATGACGACTCCGCTTGGATATGATGAGCTTCTGCAATGTCCTTTTGAGAAAGCTCACCGGATTCAAGCTCATGCAATGTCGAAGCATTTATTTAAATGTCGGAAGAACCATCCTAACCAGAAATTCATTACGTGCCCCTTCAACGAAACTCATCGAGTGGCAGCCGTTGACCTTAAGTCTCATGTAGCACAGTGCACAGATCGAGCCTCTTTCGATACGTATAAATATTCAATCTGTAATTCGGCTGCAACGGTTCCAGTGAATACGCCAGCTCCGGAGCTGGTTTATAATAATAGTCCCCCCAAAAGTTCAACAGAAGACACTAAGAAGAACAATCATATTCCAGCGCTAGATGTAGATGAATGCTGGGATGATATGGATGCGCCAGCCTACAATCCTCAAGCATACTGCGCCAAGGCAAAAGTAATCCGAAAAGCTACTCTCAAAACTCCGTCAGAGAAAAAGACTTTTTACGAAAGCGAACGTCTTCGGTTACAAGATCTCAAATTGGCCGATTAGAGACACGCATGTACTATATTAATCAAATCCATGATTAATTGTTAACAGAGAGCTTAAGGTTATTTGAATGCACTGTAGTGAAACGTAATGATTTAAATTTGTACAATGAAAAGAAAAGCTAAAATCAAACATAAAAATTGTATCTAGTTGTGTTTCAAAAATCAGTTCGTGAATAAACATCAGTGTAAGTTTTTAATGACTTTGAGACCTTTAAACCGAAATCCGTAACATGTAAAACTGTCTCTACTTATTATTTTTAATATCTAAAAAATATAATTTTAGAAGAGTTGTTGTTAGAATCGATTTACACTTTACACCAGTGTAATGTAAAATCTAAAATAAACGTTCCGAATGCTAATAACGGAAAAATTTACTCATTACAATATAATGTCCACTCTACCTCAAACCCTTTCCTGTGAACCAATTGACAAAACTTATTGCTGAAATTGAATTTCGTTTATCATTCTCTCCTCGACTGAAAATTTCGCTGTGTTGGGCTGTTTGCTTGGCTTTGACAAGGCTACTTACTCACTATAATTAATATAGGCTAATAAGGCTACTTACCGAATTTAACTTAAAGTTGAACAGTTTTTAAAAATTTCTGAAAACCAATATATAATATAGAACCGGTATGTAACGAACCCATGTCTACTAGAGGTGTATGAGAGATCATAATAGGAATCATCAAGAAACTATGTTGCGTTTTTTCGTGAAAATCAACACGAAGATAATAAAAAGTAAATGTCGGTTACCCGACTAGCAGTAAATCAGCTGATGACGCGAAAAAATTTACTCACGCTCGACCTGGTTCAGCTTCTGTTGCGAAGGAGGTGTAAATGCCCTGGCCGTTGTATAAACTGCCACAGCGGAATGTGTACAAACGAATTCGCTTTTTGAGATTTGCTAATATTAGCCGATGCAGACGGAAGTATTTGACAAATGGCATAAGCCAGCTGCGGACGCCGTGCGTTCCGATTAGATCATTTCAAAGAGATTATACGAATCAACTAGTCATCCGAAAACTGTTACATACACTCGAGAAGTGGTTAATAATAGATTCGTAAACAATTTTATATCTCACAGTGTTTAATAGAAAATATTACTAAGTGGGTGACGCATTTAGGGACAAATTATTGGCCAACTGTAATGCACTAGAGCAGTTCCACAAAAAGCCCAGGCTGGGCCTCCAAGTTTTAATATGTTTTTATTTGGCTGAAACTTTGTTGAAACGTCTATGGGCAAAAGATGCCATTATGTATTATGTATTGGTTTAATATTTTGGAACACGACTCATTTTTTAAAAGCTATTTAAAAATGCTATTTTAGGAAGGTATTGATGATTACAAATGTTTTCAGGGCCTTTTTCAAAAAATTATATCTTTAAACAATAAAATGCTAGGAAAAGAATAATACAGGTCGGATTCGATTATCAGGAATAATATTTTTCTAAATTTTACTATTTATAAAAATTTTACATATTTTGTCCTTTCCGGAATATTTGTTACCATTCTTGTCACTTCCGACATGTTTGGGACATGTCCGAGTACAGTTAAGTCAATGAAAGTTTAATTAATTCTCATTACTTCTGAAAACTTTCACCTATTTTCCCAATGGAAATAATTTCTGCTTACGCTACGGCATCATATAAGTAAAATCACAAAAGAAAACAATTCTTTTAGGTTCGTTGATTGCAAGCCTGAATAATTTTTTGTTGCCCGATATTCCGGAAAATTTGATTATCCGGAGTGGTTTTTTTTTATACTTTCAAAATAATCGAGTCCGACCTGCAATATCAAAATCTACCCAAAACTAGTTAGATTAGGAAAGCCATGCATGAAAAGAAAAGCTCCCATAAAGATTCAGCCTAAGAGGGCTGAGAAACGCCCAAAAAAGGACAAAGCAGAACAAGCAAAGCAAACGCCTTTATAGTTCAGAGAAATGAAAAACCGAAAGAAAAATAATCGTTATGCCTTGAATGATTGTGAAAACACGCCAAAAAAGCAACACAATATATTCCAAAATCCAATCTAAAAATACTTTGATTTCTTAAATAATTTCAAACCGCTCGAAGAAACCAGAGACAGAAACAAAAAGGATTCAATAATGGCAATAATGCTACGGTAGAAGCTGGAAAGATAAAATATTTTCTGCAAGAAAGAAAAGAATAAAAAACAAACGCATCAAGTTGAACATGAAAACGCTACTGACTGACTGAAAACATTTTTAAACAGAAAGTACAGTAAAATTCGATAACACACGAAAATTGAGCTTCAATTTACCTTGCGTCAGAAAAAGACCAGAAACTTCAATCAACAATTTATCCCAAATTAACGTCAAAAATTTTTGAAACCTCTGAAAAAGGTGAAAAGAAAGCATTCAAAAGTTTGTGCTGAAAAACATCCCCAAAATCGAAAAAAGTCGGGAAGAAAATAATCCAAAATATAACATTAGGTGACTTTAGGTGAATATTTTATTTCAGCTGAAAGTCTTGAAAAGTTCTAAACATGTGCTCGTTAGTCTAAAGAACCTTTCAAAAAAAAACCTCATTTATATCAAATATAACTGACAACAATTCCACTCTAAAATCAGAACAGCTGTACGTTTTTTATTACAGGCCAGTATATTTTTCTTGCAGATTTACGTTCTTTTGGGAAAAATACCGTGTCCACGTAGACATTATCATCTTATTTATTTTTCGGGACAGAGCAGAATACGTATAGAAATAATTTATCATCATTTGTTTCCTGAACATCATCGTCACGGTAATGTTAAAAGCATTGATCAACTGTTCGTTTCAGAGCAGCAGTTTCTTTTGTACCTAACCCCCCCGGAAGGCATGTAAGCTTTTACTTCATTACGTAGATTTGCTTGTTTTTCCTACACAGATAATCACTGTGGTTATCACAAGTTGAAATACTCTTGTTAATGGATTTCGGTGGGTCGAAGGCACCACCCAATGACACTGTACAAATGCTGTCGGCTCTTACCACTAGCATAAGCTGTAGACAATAAACTGATATGTCATGCTGCTTGTAGTATTTATTTTCTTACAAAATCTACTTTACAACTACAGAAAGTTTATTTAATTTAATTTTAGAAACGTGGCGTATTATTTTGAACTGTCACAAAAACATTCATTTCAAGTTGTTGGAATAAGAGCCTTTGGAAAAGAACCATGGAGCCTTTCGAGGTATGGTCTGCAAATCCTAAAGTGGTAATACATTTTTTATTCGAAATTCAGTGCCAAATTGGAAGAAAGGGTGCGATATGATAACGATGATTATAATATATATGGCAACGATGATATAATATGTCCGCCACGGGTACCTGGACTAAAGAAGAGGTATACCACAAAAGATCAAAATAATGGTCGCAGTGGTCTAAATCTTACAAAAAAGTCATTCCGTGTTACGAAACTGATTTTGCCTTGGTTGGTTATCCGGACCAGAATAACTTCCAATGGTAGCTAATTTTGGTACCAGAAAACGCAAAAAGGAATGTAAAGTAGTGTGACAGTTTTGCGATTATTTATGACAAAACAATTTGGTATTTTTCACGAATTTTTTCGAACAAACATAAGCAGATTAGTGCAGATGTAAAATGTACATACTATTTTAATTTTCAATTAAAAATCCGCAATCCAAAAAAAATGTCAAATGCTACAGTCATGCGATTATAGGCAAAAGTGGTTCGAATGAAATAGTGTTTGGAAAGTCTCCTTTCGAGAGTGATCACTCATAATAATTAGCTGATATTTTATTAAAATGTAGATGTAGGTGAGTGAGTGCTAATTCCTATTATTTGTTGCGGTCGCTCTACGCATAATTACGCTCAAACTTCAATTGACGTGAATCGCTTTTGTTAACACTACAACTCATGATGATTAACAAAATGTTCAAATCTATATGTCCTTATGCAACTTTTAAGACATAGGCAGTTTTTCGTGAATTTTATAATATACGCTATTGTTTTGCGGGAACCATTACATTTGTTTTTATATTTCGTTCTCGCTTGCAGTCATTATTCGAATTGGAGCTAGCAGGATGCAATGAAATCACCGAAGCTGGCCTATGGGCATGCCTAACGCCACGAATAGTGTCACTTTCTCTGGCGGATTGCATTAATGTGGCCGACGAAGCGGTCGGAGCTGTAGCACAACTGTTGCCTTCACTGTACGAGTTTTCGTTGCAGGTTAGTATATGCAGTCATGTGTCATGGTCTAGAGTGCTAGTATACCATAGTGCGCATTGCTGGTTACATTAACCAAGGAATTGGTTTCGACTGTGATATATTCAGAACAAATTGTGTTTAACATGCTTCTAAATGCTGTATTTCCATCCAGGCTTATCATGTGACTGACGCAGCACTTGGGTACTTTTCGCCGAAGCAAAGTCACAGCCTAAGTATCTTACGGTTACAGTCATGCTGGGAACTGACAAATCATGGAGTCGTGAATATTGGTGAGTTGCAAAAAAAAAAAATTTTGTCGAAGGAACTAAAATTGTGCAAATTGTGACAAAACCAATCATAAAGAAAGGGGAAATTGTTTTCGTTTTTGATTTCCGCGAATATTAGTTTTTGAGCGTAATGCAGCCTTTTTCTGATGACGAGGCAAATGTTATAGTGCTGTCACTCCAGGATGAATGAAATTTCTTTGTTTACGAACATTTTTATCGTCTTTGTTATTTCGACAGACATAGACGATATACCACGGTCCAACGAATAAGCTACTCATATAGCAGAAAACATTCCATGCTACGCTTTTGGAACGGTGCCATTATACTCCCTCAAAACAACAGCATTTGTCCAGACCGTATCTGTGGGCGTCACTTTGGCTGGCGTCGATTCCTTCATCCCTATGCAGTAATTGAAAAATACATCGTTGTGTCGTAGTACCTCCATTGGATTTCGGATTTTCTGCAACCTTCAAGAGTATCAATGCTGAACAACCTCATGTTAGCAACTGCTAATAAAACAAGGTTTTCAGATGATACTTTAGTTGATGCTACAGAATCATCGTTACATTGTCCAATATCGATTCCGTTTTTTTAATCGAAGTATTTAGATAGTCTATAAATAGTTTGAATTATCATCAGATTACAAAATCCTTCTTCAGCCTGTCTCCAGTAACTATGTAATTTATATTGGAATCATTAATATATATTTTCAGTGTTTACAAATAGTTGTTTGTACACGCAGTGAATTAGTTGTGTTGACACAACAATTTCAACATTTTTATCACGCTTTCAAATGTCAATTCGCTTTTCAAATTTCAATTGAATCCAACACAAAAAATCCAATTTTTATCATTTCGCTTAATTTATGGTTTCGACAAATTCACGGTGAAAGTTTTTTGACCGTGATAAAACCGAAAAAGCACTGCATCGATATCTCAATATCGAAAGGATGAAAAGTTTCCATCATATCCTACTATCACCTTCAAAAACAAATATTGATTGTGGTAGTTTTTGAACAAAGATTCACGATTTATGAATAGTTTTCAGGGCATGTATCGAGAATCTCACCGTCACCGTGAAAGTGATACACTTTATTTATGACATAAGATCAAGACAGATGAATATTTCCTCTCTGGTTAATAATAATTATGGTAGAATAGTAAAGCTACAGTCGAATCAGTTCAATTCAAATTCGCTTCTCAAAATTTTCACAATCCGCACGCACGACTCCGATCGGCATTTGAACCGTTCAGAGCAAAAGTGGTACATGTCCAGTCTGTGCATGTTAGATGAATTGTAAGTCGAGAATCTTAGGATATAAAACAATCCTGTCTTCAGCCAAGTTGGTCAAGGGATTGAGAACTTTCAGATGAAGATCTGTCTGCTTTGGAATTTTCTCACTACGTGGTGCTAGTGTACCCGTGACTATTTTGTAACAGAAAACATTTTACCTATTTCAGTATCAACTCGTATGCTGTTACCAAATACATATACACCAGCGCCACGAAAAGACAGAATTCCTCAACAAACAGATCATCATTCTATAGTAAATACTCAATCACTTGGACTACTCTGCTGAAGACATGAATGTTCTATGTCCTAAGACTAGAGAGCCATAATGCATCCTTCATGCTCACACTGGACATGTACAACTTTTGCTCTCAACGTTTTCTGGTTGTCATTATTTTTCCCATAGAACAAAAGTGGTACATGTTTTTCCATTGAAGTTTGTGTAAGTCCGATCGGCATTTCATCCTAGATTTTCACCAAATGGTTCTATATTCTAGAAAGATTGTTTGCGCCAATTTCACTCCTCGTTTTTAGTGACATTGCCCTCTTCTATTTCAAATAGTGCGAATCCGTTTTCAATTTTCAGAAAACTGAATTCTGATATTTTTTTATGTATCTATGTGTAATGTAATGTAATGTAATGTAATGATGTGTTGATGATTTAATGATTTTTAATGATTTAAAATTCATGCTTTTCTAGCATGTACCCTCTGTACTATGCTTTTCTAGCATGTAAATCGAGAGAGGGCGCAGGCCAAAACAGCCTCCAACGTCAAAAACTTTTCATCTGGAAAAAAAAATGTTGTGAGCAGCTTGCGTCATCAGTAGCAACCGAGATCTAACAACCCTGTCGGCAATATTTCTGCGAGAACTGCCTCTATAAACATGCACTGAACTATTAACATGTGTCGCAATCAAAAAATCATGCATGTTAGGAACGAGACGCAATAGTAGAGGGTGATTCGATATTGGTCTTAGGGAAAATTACCCAGTAGTTTAATTGGCGAAAACACCATGCCGGAGACATCAAAGATTCCGGGTTCGAGTTCCGTCTGGATGACAAAAATTTCCTCTAAAATTAAGTCACACAACAACATCCTATGTCAACAAATCATATTATTATAACGTGTAGATGTACGTATTAACTTCTTGTTTTCATTATTTTAGTGCATTCGCTACCCCATTTAACAGTATTATCGCTATCGGGGTGTAGCAAGGTGACGGACGACGGTGTGGAGCTGATAGCGGAAAACTTGCAAAAACTTCGAGCACTCGACCTGTCCTGGTGTCCACGGATAACGGACGCCGCTCTCGAGTACATTGCCTGTGATCTGAACCAGTTGGAGGAGTTAACACTCGATCGGTAAGCTTGGAGAATTGTCATTTATCGACTGTCTTTTCCGTTGCCACTGTCATCTTTTTATCATTTTATTCGTCATTTTGATACGAATGGCGCATGCATGCTAAACTTTATAACAGCGAATTGTTAATTATCAGAAAATTTGAATTAGCATTCATTATCCAAACGAATTCTTAAAAATTTTATTTTGTCTAGAATTGTAACTGTGTTGTTGAGGGTTGGAAAAAAAGGTTGTAATAATTGGTTGAAGAAAGAGTTACGAAAGGTCACTCTTTTATGTTCTAAAATTATTATGGCCATATCATGGCAAAGTAAATTATAATGAAATTATCAAAAAAGTTTCGCTGTCTTGTAAGGATTTTTTTGTTGTTGAAAAACCCTGTCACAAATTGCAGAAAAGCTTTCTGTTTGAGAACGAACAAGTCAGACGATGAAAGACTTTTCTGCTAATAAGTACCCACTCGGAATTGTAGAGCACATACCTTCTTCATAACATAAACCAATTATGTTTAGTCATTTTCGCAACAATTCAATTACATAGGACGCCGAACAGTAGTTGAAGGTGACGTTGTCTAATCAACTTAAATTGTCTCTAACACATTTCGATATGTATTAGTTTTGTATGCATTTAAGTTTGAAATAAAGCAAAATTTTAGATACTAACAAAATTCATATTAATGTCAAATATTTACAATTTGTTCATTACACTACATCTGAATTTGAATTGTTAAAAATATTAAACTTCCTTTTTCATTCTAGCTGCGTTCACATAACCGATATCGGTGTCGGCTATATCTCGACAATGCTGTCGCTGTCAGCTCTGTTTCTCCGCTGGTGTACGCAAATTCGCGACTTTGGTCTACAGCACCTGTGCTCGATGCGTAACCTGCAAGTGCTTTCATTGGCTGGTTGTCCCCTACTTACATCGTCCGGCTTGTCAAGCCTAATACAGCTGCGTCATTTGCAGGAACTGGAGTTAACTAACTGCCCAGGAGCGTCTCACGAACTTTTCGACTACTTGAGAGAACATTTACCACGCTGTTTGCTGATCGAATAATTGGCCGACACGTGGCTACAACGGTGGTTCCTGTTGTTTCTCATATGTTTTTTTTTGTTACATGTACCCTTTTGTAAAAAAAAAAACGGATTCTTACGCATGTAGCTGTTTGATGATTGTTAGACTGGATAATTTGTGTGAAGATTAGTAAAAAGTATGCAACTTTACCTGAATTATATAAGTAAGATGATAAAGGGGATGAACACTGCGAAGCTTGGAAAAATACGAAATACTCGATAATAACAAGTTTATTAGTTTCACGTGCAATGACAGCTCAAAGATTACCAAAACTTTCTTTTATTATTTTAATTATGAAAAGGACGGTTTTAGCGAATGTTGCACTAGCAGAAAAAACGGAAATGTCACGAAATGCATCAACTCTGTTTCTTGAAAAATACAATGTCCGTGATGTAAATTGAACTAGTTTGATATTGTACAGATTGAAGAAATCAAGCCAACATTGTGGTTTATACATTCTGAATTTACACTTCTGATTTTCATAACATGTTGAACTACGATCTTATGTTGTTTCATGCTTTGTCTCTAAACCTGCACAATCAGTTTTTTTTCTATTCTGGTAGAACAAACCAATATCTTAGTCATGAAACTGAATTGGGTTTAAAAAGTAACACATGTGTTTGCATCTCGTGTGAAATTTTGTTTCAAGCAATCTTACGCAAACTTTATTCATCTGGGGTATCGAACGTCTTCGTCAGTGGTTTCCTTCGACCGTCTTTTGCATAAGATTGCTGCAGAAAAACTGCCGAAGAAAACCACTGACGAAGACGTTCGATACCCTATGTAATGATAAGATATCTATTTTTGTAGATAGGGTAGCGAACGGCTTCGGCAGTATTTTTTTCCGGAAGGTTTCTGCATAAGATTGCTGCAGAAGACCTGCCGAAGCCGTTTGATACCCTAAACGCATCATGGAATTCTCTATGCACTTTTTATTTATTCACTTTTTGGTTATTCAAAAGCAAACGCAATTAGGTAGTTACAAGGATAAAAAGTAATCAATGAATTCATTAGAACCTACTTGTTATTAATTGCAGTTTTTTCATGCTTTTTTGTTTCAAATGTTTGTCTAAGAAAAGTGCAGCGATATCAGGTTTTATTTCGTGCAACATTTTCTAGATTTTTGTTAATTTTCAACGTTTCATGTGTAGTACATTACTCTGCATTATTGGTGACTCTAATTAATCAATAACATTAAGCTATTTCAAACTTCAAGTCTGGATAGGTAACAGTGCAATTGCAGTAAGAATAGAAAGTGCAAAATTTATTTCGTTAATTTATTTCGAGTTGGTATCTATATTTTCAAAGGACAAGAATTTAACGAAGAATATACTAAAATAACTAGAAATATAAGGTGTAGGTTACAACTTATGCAAACAATAAAAAACTACAAATTGTTACGAATCACTGTGAAATGTTGAAGACGCAGAAACTGATGGCAGAATTTGTTGTAAATATATTGAAATATAGGTGCCAGTTGTTGAACGTATTGTAGAATACTAATAAACTAAATTAAAACACGTAAGAAGAAGCAGAGTTAAAAGGTCTTCTAACATTTATTCTTGCCGGCAATGCGATCCTTAGAAAATATAAAATAAAATAATGCGACGAGCACTAGTTACTACTGTAATCCTAATAATATGCAAGACTAATATCTATAAATTAGTAGTGAATGCCTACTCTTACTTCAAACCAAAGTTGCAACTAAGAAAGACCGCCCAAGTCTGACTGATTTTTTCAAGCCTCTTAGGACAGTTTCAATCGTCATTTTGTGAAAAATCTTTTCAAATACTCAACATAGGTCTCACAACACATTCACATAGATTCATGCTGTATCCCGCATCACATTGTCAATGCTTGTCTACATTCGTATTCGACCGAATGTCGTTAGAGCTTTACCCTGCCTCCATAGACAAGTAAAAAAAAAAGAAAATCAGGATGATTGTTCTCATATGTATCTTTTTGCTATAAAAAGAAATACAAATTTCCAAGAAATGTAACAAATAGCGCTATATTATAAAAAAAACTATTATAAAATAAAGAATCAAAACTGTAAACCCAGAACGCTGACTTCGAGCGAAATATATTAATCTTCTTCATCCATTTCCTCTTCTTCTTCGGCTTCTTGTTCTTCTTCACCCTCTTCATCTTCCTGACTTTGGGTTACCCACCAAGACAATAACCCTAAGCCGGATTCATTAATGGCAGCAACGATTCTGTATGGAGTTTTGTTCGTATCCGTCGTTGTAGCACTAGTGCTAGCAGCTTCCTGGTCGGGTGGTCCTATAGGTGAGCTTTCCTCGAATACCTCGCCAGATACACGAAACTTGATATTCTCCCCTATGTCCATGTAGAGATCATGTTTTTTACCATCCTCTAAGGGATACTCCCACACCCACGCCTGTTCGGCTTCTTCAAACCGTGAAGGATGCTGTAACGCTGACGGTGGTATGAGAATATCATCAAAAAATCCCAATGTCACATGCACTCCTTCACGACTGCAGCTTCGAATTTTTCCCGTTATCACGTCTCCTATCATTGGTCGAAATACTATATATCGGAAGTGGACCTCTGTGTGAGATGCCCCATCACCCGGGAGAATAATAGAGTCCCCAAGCTTTATTATGTCCTTTAAGGCGATGCAAAGACCAACGTTCAGAAGAACCTGTCAGAAATTTAAAACTAAAAACACTCAGATTACAAGAAAAACGTATGTAATTACTATATTCACCTTATTGGCTAGCTTCCTGTTTACTTCATCTTTGATAGCTTCCGGTAATTTCAGATTGAACAATTCAGGTGCTATCCGCACGTTATCCTTTAATTCCGCTAGCACAAACATATCTCTTGTTCGAAATCAACAATTATCTCTAAAATTCAAACGATTCAAGCAATTAAGCATTCTTCCAGCGAGGCGAGAGGAGTTATTGAAATTTTACATACAATATATTTATATTGTTGATGTTTAAATTTCTAATCTGATCAGACAAGCCGAATAAGCGTAATAGCATCAATGATGCCAGATTGGAAGACATGTTTTCAATTAGACATCTTATACCAACTGTAAGACATGGAAGACATCCAGATTTACGTAGAAAAAGTGATAATATGTAAAGTTTTGCGCAATTTGAAGAATACGTTTTTTTTTGCTTGGCATCTCCAGGTTCGTGCTGGTCATTATGCCAGCTTCCGAATGTAGAGGCATTTTTTTCGCGGAACATTTGAAATAAAAAAAAAAAAATTGGCATCCCTGACCAGAACTGATCATTTGTGAAGTTCAAAGTAGATTTAGAATAAAATAAAAGTATTACCATGATTTGTAGAGCCTCAGATTATTGAAACATATAGCGAATTTCTTTATTCCACTGTGTGCGGGCAAAACTGCCGAGGAATAATAAAACGTCATCGCCATTTAAGACGTAAGTAAGAAAGAGATGCCAGATAATTGTTTACGAACTTAGCACGTGCAGTGGTGGGTTGAAGCTGACAAATTTTACAGTGCGCTTCGGGCAGCACGGCAGGTCAAAACTGGGTCAAAATCGAGCGAATAAAGAAGGGTTTTGACAGCAGGTAGTGCGCTTCCAGGTCAAAACGAGGTGAGCTGGTGGGATAAAGAAATTCGCTAATAGATATCCAACTCAGCCAACAATACGGGCAACAAAAATGTGGCGCCTCTCCGAGTATGCTAGCGGTTACGTGAACTACATTTCATGCGCACACACAGGAAAATATCAAGGTAATTGCTATTCTTTTAGGCTTGGTCAGATTTGTGCGGTGTTTTTAACAGACTAATCTATCTAGATCTAGATAATAATAATAACACATACATAAGACATACGTAACACTCAGGAAGAAATCTTTAAAAAAAAGTTGGTACAAAATGAACTATTCGAATGGTACAACGCTCTGAATAAAATCACTGTTTGAGTTGTTTTTTAAGACAATGTACCTGGGCAGCCCTGCATTTGTCTCGTTCCTACTCGAAAAATGCTGCATCGATTTTGTAAATAACTTTTTGACAGTTCATTATGGGATTTTCTTTGCGGCTCGATAAAGTCGAGAAAAAAAAATTTATTTTGTTCTTTTTTTTTCGAGCAGTTGGACAACACGAGGTACGAAGTACTATGGGGCAACGTGTATCAGAAAAAAACGCCAGTGTTACGTATGTCTTATGTATGTGATAATAATTTATTACAACAGGACTAAAAAAGCAAATGATAAAATTGTCAATGTATGGGATGACCAAGATATGAATTGATTATTCTGATAATAGTATGACTAGTTGTTTATAGTCGTTTCAACAATTTGTTTTTAAGCATAACTAAAGATGACTAGTACACAATACCTTACCACATACATTAAACATACGTAACACTCAGGAAGAAATCTTCCAAAAAAGTTGGTACAAAATGAACTACTCGAAAGTACCAACCTCTGTAAAAAAAATACATTTGTTTGAGTTGTTTTTGAAGGCAGTGTACCTGCGCAGCCCTGCATTTGTCTCGTTCCTACTCGAAAAATGCTGCATTGATTTTGTAAATAACTATTTGACAGTTCCTTATGGGATTTTCTTTAGGGCTCGATAAGGCCGAGAAAAAGAAAATTCATTTTGTTCACTATTTATCGAGCAGTTTGACAGGGCGAGGTATGGAGTACTATGGGGCAACGTGTACCAGAAAAATCACAGGAGGGTTGTGTGCAAAGCCACGACCGCAAGGTTGAAGTAGAATACTTTTACACAGCTCTACTTACGGCTGTAAATTAACCTACGGCCGGCGTATCGGTTCGCGCCGGTTATCGCGTTTAGCCTGGCAGAGGCCTAATGCGCACGGCCAACACAATAGAAAGGTGTTTTCGCATTGAAAATTAGACACGGCTTTACTGGAGTAAGTGTTGGCAAATGCATCTACCGCTAATACCGCCGCTATCGTACGAAAAATGACGCGCGTCTAAGAACACCCGAACTGTTTCGCCGTGCCGCTTCCATTTACTTCCTTATTACATCGGCCTTAGGGAAGAATCGGCTGCACCTACCGCTGAGGTTGTTACCATACTGCTACTGGTACCCAAAGCTATTAACTCTTCAAATTAAGTGTTTTATTTGTCCTCAAAAGAACAATTGTTCAATTCCATATCGGATATGATCGCATCTCTGTAATATTACCGACAGTAATATTCTTCTAAGCAAAATGATCCTACTTTTCCATTAGAGGAAGTGCCGGCTGATATAACGCAAAAATCTCGCCCGATCACTCGCGTTGGCGTTCAGCCTGGCAGAGGCCTGAGACGTGGTGACCAACCACAGGGCAAGTGATTTGTTTAATTTGAAGGCAGCCATAGGTGCGACCCGCTGCTATGGTCTGTTACTGCTGAGTGCCGATATCTGCTGTTACTGCTGTCAACGTTGTGGACGGTCCATCCAGTTCACCTTCCGACTAATGAATGTAGCTAGTTTTCCCAGAAACACATTTTTATAGCCGAAGGGTGCTACGTAATAGGCCACGCCTTTCAGTTCAGGTTTACCATTTCCTTATGTTCTTTAGACGAATTATTCCACAATTCGCATTTGATTTTTGTATCCAGCGAATAAACACCGATGGTGCTCTCACACACGCAACGGTTTTAACCCGTATCTTATTGCGGTTTGTAACATCAAGCGATTTCGTTTGCTCGCTGTTGCGTGTTGCATCATGTTGCAACTTGGCAACTGGGAGACGACGAAATTCTGTTACTGCTGATTGATTGAATCGACTTCATATTAGCTCTGCATAGTCGAACTAACTGTCTTTGTGAATGCGGTCTAACAGGGCAGTTTGTTATTCAAAGTTGGTCATGCTGATCGCAGCCTTTGCGCTGCCCCTACAGTGGGGAGTTTACTAAATAAAGTAAAAGCAAAAATAAGAACAACTACAACAGAATTTTATTGCGGTGCGGTATTTTATTTATTTTAAAACTATTCATCACATATAGGTAAAATTTGAAAAAAAAAACTATCTTATTTTGTTGAATATAAATCATCTTATTTTATTTAAAACTATTCATCACATATAGGTACACTCTTTAGACATATTTATATGTTCCAAGAGTTCTATTTTTCGCCTTTTCAAAACAGCCTAAATATAAAAAATCGGTTGAAAAATAACCGTATTAAACATAAAAATGTGAGCTAAGGTAAAAAACAGGGTTCTGACCATAACTAATAATTTTTGGGGTATTTGAAAAACTTCAAGTAAATGCGCAAGTAACTTTTGACTAAAGCTACAACCCACACTTAGTCACATCGAATGTTTTTGCAATTTTTCATCATTTGTAGCACCGTGAAATAAATGTGCGATAGAAGCCAAAAATTTTGGTTTTCTTTATAAAATATATAACTTAGCCAAATATCAACCGATTTCCACAAAACTGCTTTTATTTGATACGGAATTGAATATACTTTCGAAATTATAGTGTATTTGTGGTATGTTTCTTACAAAAATAGACGGCAAATTCAAAATTAAATTGAAAAATTGCGTGAAAAAGTCTATAAAATTGGATATAAACTCAAATAACTTAACATGTTTTATTGAAATTAGAACAAACCTGTATATATTTTGAAAGCTCTATTTGTCCTCTTTCTAAAACTGCTTTAATATTGAAAATCGGTTCACAAATGACTGAGTTAAAAAAATTTATATTCGCTGAGGTCCAAAAACCGTATTTTGACCATAACTTCAGATTTTGAAGGTGTTTGGAAAATTTCTAGTATGAGCGAATGTTACACTCAACAAGACCTACAACCTACACTAGGTCACTTCAGAAGTTCTTGCCTTTTTTTTCATTTGTAGCACAGTGTTATTTGTTTATTTGCCTTGAAAAAAGCATTTTGCGGTACAAAATCGGTTACTGATTACAACTTTGGAGCTGCCCTTACATTGGGGGAATTAAGAAACACGGACAACATGCACTGTGGAAGCTATTTTACAGTCAGTAAATTCGACGAGTGCGACAGATTTAAATTGCTAGGATGCAACACAGAATGCTTGCTTGCGTTGACAAAAATTATTAACTTTCAATGACTTGTTCATTTGCCTTGAAAAAGGCATTTTGATTTCCAACATTGGATTTCCCGATGGCAATCTTCATGTTGCCCCAACACGGGGAGAATAATGGCTGTCTGGCGACACACGCTGAGAAAAACCGCGCTGCTCCTGAGACGTGGTGACCAACCACAGGGCTAGTGCTGCTGCTAAGGAAGGACGACTGCTGTTGTCGCTGTCTAGAACTATTATGAGCGGCTCCAGCTGAAACAGGCTCTTATATAGGTCAAATAGCATGTTTTCAAATGCAAGGTATATGATCCTGTCGACCGTGCTTGGGAAGCAAGCATAAAACGACCAATCAGAGGTCGAATTTTTCGTTTTGACAAGGCTTGACTATTTTAAATAGTACAATAGTTTGAATAATAAAATTACAATTATCTTATTTTGGGAAGAATCTTAGAAGATTTTCCAGTCTATTGCTGCAAGAACGAAGGAAATCCATCGAATACTAACCGATTTATTAGCATTTGAAATTGGACATATTTTTCACTTTTTTCGGTTTTAGATTTTCATTTCACATCCCTATGTAGCCGAACTTACTGAGAGAAGTATTCTACTTCAAAAAACGCCAGTGTTACGTATGTTTTATGTGTGTGACCTTACTCTTACAGTATTCAGCGGACACGAGTTTCGCTGCGCGTGAACGAAAATCGAATTATTTTGTAAACTGTTAATTTGGTGATGACGACAAGGTGGTGAAAGGTTAAGCTTTTTTTTTTTCAATATCATTGTATGGTCCTGTCATCTAATTTTCAATATCCTTATACGAAATTGCCATCTTGTTTTCGTTTTCATCAGGCGGATTGAGCACGATATAAATCAATTTTGCTAATAATGACAGATTTAGGCGCATTGAGGTCATCATATGGCAGCACTTAAGCATGTATCACACTCTTTTACAAATGGTCAAATATTTGACCATCTGACATAATGGTCAAATTTATTTGACATCATGATGGTTGTTTGCCCGTGTTTGCCACATGTAAAAATTGGAGAGTGACAAACAATTATTTTTGGCCAAATTTTTATCTGTCAAAAAGTGACAAATATTTGACGCTTGGTCAAAGAGTGTAATCCAGCCTTTACCGTGATAAAGGTGTTGCGGGCAAAATGTATGAAGTCAGGTATTTTGTTCTAGTCATCATGAGCATAACTCATGCATTTCTTGTTTGTACCAATTTTAATAGTCGATTAAAAACCACCATACAGCTTTGATCCCTTTGCGGCACTGCGGAGACCCTCAACGGATCATAAGGAAATGATAGCAAAATCTCTTGTCAAAACGTATCCTATCTTAGGCTCGACTGTTTCCGAACAACCCTATGTACGTGAAGTTATTTTTATTTAATGTTTCACTTTACTTCTTGAGTTCAACAGCTACCGTCAAATTTCAATCATGCAAGTTGTACTCCAACATTTTGTTTTGGTTTTTACTCCTGTTTTCTTAGGCGTTATGGTTTCATAGACACGGTCGTGGCAGCGGTCGGCACGCAGGTAAAATTCATTACAGAATGGAGCGTCTAGCCAAGCTGTCTTCCCCAAGAGTTTTTCATCGTCATCGTAACAAGGATGGTCTGCAAGAGTTGTATGAAATTGAACATCTCGATGAAGATGTTGAAGTCAATATAGATCATCTGGTATGAATTATAATATGATTTAACTATTTGGACATTTTATCATTTTCATTATTTCAAATCTGTGGGTTAAAGAGCTGACATTTTCTGTTCCAACCGATCAAACGAAAGGTTATATTATAAACCTATGGAGACGTACTGCAAAATTTCGACAGGATTTGCGTAAAGAAGGAACACTTTTGTTGTTCATGACTGATTTCCCGGTAGCTTCAGCTTTTTGTGGTTTATTGGTATGAATATGATTTTTGCGAGAAGCAACATTAGTTTATTGTATATTAGAGATGGTCGGGTTTGGTATTTTTCAAACCCGTACCCGACCCGTACCCGAATTTTTTTTTCGGTTGGAACCCGAACCCGACCCGAACCCGAAACTTTTTTTTCGATCAAACCCGAACCCGAAAATTTTATTTTTGTGAAACCCGAACCCGACCCGAACCCGAAACTGTAAAACCCGAACCCGAGATTTTTTTTGAGGGGTAGATTTTTTGTACCAATTTGAGGCTGTCCTGAAGCTTTGGGCCTCGAATGGTATTGAAATTCTCTGTGTTGAAATGTTAGTGTTTTTGCAGTTGCATGAAATTAGACATCATCATCTTACAAAAATGCTTATTTGATATAGTCGGGTTTCGGGTTTTCAGACCTAAACCCGACCTTTTTTAAACCCGAACCCGACCCGTACTTGACACCTTCAAAAATTTTCAAACCCGAACCCGACACTTTCAAAAATTTACAAACCCGAACCCGACGGGTACGGGTCGGGTTCGGGTTTCGGGTTTGAAAACCCGAAACCCGACCATCTCTATTGTAAATGTATTTCAGATTTCCAGAGATTACCAGTTGATGAAACCTGGAGCGTCTGCGTTCGTAGAAACTTGGGACAGTTTGCAATTACGAGTACTGGAGCGTCATCACGAGATGTTTCGTTACATTAAAAATAACTTCATCAGAGCGGTAGCCATAATACGGGTAAAAAACCCAACTCGTGGATCTAAACGTTTGCGGGATCGGAATGAAGAGGACTTTTTAAAGACTAATCCCCTTCATAGTGTGCTTCAATGGATCGAAGTAAGCTATATATTTGTTAGGTGCAGTTATTTATTTGATTTACTCTTCTGTTTTCTTTTCAGGATGGACAAACAATGCCTGTTCCAGAAATTCCACAAGTTATCATCGTTGGACCAGAGTTCCACGATGGCGATTGCTCGGTGGTCTGGAAAGATATTGTACACACTTAGATTTTATAGCCGAGAACACAACAGCTGAGAAATTCAGCAAAATGCTCTACTGGTTTTCGGCAGAATTGTCAAGAACTTCGGCAAACAAAATGTCAGTACCTGCTGGTTTACGGTAGATCGATATATTTGCTGAATGTCCGTCGAAATATATTGCTGATATTTTTTAAAAACTTTGCCGAGCTCGATCAGCTGTTCAGAAGTTTGCCGAGATAAATTAAGTGTGTAGTTCCGACAGGAGCAAGCATTTTGACTGCTTCCGATATTCTGTGCAAAGCATTCACCGTCTCAACGTGAAATGTGCGGCTTCGGATAAACTTTTTTATAGTTTTTTTGCTGCTGCATGCTATAAGGTTGAGCATTTGAGCACAACTGCAGCTAAGTTCATCAACCTTTTATGAAGACCTCTGAGTTGATTGTTTTAATGATAAACATAAAATATAATTTTCATGTTAAAAAATCAATGTTAAATAAAAAAGGAAATTTCATCCAGCTTATTATTCGAAAGAAAAAAAACCGAAATCTCGGCAAATTGATTGCCGATAGCGACGAGCATTCGCCGAACAACTAGCTTCTTACTATGCCGAATTATTCAGATTAATGTAAGGATTGCCGAGTGATCGTTAAACTGTATTACTGACGGTCAGCTTTTTTGCCGAGAGATAGGTTAAATTTGAGCCGAGATGTTCGGCATTAAATAAAGTTTGTCAAATTTGGGTCTACCGAAATTTTCGGCAAAAATAGATCAAACCGAGATGGCTGCCGAGCAGTCAGCTGTCCAAATCTCGGCATGCATTTTGCCGAGATTCAGCGACAAAAATTAAGTGTGAACATCGTTGTTTTATACGTCTCTAAAGATCCTTAAAATTCACTTAGAACGAGTAGCAAAGCATAGCATAACATATTTCGTCAAAATTCACGATTGTCAAGTACAACATAAACAATGTTGAAATAATTTAAGTGAATGTGAAGCATTGTTTTTTTCTCTTCGTCATTTTCGCCAATTTGATGAGAGTATCTATGAGATGTTAAAATTTTGTGACTCACGCTAATTTGTAAAATTACGCGAGATTTGATTTTACTAATAAAATTATTGTTGTAATAAATAAAATTATTTTTGTAATAAATTGAAATTGCAAATCATTTTGACAATATAGGATAGTTGATTGAAAACCACCGTACAAATTTGATTGAAAGTAACATGATATTTTTCTGGGTGTGTAAATCTGGTCAAGCTCACCACTAAAATGATAAGAAGTACCATGATATTTTTCCGTGTGGATATGCTTTAGTTCACCCAACGGCCTACAGATGGCAAGTTCATAGTGTTGCCTTGAGATTATATGCAGCGAAGCCAAACTTGAATATTTATGTTTTTTTAGTCTATGGTAAACCACAGAAAACAGAATTAAACCCCTCGTCATGCTGGATGTTAGGATAAAGTGTGATGTCGCTACCGTCGCCGTGGAGCGAGCGGCGTAGCAAATATATTTCAACGTCAGTACCAAAGGGAGTGAAAAGTACATACACTGATGAACATACAGGCTGTTTAGCGACGGAAGCGACATCACACTTTACTTTGCCATTTAGCATGACGAGGGAAGATATTTCGTGGCACACATGCATAATTTTACAAACTTTTTTCAAACTATTTGTTCGTCGCTTGTTAGTCTGTTCTCTGTGGTAGAACCCCAAATAAACCCATATGTCTGCGATATTAGTGGTTGATTTCGTTAAAACACATATCCTTCCTGGTTGCAAGTAAGCCAAATTCGCTCTGACTAAGTTACTATTGCTTTCAATATATTTATTCTGTGTGTGCAGAGGATAGGATATTCTTCAAGAGTGTATGTGATAGCAAACATTTTGGTATTTTTTTCTTAATCGGGTAGTTTCCTCCATAATCAATAACCATAAAACGTGCCTAACAACTAGTTCGGGATATAGTCCCGACTGTATGGGGTATCGTTAAACCATATGGATTATCATCCGTTTATGGTTATTGATTATGCGGGTTAGCTATTCACGGATTTCTGATTTTTATATATCAGCTGAGAGAGTGTAATTTTCTGAGCAAAACGTGATTTTTTTAAATTTTATATGATTGTCCTTCGATTTTTAAATGAAAAATAAAAATCGCTCCAAATCGCTACAATGACAGCTGGTATATGGACGAACTGTCATTGTAGCAATTTCGAGCAGATTTTGAGCAGTTTCAATTCGTGATTAAAAAATTGAAGGATGATGATAGAAAATTTAAAAAAAAAACACGTTTAGCTTAGTAAAAGCAGCTCTTTTTTAAGATAATAAAGCTAAACAACCCAATTTCGCATATAGGCAGTTTAATGCATGTGTAAAAAATGTTTTACCTTCGTCATGCCGAATAACCCATTCCCGGCGGGTAATGCTGTATGGCATCGGCTGACATCTAAACTGTGATTGTAGCAAATATAGTTGCAGTTTTAAACAAAGAAACTATTCAATAGGGTTAGAGATAAGATCGATTTACAATATGTAATACAGTTTTTGTCAATTGTACATGTAAAACTAAGTATTAAGAGTTTCAAGTTCATTTTTCGATATAAAATCTGATTTTTCTCTGCCGGGTATGGGTTAAGCCTAAGACGATCAATAACAAGGCACACATCATTCCGCGTCGAACGCTCGACAGAAACGGACGTGCAAAGTGGTCGTTCTATTACAATCCGGTCCGTGTGTACGAATAGCCAAACAAAAGAGTGTATTATTCGCGCTAAAGGCCAACTAGATTGTGAGTTGTGTCGCTACGTTCTGTACCCGGCTCGCAACTTTGGCTGTATTGGTGCAAAATGCCAGCTGCAGTTTTGATCTGTGCACAGTGAATAGATCTTTCTAATTCAAGGCCATCATTTGACAGTCGAGTCGTGTCGCTGTGCTGAGTGATCTCACACCCGGCTCACTGCTGCTGGCTGTATTGGTGCTGCTGTACTGGTGCTGCTGGCTGCTTTGGGTGCAGCTTCGAACGATCGGACAACCACTGCTGGAACGAAGAAGTAAATAGGTACGTGTTCTTGTCGGCGCTAGTGCACTACATTTAGCGCGATGGATATAGATCCCTCGCCTCCCGTGCCACCATCCCCGAACCCCCCTGACCCTGACCCTTCTGTTACCCCCTCCCCTGTTCATTATCCAGTCCCCCCTCGCCCCAGGCTTTACCCGGACGGATCTCAACAGGGCAGCTATACTGTTTATTTTCGTCCAAAGGCAGGAGTGAATTCAAAGCGATTAAACATACTGAAAATTTCTAAAGACCTGACGAAGGGGTACAAGGCCGTGACCGAAATTTCCAAGGTCCGACCTAACAAGCTCCGTGGCGTGGTCAGTGATCTGGCACAGGCCAATGCTATCGCTTGCTCTGAGCTCTTCACACGCGAGTATCGCGTCTACATACCCGCACGAGACGTGGAGATCGACGGTGTCATAACCGATTCGAGTCTGTCTGTCGAGTGTATCCTAAAAAGCGCAACCGGTTGCTTCAAAAATACCGAAACACAGGCGAAGATTTTGGATTGTAAGCAATTGCGGTCCATGTCTCTCGTCGGCGGTAAAAAAGTTTACACTCCGTCAGACTCGTTTCGCGTTACGTTTGCCGGATCTGCACTCCCTAGCCACGTCTCGATCGACCGGGTTCGTCTGCCTGTGCGATTGTATGTACCCCGTGTTATGAATTGCACCAATTGCAAGCAGTTAGGCCACACAGCCGCCTACTGCTGCAATAAGGTACGATGTAGCAAGTGTGGGGAGACTCATGCGGAAGATTCTTGCAGTGTTAATGCTGAAAAATGTATTCACTGTGGGGAAAACCAGCATGAGCTCTCCACATGCCCGGTGTACATGCAGCGCAGAGATAAAATCAAGCGGTCACTTAAGGAGCGTTCAAAGCGTTCTTATGCTGAGATGCTGAAGAAGACCGTGACCACTTCTACCATAACATCGAACCCTTTTGATCTGTTGTCCTCTGATGAAACCGGTTCTGATGATTCAACAGCGGGAACTTCTTATGCCAATCCTGGGGAGTCTAGGAAGAGGAAAAATGTTTCTTCTCCTAAACTTCCCCGTAAAGGTCCTAAGATTTCCCACAGTGTAATGAAAAGTACGAACAAACCAAACAGTGCTGCGGAAAAACCGAAGCAAACTCCTCCTGGGCTTGCAAATTTAAAGTCCCAGAAGGAGTTCCCAGCACTGCCAGGAATATCTAAAACCCCAGTTGTTCCTTTTGCACATCCAGTTGATGAAACAAACTCTGGATTAGTGAAATTTTCTGACATAGTGGACTGGATTTTTGAAAATTTCAATGTACCCGATCCAATTAAAATTTTTCTTACAGCATTCCTCCCAACAGTTAGACCATTTTTGAAGCAGTTGACTGCCCAATGGCCCCTCCTTGCAGCGATTGTATCCTTCAATGCCTAATTCAACTGCGTATATGAAGGATTCTATCTCTATCTTACAGTGGAATTGTAGAAGTATTTTACCAAAAATTGATTCGTTTAAAGTTTTGATAAATAAAAACAAATGCGATGCATTTTCCTTTTGTGAAACTTGGCTTACTTCAAATATTGATCTCAACTTCCATGATTTTAAAATTATTCGCCTTGATCGAGACACCCCATATGGAGGAGTACTTTTAGGGATTAAAAAGTGCTATTCTTTCTATCGTATTAACCTCCCCTCGATTCCAGGCATCGAAGTTGTCGCATGTCAAATGACAATACAAGGTAAAGAGCTTTGTATTGCCTCAATATATATATTCCTCCCAGAGCACAGGTTGGGCAACGGCTGCTCTTTGATTTAATAGAACTTCTTCCCTCGCCACGTTTGCTTTTGGAAGACTTCAACTCTCATGGTGTGGCTTGGGGTTCCTCTTACAATGATAACCGCTCCTCTTTAATCTATAACCTTTGCGATGACTTCGACATGACTATTTTGAACAACGGTGAAATGACACGTATCCCGAAACCTCCAGCGCGCCCAAGCGCTTTGGATCTATCCTTATGTTCGACGTCGCTACGGTTGGATTGCACATGGAAGGTAATCCTCGATCCTCACGGTAGCGACCATTTGCCTATTCTTATTTCAATTAATAACGGGTCAACTCGCATGCGACCAGTTGACATTCCGTATGACCTCACATGGAATGTCGATTGGAAGTTATACGAGGAAATGATTTCAAAAGCGGTCGATTCGATTCAACATCATCCACCACTTGAAGAATACAACCTCCTCGCGGGCTTGATTGTCGACGCCGCGTTGCAAGCCCAAACGAAGAAATATCCCGGCGTAACGATTAAAGAACGGCCTCCCACTCCGTGGTGGGACCAAGAGTGCTCCGATGTCTACACGCAAAGATCCGATGCGTTTTTGGCCTACCAGAAGGGAGGTATACCTGGCGACTATTTATGGTATTCGGAGCTTGATACCAAGCTTAAAAGCTTGGCTAAAGCAAAGAAACGCGGATATTGGCGTCGGTTCGTGAACGAGACGTCGAGGGGGACATCGATGAGCACTCTTTGGAACACAGCCCGAAGAATGCGGAATCGCGTAACGGTCAACGAAAGCGAGGAGTCTTCAAGTCGGTGGATATTTGATTTTGCCAGGAAAGTATGTCCGGACTCTGTTCCTGAGCAAAACATTGTTCGCGATGCGTCTCCGGGCCACGACGCGATAGAATCACCTTTTACGATGGCAGAATTTTCAGTTGCCCTTCTGTCCTGTAACAATAACGCGCCTGGGTTAGATAGAATCAAATTCAACTTGTTGAAGAATCTACCCGGCAATGCCAAGAGGCGCTTGTTGAACTTGTTCAATAAGTTCCTGGGGCAAAACATTGTACCGCAGGATTGGAGGCAAGTGAAGGTGATCGCCATCCAAAAACCAGGGAAACCAGCTTCTGATCACAACTCTTATAGGCCGATTGCAATGCTATCCTGTATCCGGAAATTGATGGAAAAAATGATACTCCGTCGTTTAGACCATTGGGTCGAATCAAATGGTCTACTATCAGATACTCAATTTGGCTTCCGCCGTGCCAAAGGGACGAATCATTGTCTTGCGTTGCTTTCAACAGATATTCAGCTGGCGTATGCTCGCAAAGAACAAATGGCGTCTGCGTTCTTGGACATTAAGGGGGCTTTTGATTCCGTTTCTATTGACATTCTTCCGGGTAAACTTCACCGACAAGGATTTTCTCCAATTTTGAACAATTTTTTGCACAATTTGTTGTCCGAAAAGCACATGCATTTTACGCACGGCGATTTGGCAACTTTTCGCATTAGTACTACCATTGAAAAAACGCTTCTGGAGCCTGTCTTCTCGTATTCTGATCAAATGTGAGGTCTTGAACCGTCCCGTGATTGAAAATTTTGAAAGGTTAATCGAACTTAATTCTCAAACCCGTTTTATGACATTGTATTTCAATCACATGTCCCAAAATATTAACCCTTCTTCGAATATTCCAAATCGTGTCGACTTATCAAATACTTCTGATTCTACTGTGTTTTTCGATACATCCATGATAGAAGAAACTCGTGGAATCCCGGATCATTTACGCGTGCAGCAGATCCCTAGAATTTTTTCCAATAAATATCGAAACATCAACTGCGACAATATGTACTACGCTGACGGATCACTTCTTGATGGGTCCACTGGCTTCGGTATCTTCAATAACAATTTAACCGTCTCCCATAAGCTCGATAATCATGCTTCTGTTTACGTCGCAGAATTAGCTGCAATTCAGTACACCCTAGGGATTATCGAAAAAATGCCCACGGACCATTATTTCATCTTTACGGACAGTTTCAGTTCCATTGAGGCTCTCCGATCGATGAAAGATGTTAAGCACTCTCCGTATTTCCTGGGGAAAATACGGGAACATCTGAGTGCTTCATCCGAAAAATCGTATCAGATTACCTTAGCGTGGGTCCCTTCTCACTGCTCGATACCGGGCAATGAGAAAGTGGACTCTTTGGCTAAGGTGGGCGCAACAAACGGTGATATTTATGAAAGACCAATTGCCTTTAATGAATTTTTTGCATTTGTACGTCGGAATACGATCATCAGTTGGCAAAATTCTTGGACCAAGGGGGAACTGGGAAGGTGGTTACATTCCATAATCCCCAAGGTATCGACGAACCCGTGGTTCAAGGGGTTGGATGTAGGTCTGGATTTCATTTGTGTGATGTCCCGGCTTATGTCCAATCACTATAGATTTGACGCGCATCTCCGTCGTGTTGGGCTCGGGGAGAGTGGTATCTGTGCCTGTGGTGAAGGTTATCACGACATAGAGCACGTTGTTTGGTCATGCCCTGTACACCGTGACGCCAGGTCTAGATTAATAGCTTCCCTGCAGGCCGAAGGTAGGCAGCCGGCTGTTCCTGTTTGTGATGTCTTGGCGAGCCGTGACCTATCCTACATGTCCCTTATATACGTTTTCCTGGAATCCATCCACGCCCCAGTTTAGTCCTATCCCCTTCCGCCTACATCCAACCTAACGACAAGAACACGTTAAGACCCCGGATCCGGAAACAGCAATCAGACCCGCACGATACTCTCAAGGCCCGAGGGAGACAACCCAATATGCCAGTCCGTAATGTCTTGGCCCAGCAGTGGAACAAATTTAATATGCTGCTTACCTATGGCAATGAAAACCATCAAACAGCAAACCTGTGCTTTTAATGCAAAATATTCTAGCTTTAAGTTAGATTTGGTTTCAGCTTGTAGTCGGCAGCGAGGATAAAAAATTTGCTTTTAGTTATTAAGATACTTTAGAAAGTAAGCTACCAGATATAATTGGCGCCGTTAAACATTGAATTGTTTTTGTGCCGTGTCAAATAAACTATAGATGAAGAAAAAAAAACAAGGCACACAGCTCCCTGCATGTGACTGTAAACAAGGTCTAAATGCCCTCAACGCGTCCAACAAACATCAACTGTTTCTGTGTGAGTGTAATCGGTTTGGCACGTGTGACAAGACATTTCTGTAGTTGTAATTGTCAAGCTCATATTCGATCGTTTATGCACATTACATACACACATTCACCATTAATATTTCTGAGAGTCGTTCGAGGGCGCCCCATTACAGGAAGTTCGCAAGGTGTATGAGAAGATTTGACACCTGTGTATCTTGTTATCTAGTCCTTGGTTAAGTTTAATCTGTGGTTTAACGTTGGCGGGAAACAAAAATAACATTTGTTTGAGTAGTTTATATGGACTGTGTAGCCGTTCTGGTAACCCTGCGTAGTACTAGTTTTGCGTTTTTACATGTTATGCAGGGATACCAGATGTGCAGATTTGTCTGCAAAACGCAGATTTTTATTGATTTGCAGATATTCACAGATTTTTCATAGTTTCTGCAGATTTTTGTCAGAATCTCCTTATATTTGCGCAGTTTTTCTCAAAATGTGTGCAGATTTTTACAGACTTTTACCAGCGCGAGCGAATTTTTTTCGAATCACTAATAGATTTTTGTCAGATTTCAAGCAGATTTTTCCGGTTTATCGAGCAGATGCAGACATTTTTCAAAAACATCTGGCATCTCTGATGTTATGCTTTGCAGATGTATTCTAAACAAAACAAAAGCCACGTGCGATTGGGTCGTGCGGTTTGTGTATTGAAAAGTGTGTGTAGTTGCTAACAGGTATTTTAGAGTGAAATTTTATTAAGTGCATTCGAAATAAACCAGAAATGAGTTCCGCCCAATTTGAGGATGCTTTGGACGATACCACAGAATCGCTTAACATAATTAGTCTCGTTAAAACTTCCTGCCATGACTCAGATACGCAGGACACGCATAAAGCTCACATGACGGCGGAGGTTGCTATCGCTAATGCATTATTTGGTGATGGTCGTTTGCGAGCACACGGTTCCGGAGCAGAGGGAAGTGATGAAAATACAAGTGATGCTGAGGATTGTGAAGAGGATTCATTTTATTTGGACATAGATAATTTCAAGAAAAATCATGTCTCAAATGTCCAACAATCGCATTCCAATGTACAAAGTAATAGTACGAAAATTTCCAATTTTCAACCAGCGGATGCGTTATTTAAAAAGTTTACTAATAAAATTATCGTGGAAAAATACGAAGGGCCATTAGCTCTTCCTACCCACGCAAAAAACAAACTTATTGAAACGCAAAGGAGAGCGGACAACGAACGCTTGAGAAGTAAAGATAAGCAGGATCGTGCAACAGCTGAACAAGTAATGGATCCCAGAACGAGAATAATTTTGTTCAAGTTGCTAAGCCGGGAGCTAATCTGTGAAATCAACGGATGTATATCAACCGGTAAAGAGGCTAACGTTTATCACGCTACGTCAAAGGTTGGAATGGATTACGCTATAAAAATATTCAAAACATCTATTTTGATTTTCAAAGACCGGGACAAGTATGTAACAGGAGAGTTTCGTTTTCGGCATGGTTACAGTAAGCATAATCCAAGAAAGATGGTGCGCACGTGGGCAGAAAAAGAAATGCGAAATCTGGTGCGAATGAAGAAATGTGGGTTGCCCGTACCAGAACCCATTTTACTAAAAAGTCATGTACTTCTAATGCAGTTTATCGGACAAGACGGATGGCCAGCACCTAAACTCAAGGATGTGGAATTGACCTGTTCCAAAGCAAGAGAGTTGTATCGGGATGCAGTCGAAATTATGTGGAATATGTACAATAAGTGTAAGTTGGTGCATGCCGATCTATCCGAGTTTAATATTTTGTATCACGAAGGCAAGATAGTCATAATCGATGTATCGCAATCCGTTGAGCATGAGCACCCACATGCCTTAGAATTTTTAAGAAAAGATTGTACAAACCTAACTGAATTCTTCCGCAAGAAGGATGTCTCTACAATGACAGTGAAGGAACTCTTTGATTTCATAACCGATCCAACTATATCCGAAGCAAACATGGAGGAATGCTTAGAGAAAATGTCGAGCAAAATTGCTAATCGCAGCTTCGACGAATTTACTGAACAGCAAAAACTAGAGGAGGCGATATTTAAACAAATTTTTATACCCAAAACACTACACGATGTGTACGATGTTGAACGAGATATTTTCGAGGAGCAAAATAGAACCAGCTTGGTTTACAAAACGATAACTGGGCTAGATGGAAATCTACAGGTGATGGAAACCCCGGAAATTTTATCGCCGACTGAACCTGAATTGCATGAAGGTATATGTCATTAATTTTGATCAGTTAGCGTAGCCATTAGTAGTACCGTACAGTGCCCATTCACCGTGAGGGTTCCATTCACCGCTCACTTTTCACTGTTTTTTCCATAACAAAACACACTTCACGAAAAATATTTTCCCCAATCCTTCAAAGAAGCGTTGCTGAAGTATCGTTGAAAATATTTTTCAAAAAGTGTTTGAATGGAGCCCTTACGGTGAATGGGCACCGTACGGTATGTATAAAATTACTATTTTTAACAAACACTTTTTAGAAGCGAGAATTCCAGCCCAGATTCTTATTTGTTAATTTTGTTAATTTTTTCAAAAAGTAATTCTCGTTTTTGTATACAAATGAATTTAATTGAAGGAAGAAAAAAAAAACAAGATAATAGATAAATTTTATTATTTAAATGTGTGAGGAAGTGATATTATCCAACATGTATAACTCAATTTATACTTTCTATTTTTTTTTTCTCCAGAAAAATCCATATCTTCATCTGCAGAAGAGTCTGGTAGGGACGACGACGATAATGTAGATCAAACCAAAACATCGGCAATTCGACAAAAAAATGAAACATCTGAAGATCGCCGTGCTCGCAAGAAAGCTGTAAAAGACGAGAAAGCAGAAAAACGCAAAACGAAAGTGAAAAAACACATTAAAAAGCGTAAAGAAAAAATGGGAGCAAAAAAATAAAATGAGAAGCGTTTTAAAGCTACAGTTTTTATTGGCATCAAATGAAGAGATATCCTTTTTTAAGTACAAAAAATATTCTGAACATATTGCTTTATATATAAATTGTCATATATTTGGTTCTGTAGGATCCGTTGGAAAATTACTTCCTCTAAATTGTAGAGACAGTTAGAAATCTTTATACACATGTTTTGCCCCTGGAATGTTGAACTTATGCTACTGCTACAGTACGGTTTTCTTAAACATTACCCGAGTAAAAAGGTTTGAAAAATTTCCATAACTATTTGCATTAAAACTAATATAAATCGATCACATATTTCTGTCTATTCGTTATGTTTGCTCTTGTGCTCTGTTCTCATTTGTAAAATCTTCTTCGTAAACTAAGATAGCACAACAATCGATAGAAGAGTGTCATAGCAATCAAAATGCCTAACTCGAAAAGCAACGTTGTGTTATCTATTCTTACGTAATGCAATAGAACTTTAGGATCATCGAAGTGGCAGTAAATATCATTGCAGTCTAAGCGCTGGCGATTGTAACCGAACACAACCAGCACAACTGAGACAACGCCCCCGCGGATGAACGATGCTCGCATTAACCATTGCATTAATGCAGGAATTTGTGGAGCAAAATCAAATCCATAGATCGCTAATCCAAGAAACGGAGCTATCGTAAGCGGCCCAATAGCTGATCCATTCTGAAGCAAATGTGGACTGTTAGTATGTTATTGGAAATCTAAAAGCGTATACAATGCTTACCATCACATTAAACGTAGCTCCAATCATCAGACCGAATCCTTCGGCACAAAGTGAAACGATCATACCGACGATCATGAAAAGTGCATAACGGAAAACCTCTGCTGGTAGACCAGCTAGCCAGTATACTACCACCGTGAATATGATGTTCAGAAAAATCTGTACGGGCAGTCGGGATAGCGTTAGTGCTAAGTAGTAAGGAAATAAACCATACCAACGATTGAAGCATTCCTTCTTCACTAGTTTAACTTCACGGGGATCTGCATATTGATACAATAAATCAGTTCACTGAAAGTCCCCCGAAATGTTGCGTTATTTTACTCACAGCTTAATATTGGTACCATCACCTGTGTATAGCAAAAGAAGAAGCATACTCCTAGGCAAAACTTGAGGTGGTCGAACATGCGTGCTCCATCGTTGGCTGCATTCAGGAATATTAGCCCTACAAAAAAAAAAAAAAAAAAACACACCGTAAGTTGACTGTTTCCTATCAGAAATTTTAGCATACCAATAAAAGTTGCACAAATTACGTGGTGTAGAAACTGTATCCACAAAACCGTCCTGTTCCGCATTATTTTAGTCCACATCAGTCGAAATAGTACCCAAAACTGAACAAATCCTGAAACAGCATGCGGACTGTGGAAAAATCGAGTAATTTGTTTCATTTTCTGCACCAAGGTTGACACTTTTGGCCGTTGTTGTTCAAGGATCACTGATGTGACAGTGGGTTTAATCACAAAATCGCTAACAGGTTCTAGCGAATTCGGCTCTTCGTCCACGACCAGTGTCGAACCAGTGTAGCCCGCTGCGGCCACGGCGGCATTGGATTTGGTACATATTGCTTTACCATTTTGCATAACCTCACTTAAAGCTGGAATGATTTCCGCGGATTCACTATCACAGACTTCGATAACTAGAAAGATACGGATTTATACAATATATCCAAAAGGCATGTACAAAAGATCATACTGAAATCAGCTGGATTGTAGTGGCGTGGACATTCGATGCGCATGTGAGACAAGAACGGAACGACGGCTTTCGGACTACCTTGAAAAACACATTGTCCTCGTGCAATCACATAAATGTGGTCAAAAAGGGCAAAAATACTAGCTGACGGCTGATGGATTGTACATACTACGGTGCGTCCCTGCTTGGCTAGGTCACGGAATAATCGGACGCAAGTAGCAGCGGTCACTTCGTCCAATCCGCTGGTAGGCTCGTCAAGGAAGAAAATGGATGGATTGGCAACCATTTCCAGGGCAATGGATAACCGTTTTCGCTCTCCTCCACTTAGACGGTCAGCAGTCACATTGCGTCGATGGTTCAGATTTAAGTCGGACAGTACTCGAGTAATTATTTCATCATAATCTGTTTTTCCTTTGATTTTCAACTGGCAGGCAATGTGCATTAGTTCTCCCACGGTCAAAAGTGGTTGGTGGTGATCCTCTTGCGTAATGTAGCAAGAAGCCTTCCTATTCAAATGAACAGCACCTTCGACACCAGATTTTCTGAAAACAAAATAAATCAAAGGACATTTATTATTTAAACTGAACATTTAAAGTTATCGAATGGTTCTGCCAGAGATTGCTCAGCCAAGGATAACCTACGATAATAGGCAACTCAGCCGACGTCTATACTGTTTTTATTTTAGTTTTCAGTGCCATGCGCATAACATTCACTGCAGACAAGCCCTCAGCTCAGCGGTTACTAAGAGACGACTTAGTTAAACTTTTGGTGAACTACGCACCATCAGGGGATTCCTTACAGAATACTATCCCGCTCTTCATCATTAAAAGAATACATATCAGCAAAGTTTCAACAGATGTAACTTTTGTAATGCTGAACTAAAATGTTCAGCTCATTTGCTCTATTTTGCAGGTCTTTGCTTCACCGTCGTTGAGCTTCTTCGGATGTTCTTTACCTCTTAATTCCATAATTGGTATGGAGCAACAATCCCAAAAAGGTCATCGCTTACATCAATTATGTAGTACCGAACTGGGGTACAGTATTACAACCTTCTGGCTTAACTCCATCAATGAGCAAGAGCAACTTGTAATTCGTGTACAGCAATTGGGGCCAGCTACAAAAAACAACCATCACTGTCGCACAGGCGCCTAGCCTAATGCTCTTTGAAGGCATTTAGAAAAGGCAACGGCGAAGGACTTGTCTGCGCTGTAGTAGGATAGGGAACATATTCTAAGCAGCTTTAGGAATCGCCTGTGTATTGAGACGAAATTCTCGAAATGTGTTGGGTGAAATTCAAACAGAAGTATAGTTATGGACATTACTGTACACCAACACCGGACGCACCATTCCTGACACAGCAAATCCTTGCACATGGCATTTCTGATGCAACAACTGGACGCCCGACATTCCTGACGCAGCAAGTGAACGACCGGCATCCAGAACGACTCCAGCATAGCAACACGGCGACATCGACAACTCCACCAACGGACGTTGTACCCCTGATACCCCTGACGCAGCAGAACCGAGCTGGTAGTAGCAACGACGACAACGACAGCAGCGACGGCAGCAGAGCGGAGCCAACAATTCTTACGCAGCAGTAATCCAATCCATCGATGAGTAGGGAACTTATATTAATTTTTCAGGAGCTTTAGTTCCAGTGAACGTTTGAAGTGTGTAGAGGTTGTTCTCGTCTTAGGACGTAAGTAGTTTAAAATACTTAGTAAAAATCAATGTGTTAAGAATCCAAGTGTTTTTTAAAAACCTTAGAAGGAAAGAACTTACATAAGTGTATATCAATCTGTTCTCTAACTTTTTCTCTGTCAGAACTTGTTTTCAGATTGTAAAACTCCGTTAGCAAACTTTAACAATAACCAATTAAAGTTACTAATCGAGGGACACTATTCCAATCACCCCGAACCTATTTTAAGCAGTTTCCATCTGTTTTGCAGGCCTTTTTTTTCAGCACCCGAATTGGCTCCTGAATGACTGCAATATAGGTCGATTTGTTTCGAATGGTGATTGTTCACAGATTTCTTTGCGATTAACGGTATTTTTTATATTCGTAAGACAGCTAGACAATCAAAGTTTTCGTTTCCATCATTAAAATTGACGATATTGATCAAAATTCAGGAGTTTAAGGCCTGCTTTCTTCGGCTGATTAAAATAGGCGCCACTGCTTAAGCCGTTCCCTACCCTATAACGGTTCTGTACATGCTACAGTAGTAACTGAAAAGCGTGGTGAAAATAGCAAATGATCTGTTCCAGCGGACCGTTCGGTTCTAGCCGTCTATAATAATCAATAGCTGCTACAACAGAACGAGTGTAATTTGAATCAAAAGACGTTGAAACACTAACGACATCTGTCTTGTGGTGCCCCAGTTGCACTGCATAATTGTTGTCATATCAATATTTTATCGATATCAGTGTAATATTTTTCACGTTATTGTTACGTGAAATTTCCTGTACTTATCCATTTTATGTCATTTTGCATGATTCATGTGACAAACATAACATCTACGTGAAAATCACATGCATACTATCCCGGTCAACATTGAATGTAACACAATGTTGCTGTTCTGTAACACAGAAGTAACATTGTTACGTTACAAAGTTATCTAATTACAACATAACTGTTACTGAAAAAAAGGTAACATTGTTATGTAACAGTATTTAATGTACATGCAACGTAACAAAAATGCTTTACTTGTAATGTAACGAAACATCCTTTTGGTAATGTAATTGTTACGTTGCGATTGTTATTAATTATGCACATTGCAAGGTTATCAAAATGTAACGTAACATTTGTCTAAATTAATAGTAACATTGTAATGTTGGTGTTCCATTTCAAGCGCATCAATACTGTATTTGAAATTTAAAGCCTATAGTAAATACATTTTGGTTTCTTTACGCGGAGATACGTTCCAACCGGTGAGGTGAGCATCAGTGTTAACCCATTAATTATATGGAGCTAGTAGGGTTACAACATGTGCATCCACTTGGTCTCAGTAGACAGGTTACTACGTTGATCGCGCGGTGTACGTCGAATGTTTTGAAACTCGGTTTGGAAAATAGGTTTAATTGATGGGTTAATTAACACTGATGCTCACCTAATTTTTTTCTTGCATCTTATAGTATTTTTTTTCAGCTTTCCAATGCTGGTCTCAGATCGAAAATCGGTAGTTGCAAACACGGTCAAAATTGCATTTTTCTGATATAATCCAAGGTGGCGGCCAAATTCAAGATGGCGGCCTGAATTATGATTACTTCAAATGAAAGCCCTATCATTCCTCTTTACAGAAAAGTGCTACTTGTAGTACTTTACATAACGAATTTTAGAGATATAGCTCAAATAATACATCACGAATTGCTAAAATTTCAACTTTTCTGGAAACTGTTTCGCCCCTTGGTGACCAAGGGGTCAACAAATTCGATCAAACAAAAATGGCATTATCATTTTTTCTCTATTTCTAATAACTATGTGCATTTATATCAAATTTGAAAGACCTTGTGCACCTAGTGGCCTAGTTTCAGCGAGAATTGCTCAAATGTAAAACAACCGTCGCCTTTTACACAAAAGACATGATGGTCATTCGACTCTCGCGCATAAAAGAGATGCACACTGTGCTTCGTTTGGCGATGTTATTTCGGCCTGTTCCTGTCTACTTCGTTCTATTTATGTTGATTAATACAAGATCAATGATATAGTCAAATACCAAAGTCTCCGCTCACAACGTGCGTAATTCTCATTTCTAGAAAAAATGTCAAAACGCGTTTGAGGAACCATGACCACTTTGAATGTTATGTGAGTGAAATTGTGAAGGAAACCCTCTTTTTCATAAAAAGGTTTGTATTGAGTATGGTCCCCGTGGTTCTGTGGTTGGCTATGTCGATCGGCTAGCTCGTGTGGGAGGTTGTGATGTCGGGTTCGATTCCAGATCAGTTCGAGGATCTTTTCGAGCTGGAAATTTTCTCGGAGCACGGTGTATCGTTTTACTCTTATCTTACAACATGCAAAATGTGCCAAAACAATATAGATAACGAAATCTCTCAACTAATCTACTTGATCGTGACCGTTATTAGCAGCGCCTTCCGTGCGATATTGTCTTGTTGTTTGTTGTACTGAGTTCGATGGTTCAAGAGCATTTGCGTTTAACGTACAAATTCGTCTAACTTTAAGAGTGCAACTTATGTAATGTATTAGTATTAGTATTGATTTTCGTGTTTTTGTACCAATATTTTGCGAGATATGTTTAACACGGCTTCATGTAACACACATGACTGTCGTGATAAATATATGATGTTGATTGTTGCTAATCCATTAAATATTCATTAGCAAATGTTTTAAAATCTGATATCTTCTCTCATTATATTAATTCAACGAGAAAATTATAGTTGTAGGAAAAATATGTTTAAAAATGTTTAAGTTGTTAGATTGCATCCAAATAACATTTGCGCCTTCAAATCTGTGAAATTAAGATCAGGACATCACTTGCATTAATCGGGTGACGCACGTTTTTCTTGTAAGAAACAAGATCTGCGCCTTTACATTACGTATAAGAATAGCATGATTCCTTGGGTTGTTACAGCGCATCGTTGCTTACCCCGCTATCCTCTACATTTTTAAACAGTGTTTCAAAGGTATAGAAACATAAATTGTCTCTATACATAATAGGGTGGGGAATCGTTATATGGAAAAAACGAAATTTGATAGCAGAAAGCCGGAACCAAGTTTTTTTTTTGTTCTATTTGGAGCCCCAAACAATTCTAAACTTATCGGAAGTCGATTGGTTTAGTCTCCGCTTGGCGCATTGCATTTTAAATTTATATGGAGATTTGTATGGAAAAACCAACGTTTTTGCATTTTCCATTCTAAAGAGCTCAAAGTGGCTCAAACAAAGGTTTCATGACTGCAAATGGTAGGTTTTTTGATGCCCAACAGCTTGGCCGAAGACATCAAAAAGCTAGGGTGTCCCAAAAAAATACTGGAGCTGTTCGAAGTTGAGTATGTCGAAATTTATGTTGCAAATCATTTTTTCTGCCAACACTGCCAATATACCGGCGTTTTTTTTTTGTTCACACAACATTTATTTGACACGGCACAATACAAATTAATGTTTTACTCAACATACCGGCGTTAGTCAGATTTCCATCAGCAGTAACCTCTGAAACACGCTGTAGATTCTATCACTCAAAATATTTTTCACATTATTGTTACGTGAAATTTCCTGCACTTATTCATTTTCTGTCATTTTGCATGATTTATGTGACAAACATAACATCTACGTGAAAATCACATGCATACTATGTTTTATCACGTAGTATCTACGTGAACTTGGCAACGTCAAACAGAATGTCATAGAAGAAGTATCGCGTGAACTCTCTATGTGAAAATACACAGAAATCAAAATGGCGAAGCTGTTGTCTAACTCAGTCTCTGACAATAAAATAGAATTTCTCGACGGCTTGCCAATGAGTGAGCTTTCGAAAAACCGTACGAATTTGACATCGAGCCTTGAGCTTTTACTTCTGTATGCCTGAAGGGCACTGGGTACTGAAATGCCACTGCGACATTCTTGCTGATTGTCTTTTGTGGCGGGCCCCGATTGCTGTGCACAGGTTACGGATTGTTCGTACTCATTGATGGAGTAGAACTGTTTTGTTGTAAACCTGTACCCCAATTAGGTACAACATAGTTGATGAAACTAATGACCTGCTTGGGATTGGAGCTCCATGCTTGGTATGGAGTTAAAAGGTAACTTCCTAAGAAGTTGTACCTAGAGGAAGCAAGAGCTTCGCAAGAGCAAAGCAAATGCTCTGAACTCTCTGGTTCAGATTTGCAGAATCGGCAGGTGTCGTTCAACACTACGCCGATTTTCTTTAAATGATAAAAAGCGGGACAGTGTCCGGTGAGGAGTCCCGTGATTATCCGTAGGTCACTACGATTTAGACTAAGTAGCTTTCTGGCGGTTCCAGGGTTCGGATAGATAAACTGTTTGCCTTGTCTACAACCCTGTGCCTGTTGCCATTGGGATACTATTTCTAGCCTTTCCCAAGTTAATAGTTCGCTTTTGATAGCGGAAATGGACGTACCCAGAAACGGCTCGGGACCAATAAACCGCTGAGCTGATCCCTGTCTTGCTAGGTAGTCAGCGTGTTCATTACCCTCGACTCCGCAGTGTCCGGGCACCCAAAACAGAAAAACTGAATTCTGTCGGGAAAGTTCCCGTAGAGTTTCAATGCATTCCCAAACAAGTTTGGAAGCGCATTTGACGGACTTAAGTGCTAGTAGTGCTGCTTGACTGTCCGAGAATATACCGATTTTCGCATGTCTGTAGTTGCGTTGCAGACATATTTTTGCGCAGATATATATGGCATATACCTCTGCTTGAAAAACGGTGGGCCATTTTCCCAGGGAAAACGTTTCCCTGATACCGGGTCCGTATATACCAGATCCCGTTAGGGATCCCATTTTCGAGCCGTCCGCATAAAAATTGACGATGCCAGGTGGAAGATTAGGCCCTCCATTGTTCCACATAGAGCGGTTTGTTTCAATCACTCTATATGGAATATCCATGTTGGACCTAACGTCCATCCAGTCGGAGACTGTGGTTAATAGCGGAGTTAGTTTGAACTCCCTAAGTATGCGAAGGTGGCCGATTTGGTCCCCTTCAAGTATGGTTTTCCTCCTTTGCAACCTTAGAGCGCCAAGCTCTGCTTCCTTTTTCACATGAAGATGTAGAGGTAGTAGGCAAAGCATAGCTTCCATGGCTGCAGTTGGAGTTGTTCGCATAGCGCTGGTAACCGAAAGACATGCAAGTCTTTGAACTTTTTTGAGTTTGGCTTGCGCAGTCACTTCGTTCACCTTAGGCCACCACACTAGGGCAGCATAGGTGATTCTTGGTCGGGCAATGGTCTTGTAAGACCAGAGTGCCAAGTCTGGTTCCAGTCCCCAGGTCTTACCGAAGAGAGTTCTGCAGGCCCAGATCGCTGAGATCGCTTTCTTAGAGGCATGATCCAGTTGTGCAGACCAGTTCAGTTTCTTGTCCAGAATAATTCCGAGATATTTGACTTCATTGCTGAAGCCCAGTCTAACTCCACTCAGTATTGGAGGAGTGATGGAGATCGTCCTTCGTCTGCCGAATGGAATTAGGACTGTTTTTAAGGGGTTTATGTTTAGACCCTCCTGTAAACACCATGACATGGTGGTATTCAGAGCCGTTTGCATTCGGCTCGACAGAGTTGTGTCATCTTTACCTCTGACGATGAGGACGATGTCATCGGCGTATCCAATGACCTCGTAACCAAGCTGTGAAAGCTTGTTGAGAAGTGCGTCGACAACTAGTGACCATAACAAGGGCGAGAGAACTCCTCCTTGCGGACACCCCTTGATCACTGACATTGTTACAGACGAATCTCCCAAGGTTGCTGTGATCACTCTGCTAGAGAGCATTGCGTGTATCCAGTTCCTTGAAGTTTGGTCGATTCCCTTATTAGAAAGAGCCGTATCGATTGATGCAAAAGACGTGTTATCGAAGGCCCCTTCAATATCAAGAAAGGCACATAGCGCCGTCTCCTGATAACTTAGGGACTTTTCAATCAACGTCACTAAGCTGTGAAGAGCAGTTTCTGTTGACTTGCCGCTTTGATAGGCATGTTGGTTCCTGTTCAGCGGGGAGTCTTTAAGAAACTCATCACGGATATATTTATCCATTATTTTCTCCATCAACTTGAGAAGCGATGAAGTCAGACTTATGGGTCTGAAAGTTTTAGGTAGGGTTTTGTCCTTTCTTCCAACTTTGGGGATAAACACTACCTTCACCTTCAGCCAGTTATCCGGAATATGGCCCAGGATAAAGCTGGCTCTGAAGAGGTTGATGAGTTCGGACATGATAACTGCGGCCGATTTTTGTAGAAAGATGGGTAGTATGCCGTCTGGACCAGGAGACTTCATAGGGTCGAATGAGCTTAGAGCCCAACCTATTGAAGCTTCCGTGAACAGTCGACGGGCCAGCAGGATGGACTCCCGAGACGCCATATGTCTCGAATTGTCCTGCCGCGACCCATCACTATTCAGTTCTTCGGTCTCTGTCGATCCAGGAAAGTGGGTGTTTATAAGAACCTCCAGCGTTTCCTTGGTAGTGACAGTGAGGCATCCATCCTCTTTCCTCACCTGTCCTAAACCGTTAGTATGGTCTTTGGACATCGCCTTTTGGAGCCGCGTAGCTTCCGGCAGAGTTTGGATTCTTTCACAGAAACTAACTCTGGATTTCCGTTTAGCCTTGCGTAGCTCGGCGTTGTATTTAGTGAGGGACGCCCTGTAGTCGTCCCAGTTAGACGTGACTTTTGCCCTGTTGAACAACCGCCTAGTTTCCCGACGAAGGTCACTAAGTTGATCATTCCACCAGGGTACGTCACGGCATACTGACCGCTGTGTTAGTGGACAGTTAGCGTCGAAAGCATCCATGATTCTGTTTTGTAGATCATTTGCTGCCGAATTCAGGTCAACAGAATTTCGAATGTTGCTGTAACTGAAAGTTCGTGAATCGATCAGGCGTTCCTTAAAGGATTCCCAATCTGTATTCTTAGGATTTCTGAACAGCTCTCTTTTCAGAGGGTTAGCCTCTATATTAAAAACGATGTGTCTGTGGTCCGACAAACTAGTTTCATCGGAGACATGCCAATTTTTAATCCTTTCAGAAATAGAGGCGCTACACAGAGTGAGATCAAGGACCTCCTGTCTAATAGCGTTGATAAACGTGGGGTTATTCCCTACATTACATACATTGACATCGTTAGAAGTAAGGTATTCAAGTAGGTACTCACCCCTGGTGTTGGTGTCCGAGCTGCCCCAGATCGTGTGGTGAGCGTTGGCATCGCAGCCGATCAGAAACGGCTTGTTAATGGCCTTGCAGTACCGCACGAGCGCAGCAACTTCGGGTGGCGGTATATCACCTTGGTCGCCCGGGAAGTAGGCCGAC
The DNA here is from genome assembly GCF_029784165.1 of Wyeomyia smithii. Classification (NCBI taxonomy): domain Eukaryota; kingdom Metazoa; phylum Arthropoda; class Insecta; order Diptera; family Culicidae; genus Wyeomyia; species Wyeomyia smithii. The sequence continues at coordinate 172,946,189 of NC_073695.1, read as the reverse complement.
GCGACAACCATTTCCTGCTTTCCTCTGGTTGTCGGTACTTCAACCGTGACGGCAACGACGTCGCGTTGGATAAATTCTGTAATAGGTAAAAATTTTAGTTCTCTATTTAGCAGAATTGCAGTCCTTGGTTTGGACTGCGTGTCACAGTAGATTAACCTACCGTTAGGAGCGTTAAGTCCGAGAACTTTGGATTCGTTGATCCACGGCTCCTGGATGAAAGCAGCCGCTAGCTGCTTTTTGGCGAATCTCCTGCAAAGAACACCCGAGGCGCCTTTTGCGTGATGGAGATTCGCTTGCACGCAGCGAAGGCTGCTCACTTTGCAGTGAAGCCTTGAGCTTACAGGTTTCACACAGATTTAGTTCAAAGGTCGAGGAGTTTCCCATACATAAACAGTTGCAGCTTACAATATTTATCGCCGGCAAATGTCATAATATTTGTCCGTTTTTATGTCGTTTGATTCATTTACGAATTTACGATTTATCAAGCAACATATTTCAATAATTTCTATAAACTATCTGCTGTCTTTTAAGAATTGGGGAAACAAAATTTGGAAATTTTACGTTGTATCAAACGTAGTAGCTAGCAGATAATCGAATGCTTTCCATTTTACTGGTAGTTGAATTCTACGTGAAATTCACATAAAATGCATATGTCTGCTGTATAAAATTCATAGGATAAATCATCTCACCAGATCATGATGAACTCAAATGACAATCACGTAGAATCTTCGTGAAAATGACAGTGGAAAATATTCACATAACTTTTCCGGTAATTATGACGTGAAAATTATTTTGAGTGTACCTACGCCTAGAATATTGACCTGAATTTGTTTGTTTGATTCAGCTGAGTGTATAAACTCGTTACGACAGGTTATTTCTGATGGAAATGCTACTGGCGCCGGTACATTGGTAATGTTGGTAGAAAACAAGATTTTCTGCAACAAGATTTTCGACATACTCAACTTTGAACAGCTATAGCTCTTCTTGGGGACATCCTAGCTCTTAAGTGCCTTCTATAAAGTTGTTAGGCATCTAAAGTACTATACTTTTACATAATGTAGTGCATTATTAGATCATTATTGAGCTCTCTAGAAAGGTAAATGCAAAAAAGTAGGTTTTCCCATATAAATTTTCATACAAATTTGAAATGCAATGCGCCAAGCGGAAACAAAACCAATCGACTTCCGATAAGTTCAGGGTTGTTTGGGGTCTCTTTCAACGACATGCGTATTACGTTAGCGGGATAGAGCAAGGACAACGCGTAGGCAGGTGCACTATCTTCATCGAACCGTGTTTCCAGTGAGGTTACAAGAGAATCAAGGTAAGGAATTTTCACAGTTCGGTTCCAATACTCCAAGCTAGTTGATGCAGGCGGATTTGCCCGGTACTTTTGCCGCTGCAATATCCTTGGTGGATCAACTGAAAAACCTGTGCAATTCCACGCAACATAGCGCAAGCATTTCAATCAATTATTTTTGATCTGGCTGTTACTTTACACAGATGTTTCTATGGGCTTGAGATGTCGTTTTGTGCTATTAGAATTTTTGAAAACAAAATTCTGCACCAGTGTCAACATTTAGGGGGGGGGGCTTTGCAACGGCCCCCCCTGCCCCCCTCTGGCTACGCCTATGGGGTGGGGGGCAAATGACTTGGGCTCCCCCGGCTTGAGGGGCCCTCCTAGTCACAGGCCAGACATACAACCACAGACGGGAAGATAAAGTGAAGACCTTTTTGCTTGTCACTTTCCAGCGGAGCGTGAAGTCATTTCACAGGGCCCCATGAAAATATCTGCCTCAGGCCCCACAACACCCAAGTACGGCCATGTATCTATGCAAAAAAAAAAATTGAGTGCTTACCAATTTTCAAAGCCTATACTAAAACCAGTAATTAAATTACAATTTAATTTCATAGCAGCCTGCGATTACATATGAAATTTAATTTTGAGATGGTAAATTCATTAAAGCATTTTGAACTTTGTTTTTCCTAACTGATTCAAGTAAAACGTAGCACTGGCCTGCCAAAAGTTCGGAATATCAACTTTTGCAGTATTTTTTATAACTGACGTTCAATGTTCAATATCGAAAACAACTAATAATTGATTTGTGGGTGAAATACTACAAGGTATACAGCCCTAGGGTTGTATAAAATGGTGATGTGGGACTAAACACTGTAATTAGGGGATTTTTTGTTACAAAAAATACAGAGCCTGCAGACAGAATCAAGGTGTTTGCTCAGCGACTGTACGTATTTTATTTTCAGCCTCCGCTGGAAATCAATTTTTTTAAATATATTCAACAACAATCGAAAGAATATCGTATATATTTGGCAATATTAGTATTAGCCTGTAGTATTTTTTTGTGCAAACAACATGTAATTGGCAAGGCACAAGCATATCATTCTTGTTGAAAAAGCACCAAGAATTTCTCGTAATGCGTCAAAGTCACAATCAACTCTATATTCTCTGAAACCAAATCCAATAATACTTACGTTATTATAATAAATGGGTTTGTCTTATTTAACTCTGATTAAATCAAATCTATAATATGGTTCTTACTTTCAAAATAATATAGAAGCCCTTACAAAGGTTCATCAATTGGCAAACATAAGATGATATGTCTAACAAAATTATTAACAAGTTCCAGCAAAAAACCGTAACAATCAACAATTCCATTTTTGTTTTTTGCTTGACAATGTTTTTCATTTACCTACAACTACATTCGCTGTATTACGGAGACTGCTAATATACACTGGGGTCTTTTTTTACGCGGGTTAATTTTATGCGGTTTTTTGATACGCGGTTTTTCACAATAACGCGGATTATTTTTACGCGATTTGGAAGATTATTTTTACGCGGTACTAAATAAGTTTAGTATAAGTAAATCCAATAAAGTAAAAATCAATCGTATGGTTCACGACAGTAATATATTCTGTTTTATTAATCTAAATAATACATATTTTTGATATATTTGCTCAAAGAAATAGGCAATTTCCGTTGATTCGGGAAGAAGGAACAAAAATACATCAACAAATGTGCAACGATACGAGTCAGGGTCGTTGCGATTTACTTCCGTTTAAGGAACGAAAGCTTAAACAAGTGGAAAAATTATTATAAAAATGTTATTGTCATGTTCTTCAATGAATTTTCATTTTAGAAGCACTATAAACTTATTTTGTGTGTTTCATTACCATTTTTAAATCATTTTTCAAGTTTATATTTACTTACGTGCCATTATTTTTAATCGGATCTTATTATTGAATGGAGTTTTTTACGCGGTTTTTATACGCGGATTTTTTCAACACGGTACAACCAACCGCGTAAAAAAGACCCCAGTGTACATACGTTTATTATAGTAAAGCTTTAAATAATTATATATCATCTAACAATTTTGAAATGTAAAAAGAGATTCTAATGAATCTTAGTAAATAAACCAAAAATTCACAAGCATTCGCAGGCTCTTACTCTTCTATAAATGTGTATATGTGGAATTTACTCTTTCGATTCTATCACGATTATTCAAAGAATATCGGAGATAAAATTGAATAAATATCCGTTTACAATTTTCGTTGAATAGTTTATGGTAATCATATTTATGAGATAAGCTTTCAATCACCATCAACAGAAGCATTGCAGTTTTTCGAATAGTACCGCTGCAGTATGAATAGAAGTGTACCACTGAAATGTACGAATAGAAGAGTACCGCTGCAATCATAGACGACGAGAGACTTGCGGTTCTTTACTCTACTGGTACTGGTACTGCTTTTACCGGTATGTTTTTTTCAAGACATCAGTTTTTATTAGGTTTTGGTTGCAGGTTTAGAAATTGTTCAAGAATGGGGATTGCTTCAAGCTTTTCGGAAAACTTTTACCTTTGAGACATCATTTTAGTCTAAGCTCATGGAAGCAAAAATAAATTGACCTATTGGGACGGGGAGACTCTGTCAATTTTTATTTCGATATCGATACAGAGAATGACACGGAGAACGGATGGTGTCCATTCACGTCGTCTGGGCTAGGAATGCTCGCATGTAATTGGTTCATTGTTCGCGTAAGTTTCCCTGTAACTTTTTATCAATTTTCACCGTTGAGCAGTGAAATAAAAATGATAACTAGCGTGTTATAAAATTGTTACACATTTTATCTATCCAACAACATATTGGTTATTATTATCCATCATGTAGTTAGGCTGTTATTAACGTTTAAAATCTGACGCAACATTTGCCAGTTTCATTTCCAATTTTACAGAATGCATACCAGTATAGTAAACATAGACGTAGTCCCACGTCAAAAAGGTTAATTTTATTTCTCATCTATAGAAAAGGTTAATATGATATCATGGCCTGATAACATGTATTAAAACAAGCAACTACTGTATCCATACACTAGACTGGCACACACGGGTGGCAGTTAATGCACTTTATATTATTGAGCATTTAATGAGGAACGTATCGAGCAGGGATTGAAGTTCATCAATGTCGGCCCTAGTGCAAGTGCAGTTAAATCGTGATGAAACTTCTAATTGACACATCTCTACATTTTGTTCGTGCAGCGAATAGGCAGCCTTTATAAGCATGCAGGGGATGTCAACTGGAATGCATTGAATATATTAGCATAGTTGGTTCACATCATCAAAGTTTCCTTCATTTAAGAATTGTTCTTCCTTGATAATTGTATAAGAAACCAAAAACTATCAGCGAAAATGATCTGTTCAAATTTTACAATATTGGTACTACTATTCCGAACTCAATTGTCCAAGAGCAAACGGAACCGCAGAGGGAACTGCAATAATAATAGCATAGTCGGTGCACGCGTAGAGGTCAATAACCTCCCATGTAATATAGCTGTTAGACTAATGCTGCGTGTAAACGCCGGTCATAACGTCTATTTACTATTCGACAACGCTAATTTTCTCATCGGGGCATGTAACCACGTCATCGATCACCGTAATCGTCAAGATAAAGCAAGTTGACGCCTGTGATGCCTGTTAACTGCTATATCCGAAGGTGGCAATTATTCAGTCAATGCGTGACTATAACGGAAAACTGCATAAAGTCACATATTCCAATAGTGTACCCATGTGCAACGCAAGCGACATCACCTAAGGCAGACTCACTGTATTTGAATTCCCTGGTCGCGTGATTGGACCTCAGTCACACGAGTCACACGACTTATTTCGCATGGTTGCCGGCAATTTTTTTAAAATGTCAACAGACAAATCAATAATTAGACAAATTCCTGATGCGGGAAAATTAAAATGCAGTAATTTTATTATCACTGACTGAGTGTGAAATCTTTTAGGTTGATTGTATGTTTGCTAATTGTTTTAGGCGCAGAAGTTCTCGAAAAGCTAACATAATTTTATATTTTTAGAATGAAACAGACAGACAAACGAACAAGTTCGGCTCAATCTGAAGTTATGGCAACCAGAGACATGCCTATGGAAAACAAACAAACTGTCGCCTTGGATAAACAAAGTGAGTGAATTCCTGCTGTTTAGCTACTTGATTATAATTATCGGTTTTATAAGGCATGTAATGCGCTGTCATTTGGTTAGGGCAAAGTATTTAAAAACTTAATTGTTGATAATTAGCATGTAAAACGAATTAAGGTAATTATTTAACTTAGAAGAAAAGTAGTAAGTATATTGTTCTAACCGGTGTCTTGTTTTTTTTTGCGACGAAACTACAATTGATCTTCGTGTCGTCTCAATCATCTCACATTCAAAAATGTGCAAATATTTGAGTTTGTTCCTGAGTAAACAGATTTTTTCAGCAACGACTCAACTGGCTTTAGTGCTTTTATTTACGAGTTATTTCAAACGTACATTGTAAGAATCTAAAAATGAGTCAATAAACTCATTTGATGTTCTCGATAACATTTATTATCATTTTTTGCATTTTGTTTTAAATTAATTATGGAATATCAATCTTAGAACAGGATGAATTTTAACGGTATAAGAGCTATGTACGAGAGCTATTTTTTAGGATTTTAGGTCTTGAAACATTTTTACTCAAGTACGACTTTTACTTAAGCCGAGTACAACAATTTCACATTTAAGTTAAAAAAAAACAATGGCGTAGCGAGGAAGCGAAAGAAGGGAATGATTCTGAATAAATATTGAAAAATAAAATGAATTTGAGATACTACAAACTACACTGAAAACTTTAACCACGAGTTGCCTCTGATTTTTTTCACTATTTTTAATTGAAAGTTCAGGCAATTTCCCGAAAGTCATCAATTGACAACCTATGTTTAACTCTTGTGATTACCGTACGTTCATGATACGCATGGGCGTTCATAAGCAATAAAACATGAAAAAAACATGGACATGTAAAGTTTTTGTTAGAAAAACATTTTTCTTAAGAGTGCCCACTTTAACTTATTCTGACGGTTTGTAGGCAACTAAATTGCTTACTTGAAAAATTTATTTTGAAAACAATTTGTCTGTGAAAAAAACCTGCGACACTCAATTTTTGTTTTTAAAATCAATTACTCCCATTTTAGGATCTCGAGTTTCTTTTGTTTTAACCCGTAAAGACCCGGGACGGAACTTTTTTTTTTGAAAATGCTCGTTCTCAGCACTGGAACGGCCGATTTAGGAAAACTTGAACTTTTATTCAAGGGGAATAGTTGCTCTAAGTTTTGGTGAAGGTGCCACCCCTCTGGACCCCTTCCCGTTTTTGTGAGACGCAAATATGTGTGTGTTTTTTTCCAATTTTTCAAACAGATTGAGCAAACACTGGTAATTTTCATACGTTTAATTGCTCCATGTATCAAATCATGTCAGGTGGATGAAATATGGTATGTAAGAGTGAATTTTGGAGTTTTAAAATTATTTTCAGTACAAAACCACAAAACTACGTATTTTCATAAAAAATCAAATAAGAAAATCGTTCTTCAAATTTTAAGCTCTACATTTTTGAAGTAAGGTCTCCTGAATTAATACGCGATGAAATATTCATTTTAGCATGCAAATATTTTGAGAAAAACGAGTTTAAATTCACCAAAGTACGTATTTTCATGGAAACCTAATTTTCTCAGTCTCCCACAGTTGGCTTCAACTTGGCTCTTCAATTTTCAAGCTCTATATTTCTAGAGTAACGTGTTCTGAATCCAAAGGTGCTGAAAGATTTATTCTAGCATGCACAGATTTAGAGAAAAACGAGTTTGAATTCACTAAAGTACGAGTTCTTATGAAAACTTGATTTTCTCTAGATCTGTGAACTTTTCTCTAATTCTTGTCATCACCGTACAAAAAGCCTAAGCCTTAATCAATCAATATGTTCTCCCCAAATGCACAATGATTGCTCTGAAATCGCACAAAAAAAGTGTGAACTGCATAGCGCAACAGTATTACAATGAATACGTTCACTACACTTTTCACTATTTAATTCTATCAGTTTTCACTTGCAAATACGTATTTCGGCACTGACATAGTGCCTTCGTCAGTGCTTATTTGGACTGTGGAGAAAATAGCGAAACCCCAAGAATTTTATACATAATTAGGTAAACGACTGGGGCAAATTTTAACTCAGAAAACGTAAACAACTTGAGTTAGGTAGAGAAATGTGATCCATGCCTTGTCGGGGAGTTTTCGGTAGAAATTTAAAAAGCCAAGAGAAATGATTACCCTGATCTCTGTTAAGGAGGGTAGCTGGGTTTTGTTTGATTTTCTAAACTTTCTGCGACATCTAATTTCCAAGGGGATGTTACTCATCGAACTAGACTAATGTTGTCGATAGTCATAGCGTGATCTTCATGAAATATATGTTCGGCTATTTTGGATCTGAAATGGTGAGTTATTCCTTTTTCTGAGTGTTTCTTAGCCTTTACAAGTTCTGAAGTATGTTCCTTGAACCGGATGTCTAAATTTCTTTTTGTTCGGTCAATGTAAACTTTATCACAATGTGGACATGCAACTTTATAAACACCCGCCCTATGTAATTTGTCAATAGTGTCTTTAGTAGACCCCAACTTTGTTTTCATTTGATTATTTCTACTACTGTAGATAATATCGATACCAAATTTTCTAAATTTTTTACGAAGTTGACGAGTGAAACTGACGTCATATTCAACCACTACTCTTTTCCGATCTTCTGTTAGCGGAGTGAGTGTTGTGTGAGATTTCCTATGTTGGATTCGTTTCTTTTTGTCATAAAAGGCTTGTATGGTTCTTCTGTTATATCCATTCTGCTCACCAATATCAAAAATATATTCCATTTCGTTTTTCTTACCTTCATTACTGAGAGGCAAAGATTCCATACGGTGGATCATATGGTGGAAAGAAGCCATTTTATGCTGGGAGGAGTGGTTAGAAGTGTTAGGTATTACCCACTTAGTATGTGTGGGTTTCCTAAAGATTTCGAATTCAAAGTGGTTGGAGTTTTTAACAACGACTACATCTAAAAATGGAAGCCTGTTGTTTTGTTCAATTTCCAAAGTGAACTGGATATTTTTATGAAGACCATTCAAAATTCCCAAAAAACTTTCCAAGTCCCCCTGTTGTAAAATACAAAAAATATCATCAACATACCTCCACCAACGATCTGGTAAGCAGTCTTTTTCATTTAGTTTATTTTCCAAATGTGCCATAAAAAGCTCACATAAGAAAGGTGAAAGAGAATTCCCCATCGGTGCTCCTTTTGTTTGTTTGTAAAATTTCCCACGAAATGAAAATAATTGTCTTCCATGCAGAGTCGAGTTAACTTCAAGTAACTGCGTACTTTAGTTTTCCAAGGGTTGTCACATTGTTGGGAAAGAAGCCAATCTTCCGAAAGATTTATAGCTTCTTTCACTGGAACACTCGGAAAAAGTGCTGTGACATCAAAAGAAACCATTATCTCGCCAGTGTTGATTCCCCCCGATGATTTTAAATTTTCAACAAAAACTCCTGTGCTCTTAACAGATCGACTAGGAAATTTTTTCGGCATTGATTGAAATTCCTTGACTAACCATTTTGCCAATTTTTCTGTTGGTGCCCCCACCGCAGAAACGATTTCTCTCATTTCATTACCAGGTTTATGTACTTTAGGGAGACCCTTTATTTATATTTGACCCTTTATTTATATTTATATATTTAGTCCAAATAAGCACTGACGAAGGCGCTATGTCAGTGCCGAAATACGTATTTGCAAGTGAAAAGTGAAAAGTGATAGAATTAAATAGTGAAAGTGAATAAAAAGTGAAAAGTGTAGTGAAAATTTTTCTATCAAGACGCTCGAACATAAGTGAATAAATGAATACGTTGACAGAGCTCGAAATCAGAATATGTATCATATACAGAGGGTGTTATATACAGATGCGTAAACAGTAAGTTCAAAAACTCCAAGTGAACCGTCAAAGTGTGCAAGGTAGAAAATCTTTTTTTTGTAGTTTCTGCTGTCATATTTTTCAATTATTTTAGTTTTCTATTTTCATCACTGCATTTATTCTTTATAACCGAAGAAGAATAAACAAAAGTTCGAAATTTCATTGCAAATTCCTGCGCGTACGGAAAGTCTCGCGAAATTAAACCCGGTACGTCCACAGACTAACAGATGTAACACTGGAACCTAGCTCCATCGCCACAAAAAAAAACGATGTTTTCAAATTTCAAATCGAATAACAGTCTTCGTCGATAACTCCGTGTGGGGCGCTGTCATGCAATCTCATATATATTTTGTAGTTCCCAATTTGACACATGCACGTACGCTAGCGCTGATGTCGGAATACAAGACGCAGCGCGAACATAGCAGCAGATGGTGCTAGTGTTACTAACGTAAAATACTGGTTTCATGCAAACGATGGTTTTATGGAAAATTTGTTCGAAATGTTGTGTCTGTTGATCTGTGGGCCATCCATAACAGCCATTAGCGATGCTTTTTGCCACAGAATTAACTGACGCTGATGCCACTAACGTAGAACCGAATGCGTATGAATGAAATCGAAGTCATAGTTCAAATGTTAATGATTCAATAATGTTCTCAAATGACCGGATTCATGAAAGTGCATCGATCATTTGTTTCAATATTAATCATTAGTTGTAATAATTCCGCACAATATTGATGTGGTTTCACACCATTCAACTTTTGCGTACAGGAGGAGAAAAAAAAGTTTTTTTTTTTAGAAAATCCTTTTTCCAACTTTTGTCTATCCAGAAAACTTACTTCGAATAAAATTAGAGATGACCGATATTTTAAAATCATTTTATGTTTCGAAATGAAGTTTTGCAGGGACTCTCAAATTCAAATTTTTCAATATGTTTCAATTCTAGTTTAGATGAGTCCCTGAAAGTCCTTCCTTGACAATTTTTCTCTATCTCGCGCCTTTATTTAGACATATTTTTCTATAATATTGTTTTTAAATAAAATTCAGATATAACTCATAAAAAATTTTCAAACATTTTATATTTGGATTAACTAAGGCTTTTCACCTACAATGTTCTATTGCTATTCTTCTATTGGGGAATGGTCCTCCGTAATATAGATGAAACTCGCTACTTTTTCCTGAATAAAATTTGAACAATTTTAGAAAGTTACTTAGAGAAATAAACAAATATTTATAATTTATATAACGTGTTACCTTAAGCTTTTATAAAAAATGATACTTCACGTTAACAAAAATTCTTATTAACTTCTTCAAAAAACTATTTTCATGTGACACACGCGGAAGCTATGTGCGCGAAAAATTCAAGGCTTTGAAAAAAAATAGAGCGATTAACAGCTGTTTGTATCTCCGTCATTACATCGATTGAGTAAATGTCTTGCCTTAAACCCCTGCATAGAAATGCACCTAGGTATTATCAAGCAGATTAAAGATGTCTAGCAAACGATAGATATATGCAAATGAACCAACCGAGGCAACTTAACAATGTGCCACTGCGGTCAACGTTCTAAGCATGCGGTACTTCTTCCGCCATTGATCGATAGAACGACAACATGCTATTTATTTGCATGTTTTATTGTGTACTATAAAATCTTAAAACAATGTTCGCGAGTAAATTAAATATAGGTTCCTATAGCAGTTCAAACGTTTAGCGGTAGTCTTAAGACAATAATCTCGTTAGTAAGTAGCGTGTACAAATAAAGCGTTTTACTGACGAGGTAGCAAAATACACGTTGTGGCTTGGAACGTACAGCATAAAATTTTTCTTTCAGTGCTGCGATCAATAATATCAAAACCAATAAGTGTTGGAAGCTGAAATCATTACAGGTAGTATGTTTAACATATAAAATCGCTAGCTTTATCAGAAGAAATGTGTTTTGCACATGTCACCCTCGTCTGTGAAACACTTAAGATTATATTGCGTTAGACGCACGCCATCAGATTTGCGCAATAATTAACGCGGATAATTTTTCCGTACACACATGAGACTGCGTAGGCGAGTGACTAGTTTCGATACAGGTGTCTATTCAACTTACCGGTAGCCGGAAATGGCATTCAGTAGACTGCTCTTGCCAGCGCCCGAAGGACCCATTATTGCAGATAATTGTCCATGCCGGAAAACGCCGCTCACTCCCTTGACAATGGTCTGTTTTCGACTTTCGCTAACTGAAACGAGAGATGAAAGCAGGTCAAAAGATCTGAACGTAAAATATCTATCTTTGAACGCCCCAATTAAAAAAAGGTGAGTGAACATGACATCAACAGTCCTCTGATTCAAATGATACATATTTAATGATTTCACAGTTCGTGTGCTACTTGTAACCAGCCAATATTCAAGCTACAGTTTTTTATTGGCTCAAGCATGCGCAAACCATCATAGCACATGAGCGACAGGTAATTAATGGGCCTCACTATATACTTACTGAAACTTCTCCGGACATTGACTGTGTACACTATCTCTTGAAACTCTACGTCTTTTGCCATTCTTGGCACTGAGAATGCACAGGGTGCAGTGCGACACAACCAGTAAATGTAACCTTGAAGCACTATTTTCTCTGTTGACAAGCTCTGCTTCACTGCACCGTCAATTGGTATGAAAGGGCAATGTGTTGAGTGCCGTGGAACGACTTGAAACGTCAGTAAACCTTTCTCTGCAACAGTTTGATACTCTGGTCTCGAAATGATTTTGTGTCAGACATTTATTTGAGTTTTCGTTGGCTGTCTCCTGTTTCTCGCAGGGTAAAGCCCAGAGAGTTTCACTTTTCTCTGTCAACTCCTGCTGCTGTTCATCCGCATGCTGCAATTGAAAACAATCGAATGAAACTAACGTTAGTTTGGTGCTGAGAATTTGTATGTGTATGGTAGGTAATTATTTTGATTCATTTGTGACTTCGGGATACTTATTTGCGTCATCAAATGTGTGAGTCAAACCGAGCTTTTGCACCAGTGATGAGTTTTTCAATCATGTGGAATAAAATGTTCCAGGATAATTGATTATCTCGGATCCGGCTTGATATAAGATTTCTAATTGTTGATTAGTGCTATAAAACCTCTTACTCATATACACTTTGTTATTTCTAATGTCCTTTTTGCTCTTTTCCTCGCTAGTACTTACTGTTCTAATGGCATAGTGCAACTATCAGCAATTAATATTCTGATTTGTGTATGCATACATTATCTTGTAGCTATACTGTTAATGTTAAATCAAAATTACTACTTACAAGAATTTTGCACTCTTGCCTCATTTTCACAAAACCTTGTCCAAGGATTATTGTGGCACTAATCAGTCAGGCAAATTGTGCAGTCACTTGTAACCAATAAAAAAGATGCGTTTGCAGGTTCAAGTTTAAGTTCAAGATCAATCAACAACCGTTGCACCAGTTGCCGGTTGCCTGCCTACAATTTGTACTTGGGCTCTACAGCAGTCGGTCTGTAGTTATTCGATCGTGAACAGGTTGGTAGCGATAAATGGAATGAATGCAAGAAAGTTTTTTTTTTGTCTGGTTTTGCTGTTTATGACGATCGTGCCTGCTGCATTATTTTCTAGTTATAGTGTACTAGGTACGAAAAACAAAATAAATTATCTATTTGAGGCTTGATGATAATGGCTTAATGAAAATTTATATTTCGTGAATCTAGATCGTATCGTTAATAAAAAATTACCACCAAATTATCATTGAGATAGCGTAAATCAACAAAAAAAAAAAAAGGTTAAAATGTATGGTAAGTAGGGGTGTGCGAAACTGGCTTTTCTGGTGTCGAAACGAAACGAAACGAAATTAACCCTTAATTTCGATTTCGCCAAATTAGTCGAAACGAAATCAAGGTGGATTTCGAGTTCTCGAGACGAAACGAAATTGGTCTCTAAATTTCGCGAAATTTCGCGAAATTTCGAAAAATAAAATAAATGTTTCTGAAACATAGCATTACAATGATTTGTAACGTTGGAGCGTACGCTAACGAAGTACCCTTCGACAGCTGATCGCAAGGTGCTTACCTGGTCGACGAAGAGTAACGTAGGTATTCAGTTATCGATAAACCGACAATGACGAGAAAATCAAAAATGTTAAAAACTAAAATCTTGATGCATTCATTTATACAGATTATATTGCAGGTAATAGTAGCGCGATAGATACCAATGATATAAAGGTCAAACTCGAAATGTCTTTGTAAATAATAATTTAATGAACTTCTGAACTGATTCTTTTGGTTTGAATGCAACTATGTTTAAAATAGTAATCCTTCTTTCATAGCACTTTCATCATTCAAAATCCAAGTTTTGTCCTAGAGCTCGAACTGGAAAAAATGAGAGATGGTAGGTAGGTTTTCAACCATTCCTGTGAGTTTTGGTGTCCCTAGCAAAGATAACTTTTCCAAAGAGTTGTTCCCTATGCAAACGTAAAAGCGACGAATCCGATAAGCAATTCCTCGGCGGCCTTCTGATGCATTTCTGCATTCTCTAAAAGCAGCAAAATTCACAGGAATGGTTGAAAAGCTGTAAAACCTTTGGAGGGCAACTTTTTTTTCGCTTTTGTCGACCAGTGTTATTGAATTTTTTTTAACACCGTTTAGTCAGACTAGACTAAGTGACATTTTTATCAAATCGAGGAAAATAAAATTTAAGTTAACTATTCTGTAAACTTTGAAGTTTTCAATATTTTTGCACATTTTTTAATATAACTTAAAATTACTATTTAACTGAGCAGTTCCACAAAAAATGTCTCAGTTTCAATATTTTTTGTCATTTTAGATTTGGCCTAAACTTTGCATAAACGTTTCTATAGGCTGAGAAGCTAGTTAAAATGCTATTTTGGGAGGGTTATTGTGATTATAAATATTTTCAGAGCCAAAAGTTTTTTGATCAGTGTGACGTCTCTGGAAAAGTTTTAGACAGTAATTTTATCTTTCCGATAAAAAAAACTCTGAAAAATTGATTTTTTTAATGTAAAAGAAACATTAAAATTAACATAAAAAAGCTTATTTTTCAAAAATCTTTTTTTGTGTAAAAATTACAAAAAAAAATACCGAAGCGATGAAGAAATCAAAGAAAAATTAAATTTAAGAAAAATTTACAACATGTTTATTTTTGGAAGGACAATATTATTATCTATAACTTTGCCAAAGGCACTATGCCAATCAAACCAACTGTTTCGATTATAAAAATATTTTAATTACCCACAGAGTGTCCAATTGGAGATTAAAATTATTTTTTCAGCTAAATCGGTTTGTTTGACTGGCATAACTAGTGTCTCTGGTAAGGTTGTAGAAAATAATTTTGTCCTAAAAAAATATGCCCTGTGAGTTTCTGCGACACCCATAATAATAAAATGCATTCGGGACCATTCCTAAACTACGTGGTCATATTTTGATCCCTTTCATACCCCCCTTCTCCTCCGTGGTCCTTCGTGGTCTTTTGTTTTGTGATCTTATTCTGCAAATATATGTACAATAAAGTATGAAAAATTTATGAAAAAAATGAAGGTTCAAGAAAACTGATTATTAGATATTGCGCAAATTGTAAATAGAATTTTCAGTAATATCATTTTCTCAAAACCAAAATAACAAACAGATAATGGTTGTTTAATTATTGATAATATTTCATTGTCTTTAACAAATATAATAATTTCCTTACCTGAAAGTAATTTAAAATACGCTTTTCTGTTGAGTATATTCAAAATGATTTTTAATTTGTTGTTGAGTATCAAAATAAATAAAATTTGTTTAAGTAAATTTATCATCTACGATAAATTTTTCGCTTATAGTTATGGTAAATTGTATACTCATCTAGAAATCATCTAGAAAAATATTTAGTTGATAATAAGTGAAACCTTTTAATTTAATTTTAATTTAATTTATTTCCGATATATTTTTTACACTTGAATCGCTAGAACAAGTTTGCACTTCCAGTGAGCATCTGCTCTTTTAAGGAAGTGTGATACGATGTTGTTAACTATAAGTTGAAGCTGGTGATGATACTTGTCGACAATTGTGGGGTGGTGCTGGTGGTTCGCGCGTTGATGGCGTTGCTCTGGTTACGGCGTACGGCAGAGGCATTGGTGAGTAGTGTTTTGTGGTATTCGGGTGTAATCCAGAATTGGGCTAGATACTGTGGTATTTTCGTTTTCATGATAGCTCGCAAACGACGCTTGAAGATATATGTTGTTTGGGCATTTTTACATGATGGGGGGAGGTCGTTAAACAGTTTGCTACCAATGTACGACATTTTTTGCGACCGTATTCCGTGTTGAATCGTGGCAAATACAGGTGACCAGTTTGTCTGCTTGAGCGGTTTTCGTGCATTCTTCTTGTGACAAGGACGGTTGAAGTGATGTTATTTCGCAAGTGGATCAACATTTGATACTCCTGGGGTACACGGATTGGTAGGGTTGAGTCCCTGGGATCTTCGTATAGTAGATGAGTGGGATACAGATGAGGTTTCCGGAACACGGCTTTCAAGCTTCTGTTTTGTATCACCTGTAGCTCTCTCAAAGAAGATTTGCAAGCCAGTCCCCACGTTGCAACTAGGTACTGGAGCCGAGAATGGATTAGTGAGAAGTATAGTGTTTTCATAGTCGCCAAAGGCAAAAATGATGAAACCTTCCTTAATATACCACAGAGTGATGTTAGCTTTCGCTTGAGAGACTCAAGATGGGCCTTCCAGTTCATTCTATTGTCTAGCGTTAGGCCGAGAAATGGGTATTCAAATACTTCTTCGATGACACGATTGGCGATTTCAATTGGCTCGCGAGCCGGGAGTTCTCTGCGGAACGAGTGAATGAGCATATACTTGGTTTTCGATAGATTCATTGACATCAAATTAGTTTGAAGCTGGATAGCAGTGCATTCTGTTTCTTGATAGAAGACTGACGTGTCGTCAGCAAAGAGACGTAACTTTCCATGCAGCTCTAACTTGGCCAGGTCATTAATAAACAGCAGAAAAAGAATTGGCCCCAAGTTACTACCTTGGGGCACACCAGTCGACACGGCCCCATAGTGATCAACGGGTAATCATCTTTTAGGCACCTGACGATAGCATTACTTAAACCTGGGACGTAGGGGAGTGATGCAATAAAAAGCCCGAGAAAAAGAAATTGAATCCACCAACGCATCGTGCTTTGTGATGTGGTAAAAGTTTGTAGGTAATCTCTAAACTGCCGCTCATAGCAAGTCCGTCCCATTTGCGTTTTGGTGCTGACGAGAAAACAGCAATTGAAAATCGTAACGCTTTAGGTGAAATTTTGCACTCAAATGCTTTTTCAATCAATACCATCAACAGAATTTAGTACTGCAATGACATTCTAACACTTTTGCATCATAAAATTTGCATGAACACCGAAATTTGATTAAAATTTGTTGAAAATCATAAGCTGGGACTCACATGCGATTACTTTTACGGTACGTAGCCAGAATGATAGCAAGTCAGTCCCATAGCCAGCTACGACCGGTGATGAAAAACAAACTACTGCAAATCGATGGCGGTGCTATACCGTGCGTTTGGAATGAATCTATCGCTGGTCAATTCATAAATGACCTTCTTTCGTGCTTTATTAAACAAGTTTTTTGTGAGAAGCATAACACAATATACCTACCAACTGCGCCGCTCAAAATAAAATTAGATTTTGTTTTTACATACTGATAAATTCAAAGTCAGTTTAGGTGTAGGAACTTGTTCTAAATTTTCCTGAGAGCGGACACACGTTCGTGACGGCGGACAGCTTTCACGTAGCAGTGGAAACAAATATGAAAGAATACCTATAGCTTAGGAAAATGTTTGCTCCGTTAAAAAACAGCTAAGTAGCGTACCGAAGTATTTAATATGACTGACAAACTCTTCAAAACGAAATTCACGACAATAATTGAACAATTCTTAAGCACGTCGTTACATAAAATACGGATAAAATACGAAAAGTAGTATTTACTCAAGAATGCTTCAACTAACAATACAGTGACACACCTAAAGCGTTCACTGTCAACAAACAACAGCTGAAAGAAGCTACTGGTGGAAACTTTGTCTTGAAGAAAACATTGTACTATCAGCTAGAGCCACACGATGTAGAACGCGTAAAATTTAATCAAACCTCCTATCGAATATCACTTGGTACATCCAATTCTAAACCTGAAGACCATTAGTTTTGGTAAATATCACATTTTTCATAATCATTATTGGCTGTGGGGTTAAATTGCGAAGATTTTTTCAATGGGACCGACTAGCGATCACTTTTGCTATGGGACAAACCAACTTGCTATTTTTTTCATAGTTCCTCAGAACAAAGTATTCAAAAATATTTGTTTTATCGAAAGTAGATATAAAAAGGAATTGATTCCATAAATAAACTCAAAATTGATAAAAATGCAATTGGGACGGACTTGCCATGAGCGGCAGTAAAGCTCAAACTAACTCTAACGTTTCAATATAGGTACTTTGAAAGAGATCCTATAGACAGCTATGACAACCTATCGTAAAGCTTTGTACGAAAAACGGTACAACTATATGTAAGTTTTTTGAAAAAAACAATGTCAGAGTTTTTGAAGAAAAAAAAATGTACTATTTTTATAAAATGTTTTTAATAAACTTGTAGATCCCCTTAGGAAGGCCAAGTTCAAAGGCCGAAACGTCGGACATAAAACCTAGTAGCGTTTTGATACACCCCTAAGACTGAAAAAGCCGTATTTCCCTTGAAATAAATTACAAAGTTTTTGAATGTCGAACAAAATATAAACATCTTTCTTTCTTCCTTCAGTTCACGAACATCCAGGTCTTATATATTGTTTTTAAGACCAAAACGTTGATTTTTTTACCGGTCGTTGAGTATTGAAATATACTTTCAGGAACTAGGAACTATTATTCTAAAGAAGTAAATGCCATATAAGGCAAAGCCTGTTTAAAACAAAACAAAATTTTCTTCGTTCGGATAAATTTGAAATATGTTTCAAAAATTTGATTACAGTTTATTGCTGACAACTCTCAAACTTTCCGTGACACTTATTAATTAGTCGTGTCAAATAAATATATTAATTAAAAAATTGCGAAAGCTTCGACTTGACTTAGTGGCAATAATAAATTATAAGTCAGAAAAAAGACTACGTGGTCTATTCGTTAACCCGCACGCGGGGGGATTTTTCGTGGTCTTTTGATAAGCCACCCCCCGTCTCCCTATATATGACTACGTGTTTGGGAACGGCCCCTTTGAAACAAACCAAAAATTATTTTTCTTTCAACCAATCAACAGTTAGAATGGAATGTTGTAATGCAACAAACAAATAGTTTTCTCTTTACTCAATCAAGTTATTCGAAATCATCCTCGTTCTCTTATTTCTCGTTCTTTCTAACCTTTCTTTTCTTCTACCTTGTATATACGTCAAGTGCAAAGTCAGAATCACTTCTATGCCATAATCTGAACTTGTTTTTGACATTGTAAAATTGTGTGTCCCCTAAACAAGAGTAACATTTCTCAATTATGTGTTCAACGATAGCGAACCATTTACTTTTTATTCATTCATTGATCAAGTATACTCTTTTGATAACACGTTTAAAATATTTTTGATAAGGTACCTGGCAATTTTGAAACTTATGCTGACTTTGAAGTCAGAGTGTTTTGAAACAATACTAAAAATTCAGGCAATTAAAACTTTTTCTGCTTAACACATCGATCACTCTGTCTGCACACTATAAGGCATGATATCTGGTCAGCCTAGTGATAGCAATGAACTATCTGATAAAACACATTTAAATACACTACGGTGTGCGAAGAGGAGTCCTCTAACACAGAGAAATCCGAAAAAACGCTTGAAAATTTTTACAAGTCGAGTAGCATAGAACATTTGGCCTGTAAGATAGAGCTTCAGAGCTTTAGTTTTGACAGAAATTGCTATGCCCTCCTAAACGAAAGACAAAAAGTGACCTCTTTAACCTTGTGGGCTGCAAATATAACCACATTTTGATGTACGTAAAAGATGCGTAAAATTTATTCCTACAAACAAATTACTAGATACCTTGTAGCGCATTTGGAAGGCTTCATATTCCTCGAATTTGACTTCAGTGATGACATGAATTTTATGCTCTGCGTGAATAAAAAATACCTCCCGCATGATGTTACGGTTTTGTCTTTAAAAACAAAAATTACCGGCTGAGAGTTTATTCTTCTATAACTGACTTAGTATACCAGATATCTGTTGAGATATATTCAATTTAATTTATAGTCGCAATGAGCACAAACCAAAATAATGTAATAATGTGCATCGGAAATTTGGTCCGAAATTTCGCGAAATTTCGTAATCGTCGAAATTGGAACTTTAATTTCGCGAAATTTTAGGCGGAATTTAGCGAAATTCAACGAAATTTTTCGGCAATTTCGCGAAACCGAAATTTCGCGAAATTTCGGGAAATTTCGAGTTTTGCGAAATTATACGAAATCATTCGAAATCTCGCACAGCCTTAATGGTAAGACACAAAAACATTTTCCGATCATTGTTCCACTGGAACCGGTGGCATAGGTTTTCTTTCGCTTTCAGCCCAGTCAGAGAATGAATGTTTACTACATTTTGAATTATCTTTAGAATAGCACTTGCTTTTATTATAATATGGGTATTCATGTCGAGCTCGTAAACAAATACCCAGCCGTAAAAATACTCACCTCCATTGACGAGTAATGGAAGATACACAGTTTACGGCTGGGTATTCGTATACGAGCTCGATGTGAAGACCCCTAATATTTATGTTATGGTAAAAATCAAGAGTCATAAATATTAATAAAAATATGTGGGATGATTGGTATTTAAAATCGATATCAGGCAGTCGCGGCTAGCAGGTTAGTAATTTTTACTAGTTTCGTTATATCTTTTGGTATGAACTAAGTTCATTTGAATAATTATAGTGATAATTGCCTTAAAACTTTACCGCTCCCGTCAGTCATGCAACGAGTTTTTGGTTCTTTCTTAACACTGATTGCAAATTAACTTCTGTCCACGTTCCCTCACCTACGGTAGTGAACGTGTTAGTTGTGCTAAGATAAGTATGAATTTATTGCCATTTTTCACGTGTTGAAGCAAGTAGTACTCTAATAAGTGGAAAAATACTACAGAATATTCCACCGGTTTTTTTATGAGTGATGCTTGGAATACCCCTTATGGAAATCAAAAGTATAACTACAGCAGTGATTTGTAGTTTTATGTGCTCAATTTAATTGTTCGTTTTCTTGATAGGGCAAAAATAGTCATTTGCAACTGTCGAGCATTTCATTCATTAGAGTACTGTTCATATTGTTCCATGCAACAAATGGTGAGTTGACAACCTGGAAGGAGCGTCAAACATAGCTTCGGCCCTCACAAGTTTCTATCTCACACCTCCGCGAGTCATATGATTACACTAGACTGCCGGTTGGAACATGGATACAACTGGTTGGTGTTGCCTGGGCAATGTTGTCATCCGACACTAGCTAAGTGAGAAGGTGCGACGCGATCATTGGCGCGTAAACCATATTCCGGCGGTAGAGGAAATGCTTCGCCAACCTGAGCGTCTGTTCACCAAGTTGGTTAGGAGCGGCTGATCAACGTCCTGGTGGTAGCGTGGGACTCTAAACAGAGCTGACACGATGGTCCCCCGGCGAGACAGGGGGTTGGGGAAGGCCCAACAAGCCGCCCCGGAAAACAACATGTTACAAACAACGAAAGAGATAATACGGATCGGAACAATCGGCATAGACCTAGGCAACGAAATAAGGACTACGATTGGAAACTTGGGACATGGAACTGCAAATCGCTCTGCTTTCCAGGATGCGACAGGATAATCTATGACGAGCTACATCCACGCAACTTCGAAGTCGTAGCGCTGCAGGAACTTTGTTGGACAGGACAGAAGGTATGGAGAAGCGGGCACCGGGCGGCTACTTTCTACCAGAGCTGTGGCACAACCAGCGAGCTGGGAACCGGCTTCATAGTACTGGGTAAGATGCGCCAACGCTTGATGGGGTGGCAGCCGATCAACGCAAGGATGTGCAAGTTGAGTATAAAGGGCCGGTTCTTCAATTACAGCATCATTAACGTGCACTGCCCACATGAAGGAAGACCCGACGATGAGAAGGAAGCGTTCTACGCGCAGCTGGAGCAGGTCTACGATAGCTGCCCGCGACGGGACGTGAAAATCGTTATTGGGGACATGAATGCTAAGGTAGGCCGGGAGGCAATGTACAGACCGGTAATCGGACCAGATAGCCTGCATGCCGTGTCTAATGATAACGGCCATCGGTGCGTAAACTTTGCGGCCTCCCGTGGTATGGTAGTCCGAAGTACCTTCTTCCCCCGCAAAGATATCTACAAATCCACCTGGAGATCACCCGACCAACAGACAGAGAACCAAATCGACCACGTTCTAATCGACGGCAGGTTCTTCTCCGACATCATCAACGTTCGCACATACCGCAGTGCGAATATAGATTCGGACCACTACCTAGTAGCTGTGTGCATGCGCTCAAAACTATCGACGGTGTATAACACCCGCCGAAGTCGAACGCCGCGACCAAATATTGAGCAACTGCGGGACGCCGAGGCTGCACAGGAATACGCGCAGCAGCTGGAGGCAGTGCTACCCACGGAAGAGCAGCTTGGCGCAGCTACCCTTGAAGATGGCTGGAGGAGCATCCGATCCGCCATAGGTAGCACTGCTGTAGCGCTACTAGGTACAAGGGCCCCGAATCATAGAAATGACTGGTTTGACGGCGAATGCAAACGGTTAGTCGAGGAGAAGAATGCAGCACGGGCGAGAATGCTGCAACACCGCACGAGAGCGAACGTGGAACGATACCGAAAGGCACGGAACAGTCAAAACTCAGTCCTCCGAAGGAAGAAGCGCCAGCAAGAGGACCGAGATCGCGTAGCGATGGAAGAGCTGCACCAAGCTAACGACACTCGGAAGTTCTACGAGAAGCTGAACAGCTCCCGTAAAGGCTTCGTGCCGCAAGCCGATATGTGCAGGAGCTTGGACGGCAACCTCCTTACTGACGAGTGTGAGGTGATCGAAAGGGGGAGGCAGCACTTCGACGAGCATCTAAACGGCGATGCAGTAGAGCGCGAGGACGGTATGGCAACTGATCTTGGTGCACGAGCAGAAGACATCAGAATTCCAGCCCCCGATCTTCTGGAGGTGGAGGAGGAGATTGGTCGGCTGAAAAACAACAAAGCTGCTGGAGTGGACCAACTTCCCAGCGAGCTATTGAAATACGGTGGAGAAACACTGGCTAGAGCCGTGCACTGGGTCATTGTTAAGGTTTGGGAGGAAGAACGAGTACCGGAGGAGTGGATGGAGGGTATTGTGTGTCCCATCTACAAAAAGGGCGATAAACTGGAGTGCTGCAATTACCGTGCAATCACTCTGTTGAACGCCGCCTACAAGGTACTCTCCCAAATTCTTTGCCGTCGATTATCGCCATTTGCGAAGCATTCGTGGGGCATTACCAGGCGGGATTTATGGGTGCCCGCGCCACCACGGATCAGATATTCGCGGTTCGGCAGGTTATGCAGAAATGCCGCGAATATAACGTGCCCACACATCATTTGTTCATCGATTTCAAATCGGCGTACGACACAATCGATCGGGACAAGCTATGGCAAATTATGCACGACTACGGTTTTCCGGACAAACTGACGTGGTTGGTCAAAGCGACGATGGATCGAGTGATGTGTGTAGTTCGTGTATCGGGGGCACTCTCGAGCCCCTTCGAAACCCGAAGAGGGCTGAGGCAAGGTGATTGTCTCTCGTGCCTACTGTTCAACATTGCCCTGGAAGGTGTCATTAGAAGAGCGGGGATTAACACGATGGCACGATTTTCCAAAAGTCGGTTCAACTGTTTGGTTTCGCCGACGATATTGACATTGTGGCTCGGACCTTTGTGGAGATGGCGGATACGTACATCGGACTAAAGGCTGAAGCCAAACGGATTGGACTGGTGCATCGAAGACGAAGTACATTAAAGGAAGGGGTTCACTTGAAGACAGTAACAGAATCAGTAACCTCCCACCTCGAGTTCAAATTGGTGGTGATGAAATCGAGGTGGTCGATAAGTTCGTGTACCTGGGCTCACTGGTAACTGCCGACAACGATACCAGCAGAGAAATTCAACGGCGCATTATGGCAGGAAATCGTGCATACTTTGGTCTCCGGAGGACGCTTCGATCGAGTAGAATTCGCCGCCGCACCAAGTTAACCATCTACAAGACGCTGATCAGACCGGTAGTCCTCTACGGGCATGAGACATAGACTATGCTTGTGGAGGACCAACGCGCCCTTGCGGTGTTCGAGCGGAAGGTACTGCGTACCATTTTCGGTGGACTGCAGATGGAAAACGGAGTGTGGAGAAGGCGAATGAACCACGAACTGCAGGAGCTGCTTGGGGAGCCATCTATCGTCCACGCCGCTAAGATAGGCAGGCTGCGGTGGGCTGGGCATGTTGTAAGGATGTCAGACAACAGCCCGGTAAAGATGGTTCTTGAAACCAATCCGTCAGGGACGAGACGGAGAGGTGCACAGCGGGCAAGGTGGATCGATCAGGTGGAAGACGACCTGCGGACCTAACGCAGACTGCAGAGCTGGCGAACTGCAGCCATGGACCGAGTGGAATGGAGACGACTCTTACGTACAGCAAAGGCCACACTACGGCTTGGGCCTGTTTGGTATGGTAAGGTAAGTCATATTGTTCCTTTGTTGATTT